>NC_060141.1:363563386-364164775 GCF_021461385.2 Schistocerca piceifrons
ACTACGTTGACATGCTTTCAGGATTACTTCTCTGCCCTTTTTTATACCTGACCATGTTCTGAATACGCTGTACTTCTCTCTTAAAGGTGGAAGTTTCAGAACATGGTCACCGAATAACTTTCGAATCAGACGAAATGTTTCAGTCTAAATAGTCGCGCACTTCCTTAATTGTGTACTGCTGTAATGTAATGATACAGCATGATCCCCACGTATGTTCTTCCATGTCTGAGCAATTGCTGAGTTCAACAATTAAGGCGCACATTGTTCCTATAACAATCGGTTAACTTACTTGAAATCCAGACGGTCCTGCAGGAAGTGTATAAATATCATCAGAAAACAAAACATAACCAAACACATAAAAATTTTATAGAACAATGTATTCTTATATTACGTAAATAATATTTATCATACAGCTGTAGTTACTTTCTGTTTAATCACCATTATTTTCCATATTTTTTGTGACACCTGATGTGAGCTTTTCCTTTCCAATTTCGCAAAAGTAATCAGTCTGCGCTTCATTCGCTTCATATCGCCACTTCATAAAAACTCAGAGCCATCTGTCATGTAGCGTGATCTGTTACAGCTTCCTACCATTTTTGTTGGATTAGAGCCTTATCTTTCCGAATGATGTTCTGGTGGTGAACAATGATTACTACTACTTTCGGGAAATTTGACGTAGTTAAATTTACGATCACGCGATGTTCCTGTATTGTACAACACTTTCTAATACGTCTAGGTCGCTACAGTTGTTACGAGGCTGTCGGTTTTAACCGCTATACGTACTCCTCTTTAGCCCATACAGTGGTTACCTAGTAACTCGTCATAGTTGTCTAATCATAAATTGTGTGGCTTGAGATGACCGCCTATAATGGTCGAAATTTGTATTAACTGAAGCGATCTAGATTGATTAGAAAATTGTATATGTACTATTACTACCAATACGTTCTGAATATTAGCCAACATCGTCACTCAAACACGGAGGTCATACTGTGTTCGGATACTCATACTATACATTATTCCATATCGAATATTGCTTTACAAATGCTATTTATGTTATGCCATTACCAACACTATCCTAACAAATAAACTATCGAACTATCACCAATACCAGCAGCACTATTAAGCTTTTTAGGTTTTAATCAGTCATGGTACACCGTGAAACACCCCACTGTACGCGTTGATCGTTTGGACGCTTTGCGAGTTGTTTTGGTGATTGAGGAACACGGTGGATACACTTTAGGAAGTAGGGCTCCTTTCATTTCTGTGGAATCAGGACATAAGTTAATGTCGTTGTCAATGCGATCGCAAGATATTTTGAAAACATTCTAGGCAATAGCACTCTTACAACAATGTAACTATAATTTGGAATCGGACCTTTTATGTATCTGCTGCTGCCCCAAAACAATCATAACCAGAAGAAAATAACATGGACTTGTTAGATTCATCTGCTCGAGACTGCAATTTGAAACGTCAGTGTATCTTTGGAATGAACTATAAAACATCGGTTGCGTACCAGATCAGTTCCGCCAAACACACGAAAATAACTATCCACTGCGCCACTAGGAAAATACGAACAAATTTCACTTCAAAAGCATAAGGAGCTGTTGCGAAGCCTTCACCTAAGATTAAACACTGAAACAAATATACTTAGGAGGTTTATAGCTTACATCAGCAAATGTGACCATAATCAATTTCGTATGCAGTAATCTGTTTTCAGACGCTTCTATAGCCTTTTTTGCTGCACCTCTAATGGTATGCACCTGAGATGTACAAAATATTTTTGTTTTGAATTGAGTAATTAAGTGGAATTGCGTTTCAAATTGAATGATTACAATAACAATGAATCAGTTCACACAACTACTGCATAGTTGAACCAGCAATTTACATGGAGTTTCTTCCTGATCAAGATAGTCCTCATGTATTCTGAAAGTGGCTTTCGAGATAGTACTGTTACAAGTGCATTAGATACGTGTCTGCGCAGTTCCCCTATTAATGTAGTAATACGAGCTGTTCTACTTTCTAGGGTGTCAAATGCTATCATGAGACTCATAACACGTGCACTAACTTCACCTGAGAAATAAAAACAATAATTACGAAGACGCTGATGTACGGAAGACATTAGATTACAGAAGACGTGAATGTAATAAGTGAATAATAAAATGTCGTTGTTAGGACGGTGCAGATTCTAAATTGTGGAAGTCAGTCAGATTTTATATTTATCAGCTCAGTTTTACAAAAAAACGAGCACCTACTGCATTTTGCATTGTTTAAGTTGTTGCTGTAGCGCGTTATTAGAGGAGAAACTCTTTGCAATACTCCTACTTTTGCCAGGTTCGTAATTTTCTGTGAAAATGGGCCAATATATGCAGTGACTGCATATTTTTGCTGTTCTGTGTGTGTCTTATACTGCTTCGCAACATGGTGTTTGTTGACGAGACTTACTGTTTGTGATTTTTGTTGTCGTTCGCTTGGAAAGGTTATCAGTTATTACAAATTCATACCAATTATTAGGAGTAACTGATCTCATTATCATGATTTCTTTTATTTGTTTTATGTAGCTGAGTGTGATCTGATGCATGTGACAAGATTTCTCACTGATTTTTACATCTATTGTTCTCCGTTATACCAAAGTGATGTTGTTTTATTGGATACTATGTGACAAACCCGAAATTGGCAGGCACAGTATTCATTTTGAAAATTTTCTATTAGAAACGGACGAAAATGGACTGCATTTGTAGTGTAATATCGAAAAAATTCTCGTCTCCATGTATTCATGAAAACATCTTTGAAATTATGAAACAGTCGTCCAAATAAATGTGCATAATATACGAACGTATACGTACAACTTCTTTGCGTGCCTAGAATGCGATATTGTAAACGTCGCTATGGCAACGCCTCTCGTAGATCTATTGACGGCTATTGTAGGAGTGTCTTAGTAGTAAAGCATAAATGTACTGTATTAATACTTCATGCATGAGGTGGCAGTTTTTCACGCATCTCAGTGTGTCGTACAATGATGTATTTATGTAGGTAGATTCAGCGGCATATATGGATACTGTCAGCGAAATGTGTTGCGAATAGAGTCTGTAGCAAAGAAGTAATACACTTGTACGTCATGCATGATGCGACAGTTTTCTATACATCTCAGGACGTCATATCTCCTGAACTATGTGTGGTACCATAATATAAATTTGTAGGTGCATTTAGCGGCATATGTGAATACTGTCTTCGAATGTTGCGAGTAGAGTTAATAGAAGAAATAAATTTAAGCATCATGAATGTAGGTAGAAAATCAATGTCGTTATTGAGTTCATGCTTCAGTTGTGTGATCCTGATTTGTATGTCATTCCTTAGGTCGGAAATTATGACATAGATTTTACTGCTGATGCCATCAAATAGTATAATTGAGTCAACAATATATCGTCTGCTGTAATTGATTTTCTCATTTATTTGACTACTGGTCAACAAAAATTTTTGTGGAGGTGTTTCGCGTAAATTTCAACAAAAAATACATTCAAACTAATTCCCACAGTATGGCCACCACTTTGCTTAATCAAATCTGTAGTTGAAGGCGAAACAATTATGAGGAAGTGCAAACGTGAGTAGAAATTAGCAAGCTGACCCTTTTATGTTTTGAGGTTTTTTAATTATATTGGTACAGCGATTTACCACATTTAGAAATGGAAATCTATCTGTTGCTTGTATGTCGATATCTTCATATGATTTCTCAGATTTTCTCGGCGTGATTGATTGATTAATGTCGTGTTTCCGGGTGTTCTGCCCAGTTGTTGTTTCCATCTTATCCACAATATTTCTGCGAATGATCCAGTCGTCTTCCTCAGATGCTGTGGGTTGTGCTGTAGCTTATACTCGCTGCGTCGAAACAGATCAGACTTAAATACTGTTGGACTCGCGGTGCTATTTATAGCTGAGTTCGACTCCAGACGCGCGCTATACCCTTCGATGTTCTATTGTCTCTCAGAGCCCGCACTAATATTTCGTGAAACGCACATTATGCCTGCGTTTTCCAGCTCAATAGGATGTAATGGCCAGCGAGATATTGATAAATTGAGTGCCCAAACCCAAGCCTAGTTGAAACTGTATCCTCCGTCCCTGTTTATAAGGTTTTTCCGACTTCTTTATTTCGACAGACTACTTAATTACGCTGTCCCAGAAACTTGGCGCTTGGACGATGATGTTGACCTCATCCTATTTCATTTCATGATTACATTCGAGACAGTGCACGGCGACAGCTGATTTGCCTGGATGTTTTACACGGGAGTGTCGGTGGTGTTCCTTGCATCTCTTCTCGACTATTAGAACAGTCGCAGAACCGGTGTAATGGGCGTCGGAATTGAAGTCACTCGTAAGCAGGGGTGCGAGAGCAACGACGTTTCACGATCTGGTTGGAGTCCTGGCAGAGAGTATACATAACAGCAAAATGTGTAGCACCTGAAGAAGATGACTGAGTCGACCGTCGATACGTTGTGCATAAAATGGAAACGGCAATTCGGCTGAAGACCCTGAAGCTCACCATTGATGCCTTAAGATATTCTGTTCATACGGCTGTCTTTCAAATAGTGTAACTGCTTTCAAAGAAAAAAATATATATATAGTAGAAGGTAGTTCTATACGTTGTTAGTCACATGATGTACATCTCTGAAACTGTCAGCAGTGGATGATGGGAGACTTTCGGCTGAAAAGTGTACTTATTGGTTTTTTATAAACTCTCAAACAACTAATAATTTTTAAAAAATCGGTGTTGAACAATGGCTTGCATTGCATGAAATACTAGGCCGTGCTGAAAATTAATGCCCCCGATTTTTCATTCTATTCTCAATGTCTGCTGAGGTATTAGACGTCAAGCATTCTACTAGTTCGACTTTCCCACTTCGCATACCTAGTTGTAACCCTCTGCCGCTACAGGGCTCTGAATTGTAGCGTGTAGTGTGGTGGTATTTAACGTAATTACGTCGGTGAGGGAGAGCATGACAGAAAACTGAAAGCATGAAAGCTAAGAGTTCGTCCAAATATAAAGCATCCTCTCCTTTAGCATTACAAAGCTAGGCCGCATACGAGCGCTGCTGCAACAAACCGACGCCTTGGGTTCACTGTCAGCGATCGCCCTCCATACTGTCCCGGCTTAGCCCCAGCCGATATTCATCTTTTTCCAGAACTTAAAGAACATCTTCGAGGATTTCACCTTCGTAGTAATGAAACGGTGCAAGCAGAGGCGAAGTTGTGGCTCCGTCAGCAAAGCCAAACACTCTACAGTGACGGTATCAACAAACTTGCCTCTCGTTGCAAGAAATGTGTTCGACGGCAGCATGACTATGTTTAGGAATATAGCAAATACAGTATGTAGACATTAAGAGCAACGATGTCGAGTGTTAATAAAGTTTGTTTTATTTAAATAGCTTTCAGAGTTCTCATATAAAAACTCCGGAGGCATTATGTTTCAGCACACCCTCCTAATAACTTAAGGTAGTTTCATTCCAGTAGGAGTACAGAAGTCTGCGTTGTTTTCCTTTAGGAAACATCACAGCGTTGCCTTTCTGTTGTATTTAGCACATCTACCAGAAGCCAGATTAAATCCCCATCCGTCCATCCTGATTTAGGCTGTTTATGTTTTCTGTTAATCGCTTAAGATAAATATTTGGCTGGTTTCTTTGAAAAGGGCACGGCCGATTTCCCTCCTCATCTTAGTCAGAGCTGAGGTTTACCTTCGTCTCTAATAGCTTCACCCATGGGCGGTGGCAAGGGGGGGGGGGAGGCTATGGGGGCTATAGCCACCCCCCACCCCCTCATGCAGTATCATATTACACTGGATAAAATGACTTCAGAAATCAGCGAATATGTTACTCCAACAGATTCAATCTTTTTTTTATAATTATGTGGCAATATAGTTTGCAATGTATTCCAAACAAATTTTAACAAAAGAATAATAGCGGCAAATAGCTTACTACCTAAACCAATAAATATCATTTAACTTAACATAGGCGTCTTATTATTTATTAAAACACATTTTTTTACCCTGAACTCCAAAACAGTTACCAAGAACTAGTTTAATCAAAGCCAAATTTTAGCAATTTGTCGTAGAGGACCTCAACTCTTCTTTCTTTAAGCCATATTCCATTCCCCCAATACCTCTCCCCTTCCCCCCCCCCTTAGTTCACCCCTTGACCGACTTCTAGAATCGCACCTGGCTTCATCGACCACAGGGTGCTACACCCTAATCTTTCTTCTTGCAGGGCTGGTCTAAGTCCTTCTGCAGCACTTCACTACTGCACAACTCCAGTTGTCAGTGGCAGCGTGGACCCCTACAAGTCAATAATTTTGATTGCCCTTTCATTTCATTCAGTACCCAGTCGTTCTACCCAGCTACACGTCCCGCTGTGAGCCCACTGAATCGATGAACCAAAGTCTACGAGCAACACAGAGTCCGCACTAAGACGCAGCACAGCTCAGCGTTCCTCAAATAACTAATCAGGAAGCGTGGGAGAGAGGCAATGTGACTGCCTCCCTCCTCTGCCTACAGAGACTCATTCCTGAATTATGTTTGTAATGCCATCAGGTCAATAACACAATGAGGAACCTACCGTACCACTGAGCATCAGTATCACCAAATGGATGTAAATAACTTCGAATATAGACACACTCATAAGAAGTTAGTTGTTTCATATTTAAATATTTATATTTATCCGTATTTAAATTAATGTTGGAGCGTTTTATTTTAATTTCGGTAAATTCATGTATATTGCTTCAATGATGTACCAGCCATTATCATCGACAAAGCTGTAAACTCTTTGATTTCATATTACTCCTCTCTTCTTCCTCGTTGTGCACAGTCTTTGTGGGAGAGTAATTGTAAATGGACAGCCTCGTCGGGAATCGTATGTGAAGTGGACAGTCTTGGCAGAAGAGCTATTGTTAATGGATCTAATGTGTTTCTGTAATACTGCTGAAGGCAGAATTATCTTTTGTTAGTAGTTCAGTGTGCGCAGATATTAGTGAATATGATTGTCCCAAAGTTCAGAAACTTTATTTCATTGAATAATCATTGTGAATAACGCAATTATTTCACGAGTTGATGTTTCTTCGCATCAGAAATAGGATCTGAACCAACATCATATCCCACGCAAGGCAACGAAGGCACCAACGAAATAAGAAGATTACTAATATATTTAACCGCTAGATGTGGCTGAGGGGTCCTTTGCAATTTCATTGAAATAAATGATCAACGTTTGTTTCGAAAACATATCATTGAACTTTAAGCGTTGAAGACTCCGTTACATGCTGTCTTGTGTTCTGGATCTCCTCCTGCCTCTGTTGTGTTTTGGCGCCTGGTACAGGAGAGACTGCTTGACGCCGCCTGCCTCCGCCTCTCTTGCAACATGCGTCTACCCCTCTCTTTCACCCTTCAAATTTCACTGTTCCTTTTCTAAAATCTTTTAATTTTTGGCAACGCACCCCTTTTGCCTATGCGACTGGAGCATGGTGAAGTACACCCGTGCTGGAAGGGCTCAATGTAGACTCTAAATTACAGTAAACGCAGTCCTTTTCTTTCTGTGTATGACTTTAAATCGCCCTGACAACCAAATCTTCCATTCCACCCACATCCCACTCTCGCGGTCGTATACAGCACGCTGATGCTAGCTGGAACTAGTGATGATTACAAAGAGAGAGACATTAGGCGGGCGAGTAATCCAGAAGTAATGATTAAAATTTCCAAGAAGTACTGCATTATGAACATGCAGTACATTGGCAGTTAGCTGTAACTTTTTCCTAGTTCTGTTGCAAGTGGTGGCCAAACTGTCATCCTTTTACGCACACTTACGATGTAGAGTGTTTCACTGAAGATTAAGGATAGCGCTTCTCTTTTAATCTCACAAACACACTTTCTCAGGACGTCACGTCTGATTTTCTTACACTGGCTGCATCTCCACAGGCCCTGCCCCCCCCCCCCTCCCTCTTCCCAAACTCTGCTCACAACAAGGCGCTGACTGCGTGGGATTTCTGTGGCTGGCTGCTCGCGACCCTACTACCACTTGAGCCACCCTTCGGCCGTTGCCAAGAGCTCTAATGGAACACTACATCATCCTGGGATTAGCCATTGGTCAAAATGGCCCTATTGCTGATAGCGATGCTTCTGGCTCTGGAGAGCTCCCCTTCCTCCGGCTGGCTTAGCAGCCCTCTCTGGTCTAGTAGCGGTGGATTTCTTGGCCTTTGTGTCTCTTAACTGCCGAATAAATCGTACTCATTGGCAATTTCGTCGTAACTGTAGTATGAAGTAACATTTCGGCTTGTTACCTCTCTCCAGGCCCGAAAAAGGGTCATCAAATGCACAATCTCATTATCGGAGCCAGTGTAGGTCTACTACCATCGCTATAAATGAATACGTCGGAAATGTAGGTAACCAACTTGGAGTTCATCAGTATTTTTAATTATTCATACAAACAGAACATGACAGTGTGCCGTTAATTAAAAATTCAGCCATAAAATTTGATATTACAGAGCTGCAGTATTTACAGCTCACACAGATAAGACACGCCAGACGTTGTGATCTGTATGTATTTAGGGCGAGCTCGGAAGTCGAATAATTGTTACAGTACAAGAGAACAAGCCCCAAAGTATGTGCCAAGCTTATCTCGTTGTCGTAGCCATAGACTATACATAATGGATACGAATCAATAATGCATATAGTGATAAGCCAAGCAGCGCGCACGTGACGCGGTAAAAAAGTAAACATGGAGAGCAGGGACAAATGGAGTATAATTCCAACGACGATACGGGCTGCAAACGAGGAATTCCACTGACTTAAGCGACTATGATAAAGGGCAGATTGTTATGGCCTCGCAAACGGCGGGGCTGGCCGGCTGTTCGCCTTCGACCGTCACCAGGCGACGATCCGCCACTGATCTAACGGCAGAGTACAATGCTGGTGTAGGCGTACGTGTTTCGAGGCACACCGTTCAGCGCAGCTTGTTTGACATGGGGCTCTGCAGTGTATGGCGCTCAAGTGTCCCCATGTTGACCGGAGGACATTATCAGTTACTATTGCAGTAGGTACGGGATATCGAGATTGGACCGAGAATAAATGTGAATACATCGCCTGGTCGGATGCCGCACATTTCTTGTTTCACCAGATAGATGGTCGTGTCCGAATAGGTAGTCATTCAAGTTACCGCCTGCTCAAAACATGCACAGCGCGGACGCAGGCTGGTAGGGCAGCGTTATACTATGGGCGACATTCTCCTGCGGTAGTAATCGAAGATCGAAGGCACCAGCTCAGCTGTGAAGTACGCTAACTTTATTGTGGACCACCTGCAGCCCCTCATGCGTTACATCTTCCCATACGGTGATGGTATTTTCCAGCAGGATAACTGTACGAATCACAAAGCTGCAACCGTGCTACAGTGGTTTGAAGAGCATAATAATTATCTCAACGTTGATGTGTTGGCCACCAAACTCGCCCGACCGGAACCAAGTGCTAATTCCGCACCCACAAACCACTCGACAGTAATTTACATGGAACTGTCTCACGTGTGCGTAGGCTTCTGGTATGACATATCATGATAAATATACCAAGGATTTATCGAATACACGTCACGCAGAATGGCTGCTGTATTCCGTTCCACAGGTCGACGAACACGCTGTTAAGCGAATGACCATAATGTATTGGATATCGGCTTCTGTTGTTAATTTGTAAGTATTTTGATTTGCCGATTTTTGGACAATTGGCCATTTTTTTCCTTACTGACCGTTCTCAAGCACTATCTACAAACCTAAAGAACAAATTACAAATGTAGAAAATTTCGTTAAATGTGTTTTCTTCCCGACACGGCGTGGCAAATCAAGCGGGTGTAGGTACAGAAACGATCAGAAAAATACCCATTGTAAATCTTGTCACATAAATTTGTAAGTGCAATAATTCTTCTCTGCGTCCACGGAGGCTTTTCATAGAGGTATGACTGAATAAAATGCTTCCTGTTTTCAAGTTGCATCAGTTCAATTACAAATCTCGATTTTACGACCGCTGTCTGCACAATACTCTTTCTCATCATTAGTGAACGATACCAAAGCCCTCAGAAGATTATAAAAACCTAATTTTCATTAATCATGACACTTCGCTATCCAAAAACTATCTTTATGCAAAGCGTCAAAAAATTGTCGAAGTCTATCACTTCTGCAGAAATAACTTCCATCAACAAACATCCAGACCGATTAACGTTGATAAAATAAATTAAATTTTCACATTTGAAATGTTAATCAGTAATTCACAACTAAGCGCCGAATAGCATTATAATTAATTAACTAGAGACACTTTGCTCAAAGATGGATCACAGCTATAATAGCGTGCAAGTAACGGAGAAGGCGTAGAAGGAAGAGAAGGGGATGTGTGGCCCGGTGTACGTATTGAATGCGAGACCTGTACAACTTTCGTTGATGTGGAAATAGACATAATTCAACGAACAGTGAATACTTACTCTTAAATCTCAGCTTCTCACTATTCTATGACAATTGTCCATTTGCACACGAGCAAATTATATTGCACCAAATTCGGACCAGTGTGGTCGATATCTGTGTTACACTACTTACAAATCGGACGGAAGATATCAGTTACTGTTGGCTTTTCAGCCTTAAGCTTATTGCACGAGTATTTTTCACCAGACGCCTTACGCTTTTGTTTACAAAGCTTCTTCTGCGGTGATTTTGGAAATACGGTATACATAGTTAGTCCCTACAGTACAGTGTTTATAGATTAAAAATAAATAAAAGCGAACAGCGTCTGATGAAAAATACTCTTTAACTGCAGTAATCTTAAGACGAAAAAACCAAGTGTAATTGATAAATAGCACCTCCTGCGGAACACTGCCCGCAAACAAACGTATTACAATGTTAGACTTTGGCAGCATAGCGAGTCCCCTGCAGCATTATGCAACCCACACTACGCGCCAGCAGCGCACTACGGTCGCGACACGTCGCACAGGCGCAACGGTGGTTCCTCACGAGTCTGGTCGTGGTAATTATTTTCTGTCACTCAATTTAAAACTGTCATATTCCATACCTTATTAAATTTTCAATCTTATGATGAAAATAACAGCCAGTGGAAGTGATATTTTCTTGGTTAACATTATAGACAAACACAAAAATAAATGTGATTCTTGAGTTTCTCCCGGCGTATTTGATAATCAAAATATCCACGGGTATGCTGCCGGTCTATAGTGTCCAACGGGCACAATATTTCGGCGATCAAACATGTCGCCATCATCAGGTGAACTGACGGACTGAGCTCCTGTGAACGTGCCGGCACGGAGATCCGTACGCTATGGCTGCTCAGAGGGAACTGGGTTCGGTCGCGGCGGCGGCCGATTTAAATACCCTCCGCCCGCGGCGCGCTCCCTCCGCCGTCCGCGCCCAGCGCCACGGTCGCGCGGTGGAACAGATGGCGACGGCGTCTGAGATGACGTCGGTGTGATGGCTCTGTCCGCCGTGGTCGTCACAACTATACGTCTGCTCGATTTAGTCTTGATTAACCCGATCACTGGTTCCCAAGCCTTGCTAAGATTATAGCCACAGTCACGGTTTATGAGGTCGTCATTGGTGCGAATTTCGATGGCCTATCTAACTCTAGTACATAGGGCGCGCACTATCTCTGACGCAGAGAGTCTACCCCAGGAATTGGAACATCTGAGAACTGTATTTCGAAAAAATGGGTACTCAGAGTGGCAGATTCAACGTGCTCTCCGCCCAACCACTGCAGCACAACCTGTTGAGATGGATGAAGTCGCGAGGGAGGAGGTAGGCACTGCATTTATTCCATACACAGGCGCACTCTCGGGAAAAATCGCCCGCATTCTGAAGAAACACCGGGTCGGAACTGTGTTTTGTCCTCCAAATAAAACTCGTGCACTGGTGGGGAGCGCCAAAGATGACCTCGGTTTGAGGAAGGCCGGCGTGTACCAGATTCCGTGTCAATGTGGCAAGTCGTATATTGGTCAGACGATGCGTACCCTCGAGGATCGATGCCGTGAACACCAGAGGCACACTCGACTGATGTATCCGAGCAAGTCGGCGGTCGCTGAACATTGTTTGTTGGAAAATCACGCCATGGAGTATGACCGCACGAGGATTCTGGTACAGACGTCGAGATACTGGGACAGCGTTGTTAGAGAGGTCATCTTTGGCGCTCCCCACCAGTGCACGAGTTTTATTTGGAGGACAAAACACAGTTCCGACCCGGTGTTTCGTCAGAATGCGGGCGATTTTTCCCGAGAGTGCGCCTGTGTATGGAATAAATGCAGTGCCTACCTCCTCCCTCGCGACTTCATCCATCTCAACAGGTTGTGCTGCAGTGGTTGGGCGGAGAGCACATTGAATCTGCCACTCTGAGTACCCATTTTTTCGAAATACAGTTCTCAGATGTTCCAATTCCTGGGGTAGACTCTCTGCGTCAGAGATAGTGCGCGCCCTATGTACTAGAGTTAGAGAGGCCATCGAAATTCGCACCAATGACGACCTCATAAACCGTGACTGTGGCTATAATCTTAGCAAGGCTTGGGAACCAGCGATCGGGTTAATCAAGAGTAAATCGAGCAGACGTATAGTTGTGACGACCACGGCGGACAGAGCCATCACACCGACGTCATCTCAGACGCCGTCGCAATCTGTTCCACCGCGCGACCGTGGCGCTGGGCGCGGACGGCGGAGGGAGCGCGCCGCGGGCGGAGGGTATTTAAATCGGCCGCCGCCGCGACCGAACCCAGTTCCCTCTGAGCAGCCATAGCGTACGGATCTCCGTGCCGGCACGTTCACAGGAGCTCAGTCCGTCAGTTCACCTGATGATGGCGACATGTTTGATCGCCGAAATATTGTGCCCGTTGGACACTATAGACCGGCAGCATACCCGTGGATATTTTGATTACAAAAATAAATGTCACTCATGGATTAGTCCAGAGGTCTGTTCCGACTTGCCGACTGCTGGCTTCAACGCAGTACGAGGAGCAGCTTGTGATCGTGGGATATGTGATCAGCACATCGCCAATTCCTCCTTAAGTTGTTGCCAATACATAAACCCTAGTGATACCGCTGCTTCTTTATCCAAGCAGCTCTTCATTTGCCTCACGAGGCTGATTAGAACACTTCGTTTATATCAAAATCTTTCTATATCTCTCATGTCTCTTTGGAGAGGTAAAATGAAATCGATCAATAGAAGGTAGTTATAATATACTCAACTGGCGTAATGTTTTTTTATATAATAACTGTCACAGAAACTTCAAAGACGATTTCTATAACTCTTTTTTCAGATTCCGTGTTTTTCAAATAAAATTGCGATTTGAGAAATTCTTTTTGAGGTTCGGGGACTGTTTGATTCGCCAATTTGAAATGAGTTAATGTTGTCTTCACTGTTTCTGTATGTTATATAGTTCACTTAGCTTCCGAGTGTACACATCACAGTATTGGTCTTCGTCTGTTGTTAGAACTCCGAGTCAGGCCAGAGGAGTATTGTGTTTATGAGTGTTGTAATTTGTTTCTGCGCTTCTTACGAGGAGCGCTGATCTCTTCCTGACCTATTTCCAGTTCATTAACTGCCCGCAGCAAGTGAATCTATGTCGCAGCATATCAGCTAGACCACATTTTGAGGATTCGTTAGTATCGCTTAGTCCAGTCCGATAGAGTTTTTCATTAGTTGCAATTGAATTTTTTCACTACTTTATACCATGTTGAAGCCACTTCTAATGAATCAATTTGTAAGCTAATGTTCCCCACATTGTCTTTTTCGTTAATTGTGGGTACTTCTACTTGGCATCTGTCTAGTTCCGTGCATCAACTAAAGCCTTAGTCATTAAACCAGTCTTTCGTAAAGTGGCAAGTAACCTAAGTAACTCAATTCAAGTCAAAACTCACTGATGTGCTTTAGTTTAAAAGTTAACTTGCCTGCTGCTATTGACGGTTGTACATATGCGGGCCGTGCAATGTTGAATAATTTCGAAGTGGTGGTATTTGGCTCCTTGTTAATGATCATGACTGTTCTTTTTATGAATAACACATTGGCCTTCCTACTTATGTCCGTTAATTCCTAGCCTCCCTCTGCTTTGACTTTGTGATAGTGTTGTAGTTTAAATTGAAGATATTGCCTATCCATACATACCTGCTGGACAGTTGCATTATCCCTTTGGCTTGGATTTTTGGCACCAGGAATAACTGAGCCGTATAATATGCTTTACATAGTACGTAAGTGTCTAAAACTATCTTTTATGAAATTGGTGGACTCCAGGCATTTTCTGTTATGGTACCTTGTATGTTGTCCGTTCCGTGTTTCCAATTGTTCGTGTTCATTTTTTATGGACACCTACGTGTTATAATTGCCAAGGTTGTGTGGTCTGCCACCATCACCGTCCACGGTACATTGGCAATTCCAATTCTTCCGATGTCTCCCTTGTTTATTTTTGTACCAGTTTTTTTCAGCCCCTTCTTCGAGTGCTGTTTGTTTCAGTAATTGTTATAGATAGCGGTGATTAAGACAGTCAAAAGTATAACAGAAGCCAACAAAGAGTTTAACGCATTTTATGTTAGTTACTACAGCTAATGACATAATGTCTCCATAGTCTGAGATTTGGGTCGTGCTGAAACATCTCGCAAGGTAGGATTGATGTTTTATTGTCATATTCTCAAGTAGATGCGTCATTGTGCTATTAACTGCTGTGGCAACCGTTTTATAATAAAAATTCAATAAAGTTATTTGATGTACGTTATCTACTTCTTCTGACTTTTACCTTTAGTCCTTAAATATTGTTACCTTCTTTGAAATTTTATTATTTCGTTTAAAATCGCTGTAATAGTTGTTCTGATAATATTCCAGAATCTAGGACAAAATTCCTTTGGAAGGCCGTTTGGCAAGGATGATTTGTTTGATGGTGACTTTTTGATTAACTCTAAAAGTCCGTCTGCATTAAAATCAGATAAACATTCAATATTCTCATCATTCTTAGTCTCTCCGTGAAAATTATGTGCGATTTTATCCGTAGTGGTTTCGTCTGCTTCATCATAGGAGTTCAGTTGTTCGTGATGTTGTTCGATTTGTCGGACAGTTTCGTTCTGGTTTGTGAGCAACTCTTGTAAAATAGATTTGAGTGTGGATTTTATCTTGAGTCCTTCCTTTGTTTCCGTTTGATACTCAGTAGTTTAGCCTTTTTTCGCGTTATATGCTGAACGCGTGTGTCTGTCACTCTGGATTTATGAATACAGCTCTCTCAGTTCTGTGTGATAGAACTTGTTACTTACTTATTGAGATGCATAACAAATTAAACTTTGCCTATCTTTCCTTGTGGCTAAACTGTTCTATTGTAGAGGAATATTTCTGTATTGTATGTAGATCGGCAGTCCACGTCTCTCTGATAAAATCGACGCTTCTCTGTCTTCCAGATGTGAAACGTTGACCTTGCATTGTGATCTATGCACTTTCTTGGGCTGTTGACTATAATGGCCCAGTGGTTAGGGGAATAATTCGGTATCACATCAGCTGCAAGGATTCTTTCACTTTTTGTTTCGGATGCATACATTACTTAGCCGATTGCTTTAATTCCCAAGTGTTTTCAGTTTTATGTTGTTAACTAGCTCATGAAGCTCGGTGACTGGTCCTTTTTGTTATTATACAGTTAAAATAATATGCTATTAGAAGGCTTTGGAGGCTTCTTCTTAAGAGATAAATAATATCGTCTTAAAAAGTGGATCTTTCTAACCTGTTGCTGTTACCGGAGAGTGCTTATCGGATAATTAAATTAAACTCTCTGCGAAGGCCCAACGTTATCGACCGACCGCAGTGCCATACTCAACTGATAGGCGTCAATGGATGCGGATTCGCAGGGGCATGTGGCCATCACACCACTCTTCCAGCTGTTATCATTTTTCGTGACCAGGGCAGCTACCTCTCAGCCACGTAGCTCCTCAAATGGCCTCACAAGGGCTGAGTACGCCTCACTTGCCAACAGCGCTCGGCAAACCCGGACAACCACCTACCCACGTGCTAGGCAAGCCCGACAGTGCCTAACATTGGTGCTCTAACTGGAATCGGTGTTATACCATTGCGGCAAGGCCGTTGGCATAGGTTAATTGAGGTGACGTCATAAATTGTAAGGCCTATTCCTAGAATTTAATCTAAAATCTCGACATTGGTTACTGAATTCCATCTCTTAATAAGACCGCTGTGACTGTACATTCTTCAGGCGCTACGGTTGGTACTGTTTTAAATCCGGTATCGATAAATTGAAAATCCTCCTGCAAAATAACTACATTTGCTTCTGAGTCGTATATAAAATGTTATAGAGATTCAGTGTTTAACTCAGATTTAATTCTATTTATATTCAGAGAGAGTATTATAAGCTTGAGCCATAGCCACAGAGAAACTCAGTAATGCTGATTAAATCATGGTGATCTCATTCCATCTACATTTGTTTTTCAGGCTGGGATTCCTTGTCTTGAGTAGCAATACTGATGTCTTTAAAGTCATTGTGCTTGTTTTTCTTCCGAACTGCAGGGACATTTGCTGGATTCTGATTCTACGTCGTCCGCTCGTAATGAACACCTAGGCAGACGGAGGCAACGGATGGACTTGACAGATATTGAAGTCGATCTATTCCGAAATCGCTTACTGTATCTACGTCGCAGACATATGTTCCTCAACAGGCAATCTGCCTTGATATGCCCTTTCCTCACTAAGTCCCTCCTCTTGTTTGCTTTGGGTTTCCGGTTGACACTCTTCTGTTTGTACACCTGCTCTGCTTTCCTTGTTGTACTTATCGAGAGTTCTTGCTATCCGACCACAATATTATTCCACTTGGCCTCCAATGGCTGTCATCAGAAACACGCGATGACTTTACAGTAAAGAAGTACAGTGGTTGCCAAGGAAACACATCTCACTGCGAATGAGCTCAAGACATCTCTGCATATACTAACAAGTGGTTCAGCGTCTCCTTGTGAAATATCACGATAAAACTCAGCATAAGCCGACCGAAGCGCCTCCGCGCCCAGATGCGGTAATAGTTTCAACCGACTTTTCTCACATCTTCAAGTTTTACAAATGTTTTCGTTGTGAAACGTGTTCGTTTTACGTTGGACCTCACCCCAACTTGTAATGTGGATAAAAATCAGCACATTATAAAAGGTTTGTCATAAGTAAAAAACATAAAGCACCTTGTGCAAACTACGTGCCCATACGTACATCGCTTACAGATGCTTGTTACATCATAAAAACACAGTGCACATTAGCACATCTATTTACACAAACTGGACATAGTGTAAATAGCAAAAATTTACTTTAAACGGCACTTAAGGTACAATTGATTTTATACGCCGTTTAAAGTTGATTTTCGCAGTTTAGCCTATGTCTAACTGCTCCAAAATCTAGAATTCTCCTATTGAGGGCATGGTAAGTAATCACTGTTTGACCTCCTATTCATTTTTTGTTTCAGTGCAGCAAACATTTATTTCCATTGCGCAAATCAAATTCAAACTGTGATGCTCTATTAATCTGATATTGCCAATTTAGTTTTATTGTTTCCGTGGTACGACCTTTTATATTAGTTTTATGAGTAACAAATAGTTGAAATAAATTTTGACTGAAATTTCCTAAGTAAGAGCCCAAGAGTTGAAATAAAAATAATGAAAATACTAGAGATTTTTAACCCACTTGCCTCTAGTGTACCAGAAGGTGAATGGTCATTTCTACTTGAAACGTCATGGAGCTCGGACATAGTACATCTTCGTTCCGCCGTAGCGTTTGGAAGTCGTAAATACTGTTTGTTAACTCTGCGTTCTGCCTAAACGTCCGGTGCCTACTAATTGTCGGTCTGTTGTCGCATTTGTGTTTTTCTTTGTTAGTGGTTTCGGCTGCTTTATAGCCATAATGATATCAGGAATGTTTTCCAAGAAATGCTCACTCTGCGTCGAATTCGACAAGACAACAAGAAACGTTCAGCTAAGTTCGTTAGAAGTGCACGAATGGATCGAGAAAGTTATCGGAATCGAATGAGATCGAGTTCAAACTGCTTGCTATTACACGGAGCTAAAATTGTAAATCCACTTTTGGGTACCACAAACTATCATAAGCAAGCCTAGACTACGGCAGTTTCCCTAGTAGCTTTGGTCAGTTAAGGTCGTACCCAAGTGTACGTTAGGTGTTTTGAATACCTACCGGGCGTTTCCTCGTAACGACCGCTTTGTTTACGTATGCGATCAGTGTCTTACTAGATTTCCACATAAACTGGAAGCGGTGGACCATCTAGAAAGTGACTGAGGATATGTAAAGCGCTAGAACTGACAGTTGCAACTTGTACACCGTTTGATGTTCCATTGCGTACTGTCTTTTCCTTGTGTTGTAGCAAGCATCTGTGAGTGATGCATATATGGACATGGGCTTTTGCGCAAGGTGCTTTCTATTTTTTTAGTCATGCAAACCTTTTATAATATGCTGATTTTTATTCACATGACAGCTTGGCGTGAGGTCCAACGTAAAGTGAACACATTCCACAACGAAAACATTTTGAAGACCTGAAGATGACAGCAAAATCTGTCGAAACCGGTTGTCTCGAATAAAGAAATATTCTATGTGATCCAGGCTGTTGAATTCTTTTAGCAAGTGAAAAAGATCGCTCCTCCAGTGTTCTCAAAATGAGAAAATTCAATCAAACAGTCTGGTCGACTAATATTTGTTGCGCTTCTGCTTGTTTTGATGTAGGGACTTGCGTCGGCGAACGCGACCTTTTATAGTGTGCTGATTTTTATCCACATCTCAACTTGGAGCGAGTTCCAACGTAAAATCAACAGGTTTCGCAACAAAAACATTTTTAAGACCTGATTGTCGTCGTTCTGGCGCTGTAAGCACGTTGGCCAGTGTGAGGTCCTGTGCTGCTACTACCCCTGCTGCTGTTGCTGTAGTTTTTGAAGCGTTCGTTTCAGCTACCGGTCGGTTCCAACTCGGGTACGTCTTTGTCCGTGCTCCTCCCATCACACATCCGACGCCTGTTGTTGTTTAGCGGCTACGCATCAGTTTTGAGGGTGGCTTTTCGGTTTCCGGTTTGTAGGGTGATGATGATGATGAGGTCCCATACTCCGAAGAGCGTAGTGAACGATGCGGGAGACCCGCATCGCCGTACTAGGCAACGTCATATGGACGTGATTTGCCACTGCCTTCCTTCCACCGTAATGGGGATGAATTATGATGATGCAGACGACACAACACCCAGCCATCTCGAGGCAGGAAAAACCCCAGATCCCGCCTGCAATAGAACCCGAAACCCCGTGCGCGGGAAGCGAGAACGCCACCGCAAGACCACCAACTGTGGACGTTTTTAGGGTAACAGGGAATATTCTGCAGCTGGTAATTGTGGCTCCTGATGCTATAGTTCGCCAGTGATTGGCCCTTCTGTGTCCATCATTTGGTTCTACGTGACAAGTTCAGCTAACGTCAGTTTCCTGCGCTGCTCTAACGAATTGAGTCAAAATGTCAGTTCGTTCTCTGATGGCCACTTTCGTTACAGATAAAATACGCTCCTATCAGTGCACTGTAAGCAGCATTCACCTTGTGTCCACAAACACTGGGATGGGAGGGAATATTGTGTTTGACACACATTTCAACCGGCCCGACGCTGCTGGAACTTTGCAATTTATGCTGGCTAGACCAATGTTCGTTAAGGATTTGTTTCGCTTCCCCACACTTGGTCCAAACCTCATCCTGAGGAGGCAGATTAAGCAGACGTACATTTTTATACTCCCCGTCAGAGTTAGAAATTATCGCAGTAGTCAGTGAGGCGTCACTGTGACGGAATTCAGTATGCCTTCCATGTTTGACCAGAATCCTTCCCTGCAACACAGGGTTTAACCGTTCCACTGGAAAACAGTAGAGCTCTGAGTCCTAGTAAGCAGTGTGAACTTTGATGTGATTCTGATAACTTTCTAAATCCAATCGTCTATCTCTGACGGACAGTCAGTTGAATATTTCTTGTTGCCTTGTCGAACTCGAAATAGAGATTGCATTTCCTGACGTCGTTACTATTATAGAGTGGCCGAGACCACTTAACAAGGAACAATACAAAACACTATAACAGAACGACAATGAGTAAGCACTGGACGCTTACGCAGAACATAGAGTTAACAACTGGTATTTGCGGATTGCAAACTCTACGTCGGAGCGGAGGTTCAGTGCGTCAAAGCTCCGTGACGACTCAATTGGAAACGGATACGGCTACACTAAAAACAAGTTACTTAAAAAGTCTAGATTTTTCATTATTTATATTTGAATTTTTGACCTCATACCTAGGAAATTTCAGGCAACAATTTATTTAAACGATTTATTATTATAAAAACAATATAAAAGACCATACCAGGCAAAAATAAAAATATATTGACAAAATTAAATTAATCGAGCAACACACTTTGATTTTAAATTGAGCAATGGAAATAAATGTTTGCTGTACTTAAATAAAGAATGAATAGGAAGTCAAACAAGAATTACTTACCATGCCCTCGATATAAGAATTCTGGATTTGGGAGCGCATGCAGAAGGAGTAATGCGAGTATGAAATGTCGTAATGTTCTACTTTATAAGAAAAAGACAAACGTCATTCTCTTTACCACATGATACTATTATGGCGTTCCTTAGCTCCAAAGATGCACTAAAACTCTACAGGATGAGCTATGAAGTACAGCGAGGAATACTTTAAAGTTTCCTGGAGTGCTCCTAGCACTGCTCTTACAGGCGCCTTGATAATATTAATGGATATACACACATAAAAAAAAGTTTCGCATCACCTCGGTTCCGAGAGTTCTGGAACCTGTACAGAAAATTGGAGTAGAGATCAACATAAACATCATTTCCGCCCTTTTTATTGCTCATGAAAACCACACATTGCATTTTGTACCACCATACAGCCAGACCCTCAGAGGTAGTGGTCCAGATTGCTGTACACACCAGTACCTCTGATACCCACTAGCACGTCCTCTTGCATTCATGCATGCCTGTATTCGTCGTGGCATACTATCTACAAGTTCATTAAAGCACTGTTGGTCCAGATTGTCCCACTCCTCAACGGCGATTCGGCGTAGAGCCCTCAGAGTGGTTGGTGAGTCACGTCGTCCATAAACGGCCCTTTTCAATTTATTCCAGACATGTTCGATAGGTTTCATGTCTGGAGAACGAAATGGTTCGAATGGCTCTAAGCACTATGGGACTTAACATCTGAGGTCATCAGTCCCCTAGACTTAAAACTAGCCCCCAAACCTAACTAGCCTAAGGACATCACACACATTCATGCCCGAGGCAGGATTCGAACCTGCGACCGTAGCGGTAGCGCGGTTCCAGACTGAAGCGCCTAGAACCGCTCGGCCACAATGGCCGGCTACTGACCGAGTTGCCTCCAGACACGTGACCCATCGGTGAAGAGAACGTGATGCCAATCTTGAGCAGTCCATTCGGCATGTTGTTGGGCCCATCCGTACCGCGCTGCACGGTGTTGTGGTTGCAAAAATGGACCTCGCCATGGGCGTCGGGAGTGAACTTGCGCATCATGTGGCCTATTGCGCACAGTTTGAGTCGTAACACGACGTCCTGTGTCTGCACGAAAGGCGTTATACAACATGGTGGCATTGCTGTCAGGGTTCCTCCTAGCTATAACCCGCAGATAGCGGTCATACACTGCAGTCGTGGCCCTTGGGCGGCCTGAGTGAGGCATGTCATCGGCATTTCCTGTCTCTCTGCATCTCTTTCACGTCCGAACAACATCGCTTTGGTTCACTCCGAGACGCTTGGACACTTCCCTTGTTGAGAGCCCTTCCTGTCACAAACTAACAATGCGGACGCGATAGAACTGCGGTATTGACCGTCTAGGCATGGTCGAACTACAGACAACAGGAGCCATGTACCTCCTTCCTGGTGGAATGATTGGAACTGATCGGCTGTCGGAACCCCTCCGTCTAATAGGCACTGCTCATGCATGATTGTTTACATCTTTGGGCGGATTTAGTGACATCTCTGAACAGTCAAAGGGAGTGTGTCTGTGATACAATATCCACAGTCAGCGTCTATCTTCAGGAGTTCTGGGAACCGGCGTGATGCAAAACTTTTTTTGACGTTTGTATATAGTACGGAAAAATAGTTCAGTGAACAAAATACGAGCTTACCAAGTATCGGACCAGATTTGTGACTGGATTCAGGACTTCCTTGCAGTCGCTCTTAACAGAAAAAAAATCGATAAAGGTAGTTTCAAGAGCACCCGAAAGAAGTGTGATAGGACCATTACTGTTTACAGTATATATAAATGATCTCAAGGATAACGTCGAAAGCTTCATGATGCTGTTTGCAAATAATGCAATTGTCTGTAAGAAAGCAGCAAAGTCAGAAGACTGTAGCGAATTACAGAAAGAGCTACTGACGATTGATGAATAAACGTAATGTGTTGTACAGAAACAAAGATAACGTTCCTCTACGATTATGCCATTAGTAACGAATTGCTGCAAACAGTAACTACCGTAAAATGCTAAGGGGTAACCGTCTGCAGTGACCTTAAGTGGAATAACCACATATAAAAAAATCGTGGGAAAAAGAGTTGCTAGATTAAGTTTCAAAGAAAGAGTATTATGGAAATGTACTTCATCGACGAAAAAAGTTGCTTGCAAATTTATTGTTTACCCAAGTCTTGGTCATCAGTCTGGGACTCTTTCCAGGTTGAATTAACAGAGGAGATGGACATAATCTAACGTAGATCGTTTAGTCGGCACGAGGGCGTTGCGGAAACGCTCATAATCTAGAGTGGTAGACGCTACAAGAAGGATTTTGAGCGTAACGAATAGATTTACTGTTGAAATTCAGAGGGAGTAAGTTCCGGGAAAAGTCGGAGGGCATATTACTTCTTTCCACACACGTAACGAGAAATGAGAAAATGCGAGAAATTTAAGCCAATACGGAAATTTACCGACAATCATTCTTCCTACGCGCAATTTGCGAGTGGAACAGGGAAGGGGGGATCAGTTACTGGCACATCGTCAGGTGTCTTGCTGATTCCAGATGTAGATGCATATCTAGAACACAGATTTTAAATTGTCTGCCACAGATAATATACAATAATGAAACTGGTTCGCTTTATCGGCTGATATGTACGGTAATTAAACTGGTTTTCGATAAAATACCAGGAGTAGACCCAGGGGCTTACGAACGGCCAATAGTTGAAGACAGCGCAGAGCGCCATTAATTTTTGTAGAAACTACAACAAATGCAGAAAGCACAATAACACACTTAAATGGAGCTCTCTCCCAGCTACATACTGCCATTTTTCCACAAAGTCACCACCATTCGTTGTGCACTTCCTTCCAGTAGTGAACACAAACCTGCATCCCGGACTCGTAAAAATATGAACCAGCTGACGCTACCACTCTGTTGTCAACATATGAGTCTGGAAAATGTTGGTGACGTATTTCACCAGTCATAAACCCAAAGAGAGGGACCCATCTCGCACACAGATTCTGTTGTATAACATTTGTTTAAGGCATTACAGCCAACATTCGGCTGTGGACACACTTCATTATTCACCATCCGCCGATCATCACACATGAATTGATGGAGACGCTATTCGTTATGAGGGAAGGTAACTGAGCAAGGTCGATCGAGGCTTGGCTTGGCTTGTCGTGTAGATGGTTTTCACCAATACTGAAATTCAATACCCATCGCTTCATATTAGTCGTGTCTAGTTTATCGCCTCCATACACCTTTAGCAAACATCGATGGATTTCAGTTGGCATAATTTATTCAGCAGTGAGCAATTTAGAGACCTATCTCTGTTTTAATCGCACCTCGTTCCATTTTCGAACGCTTCCCTCTTGCTGCTAACAGTTTCAGGACAACGAAACCAGCATTAACAGAGAGATTCAAAAATTAGTACTCCACCAATATAATATTTCGGAGGTAAAATAGTGCCCCATTCGGAACTCCAGGCGTGGACTATTCAGCAAGATGTCATCAGGAGAAACGAGACTGGCGTTCTACGTATTGGAACGTGGAATGTCAGATCCCATAATCGGGCAGCCAGGTTAGAAAATTTAAAAATGGCAATGGATCGATTGAACTTAGATGTAATGGGAATTAGGGAACTTCGTTGGCAGGAGGAATAGGACTTCTGGTCAGGTGAATACAGGGCTATAAATACAAAATCAAGTAGGGGTAATGCAGGAGTAGATTTAATAACGACAAAGGCATTGGGAATGCAGGTAAACTACTGTGAACAGCATAGTGAACGCGTTAGCGTAGCCAAGACAGACACGAAGCCCACACCTACTACAGTGGTACGAGTTTATATACCAACTAGCTACGCACATGATGAAGAGATTGAAGAAATGTATTATGAGATAAAAGAAATTATTCAGATAGTTAAGGGAGACGAAAATTTAAGCGTGATGGGGACTGTAATTCAATAGTATGAAAAGGATGAGAAGGAAAAGTAGTAGGTGAATACTGACTACGGAAAAGGAACGAAAGAGAAAGCCACTGATAGAATTTTCCACAGAGAAGAATCTAATCGTCAAGATTTGATTTAATAATCATGAAAGAAGGCTGTATAAAAAGAACAGGGGAAAGGAATATGGTAGAAGACGAATGGGTAGTTTTGAGAGATGAAACAGTGACGGTGCACAGGATTATGTAGGTAAAAGGACAAGGCCTAGTAGAAATCCTTTGATATCATAGGAGTTACTGTATTTAATTGATGAAAGGAAAAAATATAAAAGTGAAATAAATGAACCAGGCGAATGAGAATACAAACGTCAAAAAAATAAGAGCGAGAGCAAGGGCAAAATGGCTAAATAGGAATGCCTAGAGGACAAATTTAAGGATTTAAAAGCATATATGTATCACTAGAGGAAAGAGGCAGCACCTACATGAAAATCAAAGACACCTTTGGGGAAAGAGAAGCAGCCGTATGAATATCAAGAGCTCAGATGGAAAACCAGTCCTAATCAAAGATGGAAAGTTGAAAGGAGTAAGAAGTATATAGAGGGTCCATACAAAGGAGACGGACTTGAAGGCAGTATTCCACAAATGGAAGAGGACGTAGATGTAGACGAGATGGAAGATGTGATACTGCATGAAGAATTTGATAGAGCACTGAAAGACCTAAGACGAAACAAGGCCTCTGGAGTAGACGACATTCCGTCAGAACTCGTGATAGCGTTGGGAGAGCCAACCATGACTAAACTCTTCCATCTTGTGTACAAGGAGTATGAGACAGGCGAAATACTCTCATAGTTCAAGAAAAATACAGTAACTTCAAACAAAGCAAATTCTGACATGTGTGAATATTACCGAACTATCAGTTTAATAAGTCATAACTGCAAAATGCTAACACAAATTCTTTGCAGAAAAAAGGAAAAACTGGTATAAGCCGACCTCGGGGAAAACGTGTTTGGATTCCGGAGAAATGCAAGGCGATACTAACCCTATGACTTTTGTCACAAGATAGGTTAAGAAAAGACAAACTTACGCTTATAGTATTTGTAGACTTAGAGAAAGCTTTTGACAATATTGACTGAAATACTCTCTTTGAAATTCTGAAGGTAGCAGCGGTAAAATATGGGAAGCGGAAGGCCATTTACAACCTGTACGGACAACAGAACGCAGTTATAAGAATCGGGAGGCATGAAAGGGAAGCAGTCATTTAGAAGGGAAAGAGACAGGGTTGTAGCCTATTCCCGATGTTATTTAACCTCCACATAAAGCAAGCACTAATGGAAACCAAAGAAAAATTTGGAGTAGGGATTAAAGTCCAGTAAGAAGAAATAAAAACTTTCAGGTTTTTTTTCCGGTGACATTGTAATTCTGTCAAAGTCAGCAAAGGACTGGGAAGAGGGGTTGAACGGAGTGGACAGTTTAAATGTTTTGAAACACTATTCCAGGTACTAGAATGGACAGTGTCTTGAAAGGAGGACATGAATGAACCTCAACAAAAGGAAATCAAGAATAATGGAATGTAGTCGAAATATAGTCGAATTAAATCAGGAGATGGAAAGGAAATTATATTACGATGGTCGAAGAGGAGAGGATATAAAACGTAGACTGGCAATGGAAAGAAAAGCGTTTCTGAAGAAGAGAAATTTGCTAACGTCGAATATAGATTTAAGGGACAAGATGAGAATAGAGACTTTTAAAATGTGGTGCTGGAGAAAAATGCTGAAGATTAGGTGGGTAGAGCATGATACTAATGAGTAGGTACCGGATAAAACTGGGGAGAAAAGAAATTTGTGGCACAACCTGACTAGAAGTTTAGTATTGGAGGGAAGTGTGTGTGTGTGTGTGTGTGTGTGTGTGTGTGTGTGTGTGTGTGTGTGAGAGAGAGAGAGAGAGAGAGAGAGGGAGAGAGGGAGAGAGAGAGGGAGAGAGAGAGGTGGGAGGGGGGGTGGGAGGGTAAAAGTCGTAGAGGGAGACCAAGAAATCAGTACAATAAACAGATTCAGAATAATGTAGGTTGCACTAGTTATTCGGAGATGAAAAGGCTTGCACAAGATAGAATAGCATGGAGAACTGCATCAAACCAGTATTCGAAATGAAGACCGCAACAACAACAATATTTAGGAACATACTTGGTACATGTGTTCATAGAGTTAGCACTTACACACTGCTAAAAATTTCTTTTGATTGGTGCAGGGAAACTCCGGTTCACTTTTGTCCTGACGTTTCACTGTGACACAAAACCCATAGGAGAACCAATTTTGTGTGCTATGTTCCACAGAAAACTGGTCATTGTACTGCAACTTCAGTTCCTTCGCCATTTCACCAAATTTACAAAAAGCAAAAACGAACGATGTTCAAGGTTGCATTTGTACGTTTTATAGTTTTCACAAATTCACTATTCAGGCAAGTGCGGAACTTTGATTTCCCAAGGCGGCGGTATGATAGGTTTTTCGGTACTGCCTTAGCATGAAGCCTCTCAAAACGAAGTTGCTACAACACTAGTTCCTAAAACAGCTTCAGCTCTGACCGATGAACGGATGATGCAAGATTTTCTTTTGCGGTAGTCTTTCTCAAATGAAATGTAAGTTGGCCTTAAAATCTAGAAAACTGAACGTCTTGAATTAACGCTCAACTTGATATAGATTCTTCAGCTGTGTTTTACGTCGCTGATGCTGGTTGTCTGTTAACACACATTCTTTGCGAGAAAAACTGATTAGTGTTATTTAACTTGACTTCCTTGTGTAACAAATGATTACTTTGCTTAAAGAACTCTGTAATTTAGGGACAGTCAGCAAGTGTAGCACCGATTTGATGAAAGTCTCAATAAGCGCAGTGCAAATGTGAAATACATGAATACACTGCACGTATGAAACTTCAGTCCTCTTCCTGTCATTTTGTCCATAGTAAAAGCTTTTTTGTGTCTTCGTCGATAATAATAAAAATTTAAAATTTTCTTTCCTTTTAGAAGACACTGACTATTGTGCTATAAAAATATGAAAGGGCAGTGGTTAGCTAATGAGGATCGTCTCATCTAGTGAAAGAGAAGTCGGTTTGAGCAGATACGAGACCATAGAAAAAGGGTAAACAAATCTTAAGGTGGTAGTATTAGAAGTATTCGCTATGGTAATGATGGTGGCGGCGGTGGTGATGGTGGTAGAGGTGGCGGAAAATTTTGATAATAGTGGTAGTGATAAGAAAGTTTGGAGATGGTGGTGATGAAGTGTAGTGTTGGCGGTGATGGAGGGACACCGTGGTGGTGATGGAGATGGTGGTGGTAGTAATGACAAAGTGTGATGATGATAACAGGCTTTATTTTGAAAAGCAAAAAGGGAATTTAGGAGAACAGAAGTCAACCACATGACTATTTTACTGCAGCACGGTTAGTCTCATAAGGAAATAAAAATTATTTTTTAAGAATCAAGAGGTGCACATAGATTTCTTTTTCATTTTCACAGTTGCACAACCTTGTACTATTACGTAACTCTATTTACGCTTCATGTTCGTATTGTACGATACCAACAATTAAAAAAGTCGTATCAGTCACGCGGAGTGAGTTCCTTTGAATTGTACTAAAAATGGTATGAAACCTGAGGCAATTTCGGAGACTTCACTAAAGCAATCAGTTTTCTAATCAATGGGTGTATTATATACACCGATTTCGTTGAGAAGAGGAAAATCTGTTTAACATCTGCTTGAGTTAGTTCTTGTGAATGAATGATTATACAGTATTAATGGCTCACGGCTTTCAGAATTCACCTTCAAAGAAGAGGATTGAACCTAACGGTACCATTTATATTGGATTATATCAGTTATAAATTCAAGTGAACACAAAGTATCAAGTTTCATTACCGCAGTACATATATTTATCAGAGTAGCACACAAAAAAGTTAATATGTTTTCCAACATAAAAGTGTAAGAAAATGCATCCTCTGTGTACATGCCGATGAGTTATTTTCATCAAGATCAGCGTTTAAGGTAGCAGTGAATCGATCTTAGGAAGCAGCTTACCGCTAACGCCTCCCGCTAATCTGGCTACTCTCGGGGGTTGCTGGTCTATCACTCGTTTTTCCTTTCTCATTGACGTCACCGTTTGATTGATTCGACACGAAGTGTTCCAGATAATAGCTCACGGGATATATATTCCCGGTGACGTTGACTAACGACCTCTTACAGAAGGTGTCGAAGATTTGGAGAACAAGATGGTCGTTCTTGCAATCTTACATCCCCCAAGAGTTCAGTCTGAAATTGGTTGTATATAAATTTATGTGATGAAATGACACTGTCTCATTTTCGCTGATTTCCAAAGGTCTTTTACCAAAATTACAAAACAAGCAGTTTCACAATGTTTTTGTTGCAGAGTTCCTCTGACTGCTTGAAAGAAGTGTTTCCTACATCGGCTGTTAGTGATTGCCATTTTATTTTTACTTTGTGTACTGCAACATTTCAGTTCTCAAGCACTGCATACACATCAGAAAACACGTAATTAGAGTACAACTTACGAAGCAAGTATTGATTACAGTCATATGATTAACAACAAAACAGAAAGAGCACTTAACAATGTTTAACCTATTAAGTGCATATGTTCTCGGTTACAAGCATATTTTTTTTGTTGGGAAGTCCATGGTTGACCTGATATACAATAAAGTAAAATAAAATGAAAAACTGTGGCAGTACAGGTAAAAATAGTAAGTAAGTAGCCGCTGAAAACGTCATACAATAGAGCAGCTTCCCACCTTACTGGGTTTGCTAACCATAGCTATGATATTCGGTCCAGCGTAAACAGTAGCACACAGCCAAGCTATTTACTGTTGTGAGGGAGCACAGAATTGTGTGCAGCGCCACCTCGTGGCAAACAAGTCAAAGATAAACCTGTGACAGGAAAGCTCTATGTGTGACCTATGTTATCTAAGATATTAACATAAAAATTAGGAAGGGAAGAACAGAAAGATTATTTTCTCTTTTTCTGTGTACATTCTATCGAAATGTAAGTTGTTCCAATGATATCATTTTTAAACAGTTGTTATACACATTTTACTGTAGTAAAATGAATTAAGATAATTACATATTCGTATCTTCCTTCTTAAAAACAGAGACATTAGAAACATGAAGATACAATCATAAACTATATAACTACACGTGACACTATTTTTGTGACATTCTTGTCTTGACGTCGTGTGTAATGCAAATACAAAAAAAATTATAAAAAATCAAAAATATGAAACAACATACCCCCTTAACGACTTGGAAATTTTATTTGAACTTACTGAACCAATACGCTTGCCCACATTCACTTTTCTTATCTCTTATTCTACCAATGAGCCCTTGCAATAGAGTGAAAGACGGAAATAAATAAATAAATTAAATTAACCAAACTGATTGACCACTACATATTTTTAGCCCACCACTACGATTAAAAAAATATCGTCCTACTGTTACCAATGTAACTACCAGCACCACTAAATCTTATGATATGAAGAATTAGGTTGTTCATTGGTGTTACAGTGCGTCATCATTGTCGTCAATCATTAGCCAATACACATCCACTGCTGGATAAAAGTCTCTTCCATAATTCTACGTACATACTTTCTTATTTTACATGCTTTTACGTTTCCCCTCAGTGTTTCCTAATGTCATCTACCCACTTTCCATTAAATCGTCGTCTCGGTCTTTCTTATATACTGTAAATCTACGAATCACATTCTTGGCGCAGTTACTGTTAGTTCACTTGCTGAAAGCTCTGTCAATCTACGAATCATTTCCTTACAGTCGTAACTACGCCTTCCGTTCCAGTTTATTATCTAATTCATTTACTTCTTTTTCTCTCTCTCTCATAGCGATTCCTAACATTCATTTCTCCATTGCGCTGAACAACCCTTTGTCTTTGAATGGACTTCGTAGTAAAAGTCCATTATCACTGCCGTGAGGCGAGACAGACAGAAAACATTGTCTCAGATACGAAGGAAACGGAGGTTTGAAAACTCTTCTTAGTCTACGAAAGGCTTAATAGATTGTTTTCACTCTCTATTTATTCCTTTTGTTAACATTCTAGTCGTTTTCTTCAACTGGTCTAAATAAAAAAAAACTCTTCAACTGGTTCAGTAACATCGGTGTTAATTTGTACTACTTCGTTTTTAATGTGTTGGTTGTACATTATTTTTAGACCAGTGTCTAGATCTACATTCCGAATGCCGCCTTACAGGGGAAGGGGGGGGGGGGGGGGGGAGGGAGAGGCTACTTGTCGTACAACAATCTTTTCCTCCCTTCCACGTCCCATTCACGAGCAGCGCGTGTGTGGGAACAATGATTGTGTGCAAAACAGCTCCGTGTGATCTCCAATATCTCGTTGTGATCCTTTCGAGAGACACACGTGAGAGGAAGTAACTTGTTTTTCGACTCTTCTTGGAAAGAAAACTCGACAGTAAACATCCTCGTGATGCAAAACGCCACTCTTGTGCCTTCTGTCATTGGATTTTGTCGGCCATTGCTGTAAGTAAGCGCATTCGTGACGAAACACGCTGTTCTTCGTTTGATCTTGTTTATCTCTTCCATTAATACAACTTTGTAACAGTCCTAGATTGTTGAACATAGTCAAAAATCGGCCGAACGAGTGCTTCGTAAGCTAATTCTTTTACGGATGAATTACATTTCTGTAAGTTTCTCCCAATGGATCTCGGTCTGGCATCTACTTTTCCTACTATTTGTTTTATTTGGTCACTCCACTTTGGGTCGCTCTGGTTGGTTACTATTACCTAGTTTACACTAGTTAGTGTTTCCACTGATTTGTCACCAACAGCATACTCGAACAGTAGTGCATCTCTTCCGCTATTTATGCACAACACGTCACATTTACATTCAGAGTTAGCTTCCATTCTCTGCAGAAAAGGTCGATCCTCTGAAGGTCTTCTTGCATTTCGCTGTAGACTTCTGGCGTTGCTACCTTCTCACAGACAACAGTATCGTCCGCGAATAGCCTCACGGAACCTACAACATTATCCACTTGATCATTTGTACACAGTGGTCAGGAGCAATCTGAAAAGCTTGTAAGGATGTTGCAGGATAGGTTGTGCCGAGAAATAACTGTTAAGAAAAAAATTCTATACGTTGCGCCGTTTGCGAGCTAATTAGCATTGAAGTTGGCCAATCAGGCCGTTTGGTGCGCAAATTCAAGCGGCCCGCCAGAGACGGTGTCTTCCAACGTGTTCTTCGTTTGGCTTCCTAAAACCGAACAAGAGAACGATACAAAAATTGGACATGGGACCGCAGTAAGGATCGAACGCGAACCAAAGGCTGAGCAGTCTCATGTGCTATCGTCTACGCTACGAGAACAACTGGCATTAATTGTATTGAGGGGCCCTTGAATTTGCGCGCACAACTACCTGATTGGCTAACTTCAACGTCAATTAGCTCGGAAACGACGCAATGTATCGATTTTTTTTCTTAACAATTATTTGCCATCACAACTTACCTTGCAACGCCTTCACAAGCTTTTCACACTGTTCCTGACCACCCTGTATATATTGTAAACAGTAATGTCCCTAACACACTTAATTGAGCCACTCCCAAAATTACCTTCACATCTTTGAACTTTTTCTGTAAAGAGTGATGTAACGAGTTCTATCTACAAGGGACTCCTCTATCCAGTCACAAGTCCCGTCCGATACTTATTAATTTCGTATTTTGTTAACTAAATTACACTGCGGAGCCCGCATCTCGTGGTCGTGCGGTAGCGTTCTCGCTTCCCACGCCCGGGTTCCCGGGTTCGATTCCCGGCGGGGTCAGGGATTTTCTCTGCCTCGTGATGGCTGGGTGTTGTGTGCTGTCCTTAGGTTAGTTAGGTTTAAGTAGTTCTAAGTTCTAGGGACTTATGACCACAGCAGCTGAGTCCCATAGTGCTCAGAGCCATTTGAACCATTTGACATTGCGGAACTGAATCGATTATCTACCTGAGGTCAGGGAACACGTCAACAACCTGAAACCTTTTTCTAGTGTGCTCTGGATCTCATGGACGAACAGAGAGAGCTAAGTTTCGCAATACGTACTTTTAAACGTGTTGTATAAATATATTCCGCTCATTGCTGACGTGTATTAGCGTAGGCGGCAATCAGCTTCATGTCAACAGCGAAAGTAGGTAGTTAATTCCATTAACCCGTATCCCTTCTTCGTTCTATCAGTTTACGGATCTGAACTATTGCTTGGGAGCTGGTGAGAAGACTTTCTGTGATATGCAATTATCTTTCCGAGCTTCTGTATCAGATCTTAATTTCCCACAATCCTGATGGGACCTAATTGAAGCGTAGCTCCGACGTACATATTCTTCGGTATACTAGAATAGGAGTTGCATCAGTATCTGGTTACTTATGTTTGTTAGCGCCGATTTTGTTGTCAGAAGCACTCTCAAAACGTGCGAGTATAAAACCCAGGCATACGTTTTATTCAAACTTATTGCTCCGTTCCACAACTTCGCCTTGGACTTTGGAATGCTGCAATGGGTTTGCGTGTCCCTTTGCCTGATTTTCATGGAAATGGGAACATACAAAGGTGCAAAGACTTGATTTATCGAGATTATTTCTTGAACGGAATAGAGAGAAATAACTATTATCTTCGAAACGCCACACTGTAGTTTGTTGAACATAAATGTCGTCGTAAGTGACATAGATGTCATTGGCCGGTAAGGTTATTTTTGGCTCTTATAGTGATCGTTCAAATGGCTCTGAGCACTATGGGACGTAACATCTGAGGTCATCAGTCCCCTAGAACTTAGAACTACTTAAACCAAATTAACCTAAGGACATCACCCACATCCATGCCCGAGGCAGGATTCGAACCTGCGACCGTAGCAGTCACGCGGTTCCGGACTGAAGCGCCCTAACCGCACGGCCACCGCGGCCGGCATAGTGATCCTCTTACAGTTTCTATACTGATATCTGGCATGCCTCTTGTTTAAATAAATTTAAGTAGAGGTCATTGGATTGCAATGTTCTCTTGTTTTACAGATGTTCTCGTCCTCATTATTTTGCCACCTGCATTTCCAACGCAGTGATTCCGTTGAGTAGGGTACCGTCTTTTTGGTTCTACTTGAGTTTCTAGAAACTAAAGTGACCGTGCGCGAAGATTTGCTAGCCAAGCACATTCTCTTCCCTCACTGGGAGCTAATTCTACAAAACGAGGTGCCTACGATAAAATACTCTGATATGCAATGTTAGATAACTTAATATGTGTCTAAATGTGTTTGATATTCCGACAGCTTTTATTCCTTATTATCTCTGCTGATACAACAGCGCTGTTACCAGTTCCAACAAAAGTGGGTTCAGGTAAAGGGAAAAAGAGTAAGTCATTGTATCGTTTTCTGAAATTAAGTGTACGCAAGAATAAATAGAGTTTAGACGCGCGTATTAGACAAAACACTGACGCAAACAGTATAAAAAGTAGCTTCAATGGATATTTCTGGGCAATGATTATGTTTTGGATGGATCCGGATTTTGTTTTCGGAAGGCACGGTGCAGGCCGGAAATGAGAAAAGAGGGAAGAAGGCTGTTTAACGACGCTTCATGCCGAGGTCATTAGAGACGAAATGTGTATAAAGCCCGATTGAGTAGGAAATCGGTCGTTGTCTTTTCCAAAGGACTAACCCTGTGATTTACGGAAACCATCAGAATCTGTACGGTCAAATGGGAATTTGAACACTGCTCCTGTTGATTACGAGTACATTGGTTCAAGCACTACGCCTCGTAATTCTGTTCGGTAATGCCTGTATGAGGACAAATGGTATGTAGCATTCTCAAGTCACTCATCTGAAATGTAAGGAAGGGACCTCCTGACATACGTTTTTGTTATACATACGTATTTGACATACGTATTTGTTATACTCATGTACCATGTACCATGTTATGACTCTTGCGTTCCATTTTGGGACTTTTTGCAAACAGACACCCCCCCCCCCCCCAAGACACAGACACAAATTTGAATACAGCGACCAGACACGCCAATGACGGACAGTTCACAATTTCGTGAAAAAAATAAGTATGTGGTGCACGACAGAGATCTGAACACGGATCTCCCTCTTCGCAGTCCAACAGCGTGACCACATAACTAACCACGATGCTATGGCTACTGAAATTCCCTCGATGTTTCACATCTTGAACTTGGAGCGATCACTGTTTCTGTTTTGCTTCTTTTTTCACAGGTCAGTACACCTTCTTCCTGTTTCCGTGCTTGGTCTGTGTTCAGTTTTTGGTGGGCTACCCACTGGGCGCCGGCCGGTGTTGGCCGAGTGGTTCTAGGCGCTACAATTTGGAACCGAGCGACCGCTACAGTCGCAGGTTCGAATCCTGCCTCAGGCATGGATGTGTGTGCTGTCCTTAGGTTAGTTAGGTTTAAGTAGTTCTAAGTTCTAGGAGACTGATGACCTTAGAAGTTAAGTCCCATAGTGCTCAGAGCCATTTGAACCATATCCACTGGGCCATCTTACCACTAAACCTGAGGGGGGCGCGATGGGGTGTTTCTCTTATCAGGTGCAGTTCGTGTGTTTACCTGTCCGCTTGAAGCCAATCAGTTTCTTATGTGCTCTTGTAGCTACCAGAAAATTTGCCCGTAAAACTCTTCCGACTTTCACAGTGTACACGGCACTCGAAAAAGTAGATAAGGCTTTCGTTTATGGTGAATGTCGCCAGGCTGTTAGAACAACGGCGTGGCTGTATGCTGCCGGTATCCTGTCATGTCAACCCTTTGCAATCTGTCTTTAAAACACAAAATAATCAAGAAACTAAAAGTTTGAAGACGCACTTAATCCTTTTTACAAGTCATTTCATTAGCAGCTTCGTGGCAGAATCTGTTACAATAATCCGAAATGTGTCTATGAAAACTGCCAAGTGTCGTGGCGTTATTAGGCAAGATACCACAGGCACTATTGAGGAATGGTGATGTGCGCTCCGTATTGTCTGAGGCTGTAGATATTCCGATGATGAATACCACAGTAGATAGTTCAAGTGAGGAGGAATGGACATCAATATAAAGGGAAATCACATAAGTTGAACGGACAGGTATGGTACTACATTGTGGTCTTCAGACCTAAAACCGGTTTGACGCAGCGCTCAACGTCAGCCCGTTCTGTGGAAGCCTCTACGCCTCTGCCTGACATATACTCACTTGAACCTAATGACCATAGTCAAACCTTGGTCTCCCTCTACAAAGTTTATTTCTCCACAAAAATGGTTCAAATGGCTCTGAGCACTATGGGACTTAACTTCTAATGTCATCAATCCCCTAGAACTTAGAACTACTTAAACCTAACCAACCTAATGCGATCGCGCGGTTCGGGACTGTAGCGCCTAGAACCGCTCGGCCACCCGGCCGGCATTTCTCCTCACTTATACCGATTATTAAGTTAATTTTCTCTTGATGGTTCACTATGTGTCCCATCAACTTATCCCTTCTTTTAGTCCAATTGCACCACAAACCTCTTTTCTTCCCATTTCGATACAGTACAGACTTCAACCAGTCACTTTTTTGAATAGTTATTTATTATTCCATGATCCGGTTTTCGAACCTTTTCAGGAGCATCCTCTGATGGCTCTCCAGAAGTTACATATCTATTTCTAGCGCAATGCTGAGTGCTGGCTCTGTGACAAAAAGATGGAACATGCTTTAATGTATCGCCATGAGTATTGTTTATCTGTTGATATGGACGCAAAATTTTAGTTTTGTACTTAGTGTCCATCTGTCTACTTCCATTCTGATAGTCTCCTATTAGTTGCTGATTCTACCCATCTAATCTTCAGCATTATTCTGTAGCACCACGTCTCGAAACCTTCTACTCTCTTCTTGTCTCTGCTTCTTATCGTCCACATTAACTTCCGTATAAGATTAAAGCTTCGGAAAAATACAAACTTTCTAAGATTTTCCAAAAGTAAGCAAATTTCGAACACTTGAATGCGTTTGTTTGTGTGGCCATCCTCCGCAGCAAGCATATAAATACTTGTTTTGCAAATCAAACTGCCTTTTCCTGCTGCTAGTTCCTTTATTTATCCCATACGCGTTTCGCCTTCTCCTTTTCTAAGGCATCATCAGTGGGCTCTATAATGATACAGTTTTGTTAGTTACAGATTACCAAACAGTTCACTTCGTGATTTTTTGTAAAAATGTAATTACTTACGATTTGCTGATCTGCGTTTCCTCACATCTGGTCTGGAGGTCGCACTACCACTTTTATCACTGTTCTACATTCACATCTTTGTATTTTCGCCATCCACACACTGTTCACCATGTTTCTCACTCTTTTTTTGTGGTAGAATATCGTTCTTCTGTCATTTGATACAACTATTTCGTCGTACACTTCTTTTCACAGCGTAAATATTGCACCTCCATTACGTGTTTCATCGTCTTTGGTATGTTTACCTATGTGTTGCCACCATAACGAAGTATATGTTCGTTACTAACTTCTGTTTACGATGTTTATACCGTGTGTGTGCGCATGAGTGAGAGAGAGAGAGGGGGGATAGAGCCGTTTTTGTGTGTGTGTGTGGTGGGGGGAGGCGGGGCGTTATACTAGCTGTTAGCGAGTGGCTGAAAACTTTGGTGACAGCTGTTTTGACTTTTCGTTTCAATATTCTGGGGAGGGGTCATGGATGAGTGAGTGTAAAGATGTTGGGTTCTATTATTATTACATTGAACAGTATTATTATATTTATCCTTTTTGCGAACATTATTGTTATTTTATCTATTAGTGTAAATAATGAATTGCTTTGCATGTGTACTTGGTCATTTAACAGGATTTTCCCCTCTGCTTTGGTTTTATGTGTGTAGTAATTTTGTTGCATGGTCAGAAGGTGCTTATTATTGTTGATTCTAATTATTCTCATGTCATCTTCTCTAATGGTTGGCTTGTGCTCATTTTCTCTCTCACTCATACGCACACACAAGGTATAAACATCGTAAAAAGAAGTTAGTAACGAACATATACTTCGTTATGGTGGCAACACATAGGTAAACATACCAAAGACGATGAAACACGTAATAGAGGCGCAATATTTACGCTGTGAAAAGAAGTGTACGACGAAATAGTTGTATCAAATGACGGAAGAACGATATTCTACCACAAAAAAAGAGTGAGAAACATGGTGAACAGTGTGTGGATGGCGAAAATACAAAGATGTGAATATAGAACAGTGATAAAAGTGGTAGTGCGACCTCCAGACCAGATGTGAGGAAACGCAGATCAGCAAATCGTAAGTAATTACATTTTTACAAAAAATCGCGAAGTGAACTGTTTGGTAATCTATAACTAACAAAACTGCATCATTATAGATCCCACTAATGATGCCTTAGAAAAGGAGAAGGCGAAACGCGTGTGGGATAAATAAAGTAACTAGCAGCAGCAACAGGCAGTTTGATTTGCAAAACAAGTACTTGAATTTGTATTGGATTTTAGCAAATTTATCTTTTTCAGAAACGCCTCCCTTGTTAGTCTGAATTGTATGTCGACTTAACTTCGGTCATTATCAGTTATTTTGCGGCCAAAATAGCAAAACGCATATCCTACTAGTAGCGTCTCATTTCCAATCCTCAGACGAGTGTTAGTAAACATTCTTTACTTCGAAATACGTAGGGTTAGTAAGAAAAATCTTGTTTTACGCTGTGAACTTTCTATATGTATATTCCTGCAATCGTCTTCAGATTTATTTTCTTCCCTTTGTGAGGTGTGGTTTTGTGTTCCAGATGTACTGGGGCGCCATCAATGCGTCCGTGACGTCACCGGAGCAGGCGCCTCTACGCAGGTACCCGCCTGAGAAGCGCAGTGGGTCAGGTAAGCATCCAGAGCGCGAACGCGATGCTGCACTTCGAGCAAGCGCTACTCATCCGGACGTCTGCATCTCTACTGTCCAGGATGGGAGGGAAAGGGAATGCATGGCTATTACAGAGTTTTCATTAAAAAGCTTGTAGAAGATTCCAGTTTCAGACTCTGCTGAATGTGACGTGCAGTACCGTTTGATTTTAGTTCGTTAGTTTCGTATGTCGTAGACCACATATACTACAAACATTATGAAGAGATATGTATGGTTTACACAGGATTTACACAAATTTAATGAAATATTTTACACCGATACTGCTGGTATCAATCTTTGATGGCTCAGTATTTGACCTATTGATACGTCCCCTTAGAAAAATTAATGAATTACTGTGCTGATAAACCTCTTACATTATTTGATTTTCAAACAGCTGAGCAGAACTGAACGTACTCAGACATTTCACTCTTTACCTACTCTGATCAACACTAAACTGATAGCCAATATGTTTAGCGCAACGCAATCTGACTTTCAATAATCCCTACAAGAGAATGGCCCTGACTAACATTAACCTATACCTTTCACAAATCACTTTCCTCACAAAAATCTTCGTTACTTGAACTACTGCAATACAGCGAGCGCCACTACTGCCAGCTACATAAAAGATTCAAACTACTGAAGGCACTAACTACTAATAGGCATAGTTAGCAAAAGAAAGATTTTGATAGAGAACAAACAATGTATTTTTGAATATTATTAATATTCAAAAGTCATCACATATATATATATATATATATATATATATATATATATATATATATATATATATATATATATATATATATCAGTCTATGATGTCCAATATTACAAATTAGTCTTTCTGATGGACACACGTCCAGATCATCCGCTCTCTAAATTCCGCCATCTCTCTCCCCCCATCCACCTCTGCTGGCGGCTCACCTCCAGCTGCACAACGCTACGTGCTGTTAACAGCCAACTGCCCAACACTACAATAGCATATACTCCAACGATGCCACCCAGCCACAGACTGCACACAGCACAGCCAGTGATTTTCATGCAGAGCGCTACGTGGTGTTACCCATATAAAAACCTAAACAGCCTTCTTACACTATCAACAAATCTTTTTCTTTGTTCAACTTATGGCACAACCCTGTTTTCTCCCCATTTCGATGCAGAAACTCTTTCGCTTGCTCGTCTACCTATCCTACTCCCACATATAATTGTAATTACCTTATTTTAAGTAATGAACGCGTTTTGCTAAATCAAGTATCCCAAAAATACTGTATCACAGAATAATAATATGTAATATGTTTAACTTAGAATCTAAGAGTTTTAAAGATCACTAGAGTATATTTGTCTGGGGATTATGTAGACCGTGCCATCTGCATATTTCTATCGTCTACGCCCTAAGGTGTAAACAAATTCCAACAATTTTTCAGTCTCATAAATTTTTCAATAAAGAATCCGTCGAATATCAGCAAACAGACAGCGTTTGGCGCAGGAAGTAATGTCTCGCTTACAAGTGCTGTCGACATTGCTCTTGCTCGCCAACTTTTCCAGATAAAAAGAAGAAATTTGGAAGTGCAAATCACCGATCAGTTCCAGTCGAACTACGGATTCTACTCACAAGGAAACATCACCATATTAGCTGCATATCTCTGGGCAAAAACAAGCACACTTGTAAAATATCTGCCCTGGCAATCTATCTCGCGCGAAAATTTGAGCCATAATTGTGACAGTATGCAGTTACTACCTTCTGAATGTTTTACTTTTCTACAGTCGCGCGCATCTATTGTTTGTCACTCGTACCATCCCACTGCAGCTGCCTAATGCCCGAGCGCTAAGTACTGTACAGAAGTATGAGAAAGGCGTTCGTGTTCATAATGCCCTTCAACCAACAAGCTATAGTGTTTCGTTCATTGTGTGAAACTGTGCGGTATCTAATCTGTACCTGGTGCCAGAGATCACTTTGCTTTGAACACTTTCACATTGTGATTCACAAATGCAGTATAAATTAATCAAATATCCCATTTAATAAGTATGTACCTGGTGCCAGAGATCACTTTGCTTTGAACACTTTCACGTTGTGATTCACAAATGCGGTGTAAATTAATCAAATATCCCATTAAAGAAGTAGCGTTGCGCTGTGTGGGTGTTAAAATCTTTGTTGTACGCTTTTTTCTTTAGACTGAAAAGCCGTAACTGTTAAAATGAAGCACATTCCCAGAAGTTGTCCTATTCTTCAACGTGACTGGCATAATTGAATTGTAAATCAAAAAGCAATAATTCCAATACTAGAGAAACAGATGCATTTAGTGAAAGAGGTAGTACATCTCATTGCTGTTGACAACATTTTTGTTGTTCACAAACGTTTGTCAATAGAAAAAGTTTTATCGAAATTATGTATTCTTTTCACTTAAAAGAACATGTTTTGGAACAAGATTTCAAAACACATTTGGCAGACGTGACCCCCTCCCCACGTAATCTTCCATCACCTTCAACATCTCACAAATAGGAGGACGCGAGTGACAAACTACCTTTTCACGTGAATGTTTGAAAGATGTACATTCAAGTCTACGTACCATTAGAATTACGGTCCAAACTACCGCGCGGGATCGATTGCTGAGATAGATCACTTCCTTCTGTACTTCTCTCTTTTGAAAATATAAGGTCAAGTTAGCGATGTTTCCTTGTTAATGCTCCTTCTACATCAGTGACGTATGAGCCTTCTAATTGCTGTTTTTACGATTTTAATCATTTAAATAATTCATTTTGCTTATTTATGCCAACCGTACACTTGCTTCAATGTTCGAATTAAAAACCTTAAGGGTTCGGTTGTTGGATATTGTCACAAGACTTAGTGCTGCTGTGTGACTATGAGATATTTTTTTGATGAGCAGGAATAGATGTGAAAAAGCTTCAACAGTTTTAGAGCCTGAAAAATTTTTCATTACAGAACCGTACAGATACTAGAGAAATAGATGCATTTGGTGAAAGAGGTAGTACATCTCCTCTCATTGCTGATGACAACATTTTTGTTGTTCATTAACGTTTGTCAATTAAAAAAGGTTAATAAAATTGGAATCTGCTATCAGATATCAGCTGAAACCTGTTGCCGAATTAGACTCAGTTGTCTCCTTACGTCAATAACATAATTACGAGCATCTCAGCTGTTAAAGTTAATGATTTTCATAGCAATAGCAAACCCGTCGGTAAAATATGTAACCGCTTGACTTCACATGGCAGTCGTATCACAAGGCAACATAATGGAAAACTGCACGGTCTCTATAATTCAACAGACAAATATCTTCTAGTACTCTTCAAAATTCTAAATTAAACACTGACCTTTAAATTCTCAATCAGCGGCTCATTTGCTGTACATGATTTCGAGCACCATTCAAAGTCAAGTCAATATTTCTCTATACTGAGGTGACAACAGTCACGGGATACCTCCTAATATCGTATTGGACCTCCTACTGCCGCGCGTAGTGCAGCAGTTCGACGTGGCATACACTCCACAAATCGATGGAAGTTCCCTGCAGAAATGTCGAGCCATTTTGTCTCTATAGCCGTCCATAATTGCGAAAGTGTTGCTGGTGTAGGATTCTGTGCACGAACTGACCTCTCGATTATGTCCCATGAATGATCGATGGGACTCATGTTGGGCGATCTGGGTGGCCAAACCATTCCCTCGAATTGTCCAGAATGTTCTTCAAACCAGTCGCGGACAACTGTGGCCCGGTGACACGACATCGTTTCAAATGGTCTCCAAATAGCCGAATGTAACCATTTCCAGTCAATGAGGGGTTCAGGTGGACCAGAGGACCCAATCCATTCCATGTAAACACACGCCACACCATTATGGAACCAGCACCAGCTGGCCCAGTGCCTTGTTGACAAATTGGTTCCACGGCTTCGTGCGGTCTGCGCCACACTCGAACCCTACCATCAGCTGTTACCAAGTGAAATCAGGACTCATCTGAACACGTCGCGGTTTTCTAGTCGTCTATGGTGCAACCGATATGGTCACGAGCCCAAGAGATGCCCTGCGAGTAATGTCTTACTGTTAGCAAAGGAACTCACGTCGGTCATCTGCTGCCATAACACATTAACGTCAAATTTCGTCACACTGTCCTAACGGATACGCTTATCGTATTTCCCACATTGATTTCTGCATTTATTTCACACAGTGTTGCTTGCCTGTTAGCACTGACAACTCTGCGGAAGCGCCGCTGCTGTCGGTCGTTCAGTGGAGGCCGTCGGCCACTGCGTTGACCGTGGTGAGAGGTAATGTCTGAAGTTTGATATTCTCGGCCCCTCTTTACGTTGTGGATCCCGGAATACTGAATTCCCTAACGATTTCCGAAATGGAATGTCCCATACTTCTAGCTGCAACTACTATTCCTTGTCGTGCATTCATCGTCACGTCAGAAACATTTTCACACGAATCACATGAGCCGGTCGCTGTGAGCGGTTCTATGCGCTTCAGTCCGGAACCGCGCTGCTGCTACGGTCGCAGGTTCGAATCCTGCCTCGGACATAGATGTGTGTGATGTGCTTAGGTCAGTTAGGTTTAAGTAATTCTAAGTCTAGGGGACTGATGACCTCAGATGTTAGTGCTTAGAGCCATTTGAACCACATGAGTACAAATGATAACTACACCAATGCACTGCACTTTCATACTTTGTGTACGCGATACTGTCTCCAGCTCTATATCTGCATATCGTTATCCCATGACTTCTGTTATCTCAGTGTAATCTATTTTATTTCTTACTTTTAGGCAAATCATTTCCCAAAGCATTTGAATTCTATTTGAGATTTTTTCATTATCTCGTCTTAAAGCTTATGTAGCTTTTTACGCCCTGCATGTGTACTACCAATTGCGTCTGGCGTATTCTTCTTAAGCAACATTGTTTTGCCTAGGTTCTTGCATTCATTTTCAGTCAACAAAAATTTGCCTCATTTCTCAATGATCGCAGTCTCACATTTGTTTAGAAGTATTTTTCGGTAGTCCTGCAAGTTCATTTCTCACAAGACCCGCCTCTACTGAGCGTATAAACCCAGAGCGCTCGCTTCTGTGGACCCCGTCTGTGTGCACCAGACCGTTGTTCCTTCGTAGTCGGTCACATCGTCTTGGAAAGGCGGCGGCGCTGCACAGATGCAGGACGACTGTAGAGGGCGGTCTGTCGCGTTGGTTTAACGAGTCGCCTGCCCTGTATATGGCGTATAAAGGCAGTGGCGCGGTGCCTTTATCTCTGCAGAGTCCTCATCAGCAAAGTGGAGGGCGTCTGCAGTGCGGTCTGAGGCGCAGAAGACAGAGAGCGCCTGCACTAGCGACGACGGATGGTGCAGAGGGTAGCCTGGTGTGTGTGTTTTGCAGGTGCGCGGCCGTGCGTGAGGTGCCCGGGAAGCCGTGCAGTCGTGGCCAGCCGCGGGAAGCGGAGGGTGCTCGTCGAGCAACCGGAACTGTCGCCCTGCCCCAACAGGTACTGTACGCCTTCTCCCTGCCTGCAGCTCCTCATCCTCTACGTCTGCACTCAGCACTCGCCTCCAGGCGCGGACCCAAAGTGGGTGGGCGAAACGCCAAGTGGAGTCATGCATCTCCTGTCAGTTCGTATATAACTGACAGAACGTCATTGAGTAAGACAGAAGTGATTGCTGGTGTTATAGACCCTCTGGCGTCATAGAAACCAGATGGAAGTTGATAAGAGTCGAGGGACATGAAACGGAAGCAGTGGTTGGGAAGGGAGTGAGACAGGGTTGTAGCCTCTCCCCGATGTTATTCAATCTGTATATTGAGCAAGCAGTAACGGAAACAAAACAAAAATTCGGAGTAGGTATTAAAATTCATAGAGAAGAAATAAAAACTTTAAGGTTCGCCGATGACATTGTAGTTCTGTCAGAGACAGCAAAGGACTTGGAAGATCAGTTGAACGGAATGGACAATGTGTTGAAAGGAGGATATAAGATGAACATCAACAAAAGCAAAACAAGGATAATGGAATGTAGTCTAATTAAGTCGGGTGATGCTGAGGGAATTAGATTAGGAAATGAGGCACTTAAAGTAGTAAAGGAGTTTTGCTATTTGGGGAGCAAAATAACTGATGATGGTCGACGTAGAGAGGATATAAAATGTAGGCTGGCAATGGCAAGGAAAGCGTTTCTGAAGAAGAGAAATTTGTTAACATCCAGTATTGATTTAAGTGTCAGGAAGTCATTTCTGAAAGTATTCGTATGGAGTGTAGCCATGTATGGAAGTGAAACATGGACGATAAATAGCTTGGACAAGAAGAGAATAGAAGCTTTCGAAATGTGGTGCTACAGAAGAATGCTGAAGATTAGATGGGTAGATCACATAACTAATCAGGAGGTGTTGAATAGAATTGGGGAGAAGAGGAGTTTGTGGCACAACTTGACTAGAAGAAGGGATCGGTTGGTAGGACATGTTCTGAGGCATCAAGGGATCACCAATTTATTATTGGAGGGCAGCGTGGAGGGTAAAAATCGTAGAGGGAGACCAAGAGATGAATACACTAAACAGATTCAGAAGGATGTAGGCTGCAGTACGTACTGGGAGATGAAGCAGGATAGAGTAGCATAGAGAGCTGCATCAAACCTGTCTCAGGACTGAAGACCACAACAACAACCAGACCCTCTGCTGTTCTTTATTTACATAAAAGATTTAGGAGACTACTTCAGCAGCCATCTTAGGTTGTTTGCAGATGATACTGTCATTTACCGGCTAGCTAAGTCATCAGAGAACCAGAACAAATTGAAAAACGATTTAGAAAAGCTATCTGTATGGTGCGAAAATTGATAATTGACCTTAAATAATGAAAAGTGTGAGGTCATCCATATGAGTGCTAAAAGGAATCCGTTAAACTTCGGTTACACGATAAATCAATCAAATATAAAGGCCGTAAATTCAGCTAAATACCTAAGATTTACAATTACGTGCGTCATTCAATAATTAAAGAGACAAATTGGTCTGGAGTAAAAAGCGTTTATTTTTACAAAACAATACTTTTTCTAGTTTTCAACATAATCCCCTTGAACATTTATGCACTTGCTACAAGCTTTTTTATTCCGGCTGCAAAGAACGCTTTATCTTGATGTTCGAACCATTTCCTCACAAACTTTTTCACGTACTCGTTGTCCTGGAACCTCTTACCACGAAATGTCTCCTTCAGTGCACCAAACAAATAGAAATCACTAGGTGCTAAATCAGGACTGTAAGGGGGATGAGGCAGTACTTCCCAGCCGATTTTGAGGATGGTTTCACGGTTTGGGTGAGCAATATGAGACGTGTGTTGTCTTGCTGGAGAATCACACCTCTCCTCTGAGATCCACGACGTCTTTCTCTCGTGGCTAGCTTCACCTTGTTTAAAAGCAAATCTGAGTAGTATTCGCTGTCCATTGTATGCTGCTCTTCGAGATAATCACAAAAACTGGACCTTCAGCATCCCAAAACACCGTTAACATGACTTTTCCTGCTGATGCTTCGGTTTTGAATTTTTCTTGAGAGGTGAGCTGGTGTGCTTCCACTCCATACTTTTTCTTTTTGGTTCTGGCTCATAACAGTGAACCCAAGTTTCATCACAAGTTAAAATTTTGTTGAGGAAGTGCTCACCTTCTCTTTCATAACGTTCCTTTAGCTCTGTGCACACTCTCAACCTTGTTTCCTTGCGTAGGCACGTCAACTCGTTTGGGACGCATCTTGCGCTTGTTACAGTACTAAGTTGAACCTTATTAACTATCATTTCCACAGTCACAGGGCGGTCGGCACGAATAATATCATCAATTCGACTTTCAAGTGAGGGAATTGAAACTAAAACTTGTCGACCAGAACGGTGATAGTCAGTCACTGAGTCGCGAGCATTTTTGAACTGCTCTACCCACTTGTAAAAATTTGCACGATTCATACAACCTTCACCATAAACTTTAGACATTCTACAGTACATATTCACTGGTTTATCGCCCCCAGCAAGTAAAATACGAACAACAGAACATTGTTCAACTAATGTGGACGTTTAAAGCCGACTCGGCATCTTGAAATGTATTTTTGAGGTTATAAACAAAACTATGTCTATACATCAGCTGACCAGGACTCATCCCAGTGATGCCAACTTAAAGCCATAAAAGTACCAAACTTACCCTACTAGCAGATTTTGCCCAGACCAGTTTGTCTTTTTAATTATTGAATGACCCTCATACCAACAACCTAAATAAAAAAGAACACATATAAAATGTTGCGGAAATGCAAACTAAAGACTGTGTTTTATTGGCAGAACACTTAAAAAATGTAGCTGATCTGCTCAAGAGACTGCACTTAAATATGATTTGCAGAGTACTCATGTAGATGTAGATGTAGATGAAGACTTAATCTGTTCAAAATTAGTTTAGCAATATTAGGAAAAGGTTCGATTGTCACTCACCGTAAAAATGACCCTCTGACAACGGAAGGCCACGACGTTGGGATCACGGGTTTACTTGAGACTTTGTACACCTTTAGTGGGCCATTAACACAACAACACTACGTGCAAGTAGAAAGGTGCACTACTCTGGCAATTCCGAGAAAATCGCACCAAAAGTTTTACACGTCTATTATCTAACTGATGCATCTGTGCGAAGGCACCGGCTGTAAGAAGTCATTGCGGTCAAGTGTTTAACGTTCGCGCTTTGCGAGAGGGTTGTAGAGGAGGCTACGGTTCCAACACCGCTAACACTTACTTTTTAGTCTTTCTTTTTCATCGCTGGTCACGTGCATTTTCGTGAAGTTGTAGCGCACTTCATATGTCATTTGACTATTTACTATTTGTAATTAAATTTTCGTAGACGAGGGACAGGTTGCAAAGCCCAAATCAAACCTTGATAAATAATAGTGCAAATGACTTTATTCACTATCAATAATATATTGACTCACAATGTGCCAGACCACAAGAGTAATGTGCAATTACTCGTCGGATGTGCTCTCTACATCACATGTTGCAGGATGGTATTTTTCATACAGACTTGGAAAACATAAATTAAAATTTCATGCAAATACAGCCGGCCGAAGTGGCCGTGCGGTTAAAGGCGCTGCAGTCTGGAACCGCAAGACCGCTACGGTCGCAGGTTCGAATCCTGCCTCGGGCATGGATGTTTGTGCTGTCCTTAGGTTAGTTAGGTTTAACTAGTTCTAAGTTCTAGCGGACTAATGACCTCAGCAGTTGAGTCCCATAGTGCTCAGAGCCATTTGCCCATTTCATGCAAATACACATGGTTTTTTGCATTATATGACCTTTCGAATGTCATATAAATTAAAGAATGTGACCAGTGATGAAAAAAGTAGATTAATAATTAAGTTTGAGCGGAAGTCGAGCCGTCGCCTCATAAGTTCATCTTACGAAGCTCGTACGCTAATTATTTGATCACCATGAACTCTAACGTCCGACGCCAATGCACAGATGAGTAAGCCACATAATACACGCGTAAAACTTCTCGTACAATTTGGACACTACGTTGTTTTAATGGCCTACTAAAGGTGTACAAAGATTGAAGGAAATCTGTAGGTCCAGCGTCATGGCCACCCCTTGTGAGTTGCTGACTGGGACGACGAAAAGACTGTTACATATTATAGCTTTCAGACAAAGCCTTCATCAGCAAAGAAAACACACACACATTCACACAAGCACCCACACGTCCTCCACATGTGACCGCTACATCCGGCAGCTCCGACCGGAATGCAGCTGTCACCTGAATAGCAGTCTACACTGGTGTGGTGAAGTGGGAGTGATAGTAGGGTACGTATGGGGAACGGGAGGGGGGAGAGGGGGGGGGGGGAGAGAAGCAAATGCGCTGCTTGGCAAGGCGTGCAGGGACTAGAGACTGCCACATGCAGCATCAGGACGTGGGAGAAAAAAATGTGCAACAGAAGGTGATAGTACGAGGGGGCAGAAACTGTTGGGTGAAGTGTACGGGGACCACAAGTTACTGTAGGTTGAGGGCAGGATAATTTTGGGAGTGGACAATGTGTTGTAAGGATAGTTCCCATCTGCACAGTTCAGACAAGCTGGTGATGGAGGGGAGGATCCAGATGCATCGGATTGTGAAGCAGCCATTGAATTTTTTATTTCCCACACGCCACCTCCCGTTTCTGTGCCCTGAAGTTTCTACTTCCTACGTGCCCCCACAGACAGCGCTCTTCTCTACCCCCACCTGTTCCCTGCTATCCCTCCCCCTTCCCCATGGCACTCCAGATTGCTGTTCATGTGACAGTTGCAGTCCGGTCGTAGCTGTCAGTGATAGCGGTCATGTATACATGAGGAGTGCTTGCTTGTGTGAATGTGTGTGTGTGTTTTCTTTACTGATGAAGGCTTAGAGTGAAAGTTATAATGTGTAACAGTCTTTTCGTTGTGCCTGTCTACAAGTCAATCGCTCATCTTTACAGTAAATAGCAATCTATCCTTTTCCTAATATTGTTAATATTCCAACCTGGTGTTTCCATTCTTCGAAATTACTTGAGGATCCACAGAAGTACTAGGGGGGAGATGGAGGGGGACGGGGGAGCCTAAGGACCACTTTCCAACAGTCCCATGATATGATACCTGTAACCATAGAAAACCCTCAAAGTTGCCAAACCTTCACTGCACCATCGCAATACTCCCTGTCCCTCCCTGTGCTTCAGTTTAAGGTAGCCTGTGATGTTCGTTGTTTTTACTGTTGCAGGAGTTGTTATTTTATTTGTTGTTACTTTTGTTTGGAGTCTGGTACCGAATAATGTCAGTTAGTTATGAATGGAAAAGGTCTAAGTCATTATCTCTAGCAGGGGATTGCCATACGAGATCAGTCGAGAGAAATGGTTTGCTCACTACGTGCCTATTTTGAGCCTGAAAAACTTAATAGTGGCCCACTGCTCTCCATTAACAATGTAATAGATAGAAATACTGCAACTCTGAACATAAACAAAAACGCTATTGTGAAGATTGGCAAAGCAATGCTCGAGAGATTAAAGGAAGCTGGAAAAACAGAAGCTTGAAACTCTTGAGGAAAAAACGTTCTGTGGATTCATGGATTACCTCTGCAGATTAATTTACTGAGAATGCGATTCATCGTCGTATTTATGATTATTATCACAGAAACGGAAAACCTACACAGTTATTGGTCACCATTAAGGCGGTCACAAACAGTTTTTTTCTTTTTTCATTTCCTTACATAACAACAGTGACTGGTATAATTACGCTTCAAGCATCTGTCATAACGATGACAGTAATGTCAGTGCAGTTTCCCGGGATTCAGCTGCATGTTTGATCTGCGCTTGCGCTCTTTGAAATGGTAAGCAGCTACAAAACAAAATTATATTGTCGTAAGTTCTGACATTTTAATAACAAGACATCATCAGCGATCAGCTGCAAACGAAGTTCGCCTCAGAAATTCAATCTGTATCGGTAAAAGAAGTATTATTGTCTGCAACAAAACTGCTGCAATACTGAAGTAAGTAAGTAAGTCAAAAAAATTAATAACATATTAATTATAAACCTAGCAATCAATTTCTCGCAACAAAACCGCATGAGTGACCACTTACAAGGGAAACTTCCCATCACGCCCTCTCACATTTAGTGGTAAGATGACCCAGTGGATAGCCCGTCAAAACCTGGACAAATATCAAGCATGAAAACAGGAGGGACGTGTACTGAACGGTGAAAAAACGAAGAAAAATAGAAACAGTGAACGGCCCAAGCTCTAGATGTGCGACATCGAGCGAAGTGCAAGAACCACGGAGTCGTGGTTGTGTGATCACGGTGTTGGACTACGAAACGGGAGACCCATAGTGAACTGTCCGTCCGGTCACTGACGTGTCCGTTCGCCGTATTCAAATTTGTGTCTGTGTCGTGTGTAACGTCCGTCTGCGACAGTGAGGTGTAAGGAAGGAACCTCCAGACGTACGGGCCTCCTATTATTTCTACACAAGTATCATATGTTACGACTCTTGGTTCCGTTTTGGAAGTTTTGACTCTTGAATTCTTTTGTTTTAACATAGATCACACTCTTTTATTTGTTGTTTACATTTACGTGAGAGGTCTATGCGGTATCCCGTCTGTTGTTACTAGTCACAGATTTACTTGCGGCGGTAATAGATTCTTACCAATGACTCATATTCTATAACCAATGAAAAAATGAAATGTGTGACTAGGGCCTCCCGTCGGGTAGACCGTTCGCCGGGTGCAAGTCTTTCGATTTGACGCCACTTCGGCGACTTGAGCGTCGATGGGGATGAAATGATGATAATTAGGACAACATAACGCCCAGTCCATGAGCGGAGAAAATCTCCGACCCACCCGGTAATCGAACCCCGGTCCTTAGGATTGACATTCTGCCACGCTGACCACTCACCTACCGGGGGCAGCCTTTCTGTAACCAATGTATAGAATGACAATTGCCAAGGCTGCAGAAGAAGAACAGTCATGTCAATAACAGGACGAAAAGTTCAAATTTTCTGAAATAATGAGGCAGGATGCAGATTTGAACACGGATTTCCCGATCCAGAGTAGAATACCGTGACCACACAACCACGACATCGTTGTTCTGACAGTTAGCTCGCTGTCACACATCTTCAGCTTTGACCGTTCACCGTTTCTATTTTTCTTCTTTTGTTACAGTTCAGAACACCTCCTTCCTGTTTTCATGCTTTATGTGTGTTCAGTTTATGACGGGTTATCCACAGGGCCTTTTTACCACTAAATATGACAGGGGTACGATGGGGAGTTACCCTTGTTAGTAGCCTACTTGACGTGCGACCAGTCCCATAGAGTGTCACATTTAACTGAAATTATCTCGTGTCAGAAAACTCTGCGAGAGTTTCGGTTTAGAGTAGATTAAAATTTGATGTATCCTTAAAACTTGAGTGGCTTAATGTGTCCACCTAACTTGAATAACACAAAAGTTTTCCACATGTCTAAAAGTCAGTTACGTTGTCACAAAATGCATTTTCGTAAACTGCCCGAATAATATCTCAAAAATGTATTTCTGCAAATAAAAGTAAAGTGAGAAAATATTGTAGCTCTCCCTCTGGCCACATTGATGCAAACTCTAAATTTATAACGCGAACAGTTCGTCTGTATGAGTGAGTTGAACGAGATGTAAGATTACTCACGTGTTCCGTGCGGGACGTGGCAATTCTGCCCCGCGCCTCCATGTGCTCATGCCGAACAGTCGATCCTAAAGTAATTTGAAACGAACTATACAGCGAGTTTCCGTAAGAGCGTGCATAAATGTAACAGGACATAGAGAATACTTCACTGAACAATTTGAGGTAGGGAACCTGGGGTCGGAGAAGCCAGGTTAAGGAGATAACAGAAATAAACTTGTCTACCGCTTTGTCTAGGATTACTGTCCTCCAGCTTATTTACAACTAATATGCGGACACATTTTTATTGACATGTATATTCTTTATTTCCTGTAAGGAAATGAGAAGGACGAGCCTGATTACTAGAATGTATTTCCTGGTCACCGGATTGGAAGGAAAGGTCCTATTCCATAGCCTGCGACGTCACCTGACCTGAACCCCCTTGATTATTTCCAAAGGTGATGTCTAAAGTCACTTGCGCATGAGACCCCAGTGGATATGGAGAGGGAGTTAGTTGCCAGAATTGTAGCTACCTGTGTTGTGATTTGAAACACACCAGGCATATTCATTAGAGTAGGTCAGAACCTTCTTCCCCGATGTTACGCGTGCATTGAGATTGTTGACCGTCAGTGTCAGCACATGTTATAAGATACACTCCAAATGGTACGTTCATTGTGTGAATGACGTTATTTGCAGTTTATTGTAACTAATGTAAATAAAAAAGTACACAGGACTGTGATTTTATGCCTGTTATCCCCTTAAGCTGGCTTCTCTGACCTCAGGTTCCTTACCTCAAATTGCTCAGTGGAGCATCGTCTGTCTCCTGTTCAATTTTTGCACGATCTTACGGAAACACCTGTAGAGATCAGAATCGCAACCAGAATGAGGCCAGTGTTGAGGGCTGCATACGTCATAAACCAAGGCGCCGCTATTGACAGCAGTGCTATACTGGCTTCCTTCCTTCCTGCTTTAGTTTCGCGAGTAGGCCGAATCTTAGAACGGTGGCACTTCGGTCACGTCCTACACGTTGAATCGTTCCTTCTCATTAAGGGGGTAGTCTTGCTTAAACGCGTGACAAATAGGAGATTTTTCGTGACTTTTTTCGAGTAAAATAATAAGTTATGCTAAATTAATGATATACTTTTTTCCTTACATCTTTGTCTTTAAGAAATCATTTTTGTGTCCACATCGGATCCTCTCTGTAGCCACTGCCCCTAGGTGGAAGGACGCCTTGCAACCGAAACACTGGTCGCTTGCGGGAATTCCCAAAGTCCTCGTATTGGATCTGTATCAAAATAATTTTGTATATGTCATTGTCAATATATTTTCTATCATCATTCATAGGATAATAGAAAAAAAAATTAATTTTAACGCAATAGTGACAGGGTGACTGAAATTTCATTTTCTCCACCCAAAAAATCGAGACAAAAGTGTGAACCGAAAATAGACCATCGAAGATACAGCACAATGGCTGTGTATGCTGACAGATAATTGAATTGTGAATATCAGCATAAAATTCTGATCAAAATCGTATGTACCTTTGACAAGTTATGTTTCCCACCAATTTGAAAAACACGGTTTTGATGAAAAGCTTAAAGTTTTGGGTTACATTTTTTGTAGTTAAGTTAAACATACCTCCAGCCAGCGATCTTGGACCATACAACAATCCTTCCAGATCCAAAACGAGGTCCCCCTCCATCATCTTCGTGGCCATGGTGGTCCTGCGGGCTTCTGTAAACTGCTGCATGCCCGCTCGTTACCCTTTTCGTCCGCTGTAGCGCAGAAATTGTAACAGGCTGATCCGGTCTCAAGTCCAAGCACTTCCATAATATCCATAATGCTTGTTAGGCTGTGGTTGAAATTACATGCTGCCACATTGACCGCGACGTTGAGTATTTTTTTTTTTTTCCCGGCGCGAATAGTTTTCGGAAGCACTTTTCACAAATCTCCTTGTAAGTCAATAACGGAGTTCCTGGCGAACTTGGAATGAACTCTACAAGAAAGTAGACATCCCAGAGAACATTTTAGCCAAAAAAATCGATTTTTTGATATTTTAATAGAGGATTGCCCCTTTAAACTGTGCAAGAGTGTAAGCATAAGACGTAGCACATAAACTGAGTGCACGACCTTGTTGTTGTAGTGTAGGACGAAAATGACCGACTTTCGGGATCAGATGGCCTCCACCGCAATTGTGAGGCTGTGGAGGGTGTAAGACGAAAGTTAAGTGATGCAGCGTATACAAAGCAGATTTGTTCATAAGAGGAAGCGTGATGCCTAGAAAAATTTCTATGGTACAGTTCACACTTTGTGGCACTCTGCTGGTAAGAAATCAAACGAAATACAACTACTCTCTAACGAGGCACCAGACACCAGAAGCCCCTTATGGCAAAACACTCAGAAAACATCCTCGAACAACCTCCAAAACTTTGTTTGCAGAGTTCGGATTCACCCTGTACGTACAGGGGTTGGACAGAAATATAGAAACACCGTGAAAATGCATGCTTGAACATAAATGCAAATGCTAGCGTAGCCTGCAGGTTGCGCTGTCGTATTTGATCACGAACGGCTCCTGTGCAATGACCTCAATACGTTGCAGATGTCAGTCGTGATTAGAACAATGTCCCGTGTGCGTTACGTCGGAGCTAAGTGTTTTGTTTTGTTTTGTTTTAGGGCGGAAAAAACAATTAGGGCCATACGCGCCCATGTCAAAGTTGTAGAACATCAAGGCAAAGAGAATAGTTAAAAACGACTACTCGTCAATCCCAATCGACGGAAGAGGAGACAGCTAAAAACAGGGACGTGGAGAAAGGTCTATAAAATACGCCATAGAGAAACGGAGGTGCAGAACTGAAAATTAAATGGCCTTCGCCGTATTGCTATGACCGATAAAAAGTAAAACGCGGTCGACAGACCGCGCATCGTTCGCTGAAACCGCCGATAACTTAAACGGCAAACACAAACGGGACTGTAAGCGGTTAAAAAAAGGGCATTCCATCAAGAAATGGCAGACAGTCAAAAGTTGGGCGCAATGTGCATAAAGTGGTGGGGGAGACCCACTTAACAAATGGCGGTGGCTAAAAAGACAGTGCCCAATACGCAACCTAGGTAAAATGATTTCCTCGCGGCGAGAGGGCCGAGAGGAGGCCGTCCAAGCCGCTGGGAGAGTCTTAATAGCCTTGAGCCCATTACCAGGAAGGGAGGGTCATACGCGCCCACGTCAAAACTGTAGTCCACCAAGACAAACAGGGGAGTTAAAAACCGCTACTCATCAATCCCAAAGTGGCACCACCTGTTGACAGGTGGCAACACAGAGATCATCGGAGGGAATGGAAGAACTAGCGGGCTGAGGTACGAGAACTGCAGCCTTGGCAACAGCGTCAGCTCCCTCGCTTCCTGTCAGACCGACGTGACCAGGAATCCACATATACATCACAGTGGCTCCACCAGGCGTGAGCAGGCGACAGCTTTCCTGTACCCGTTTCATTAAGGGATGGACGGTGTGCAGCATACACAGGCTTTGACTTGGGCTAAGAGAATCTGAGCAGATGACGCTGTGTCGCCGGATGAACTCTATGGCCTGATACAGTGTGAAGAGTTCTGCTGTAGATACTGAGCAGTGTTCTAGATGCCGATACCGCAAAACGTCAGCTCCAATGACAAAGACACACCCGACACCACTGTCAGTCCGAGAGCCATCAGTGTACACAAATGTACTACCGCGAAATTCCATGCGGAGGTCGTGAAACTGAAGGCGACAGAGCGAGGCTGCAGTAGTGTGCTTAGGAAGCGAATGAAGGCCAAGGTGAACACGGGCCTCCGCACGAAGCCAAGGTGGTGAAGGGTTCACATCCACCCGGGAAAGTTGCAGGTAGCGTGAAGTTAAGCTGCCGGAGCAGCCGAAAGCGAACTCCAGGAGGTAACAAAGAACAGGGACGGGCCCCATACTGGCGATCGAAGGAGTCATCGAAGAAGGAGGCGTAGTGTGGGTGGTCACGCGTGGCAGACAAACGGCATGCATATCTGCTGAGGAGAACGTTACGGCGGTAGGACAGCGGTAGTTCGACAGCTTCTGCATACAGACTCTCCACCGGGTTAGTATAAAAGGCGCCAGTGGCCAAACGGATGCAACGATGGTGGACAGTATTGAGACGGCGTAAGAGGGGCGGACTTGCAGATGCATAAACGAAATACCCATAGTCTAGTTTCGAACGGACAAGGGACCGGTTCAAACGAAGGAAGGTGGTCCGATCTGCACCCCATGAAGTACCACTGAGGACACGTAGGACACTGAGGAAGCGGTAAGACACGTGGGAGGACCAAGAAAGTCTGCTATCGAGCATGAGCTCCAGGAATTTCGTAGTTTCAACGAACGGAAGAGCAATAGGCCCAAGATCTAAAGACGATGGAAGAAACCAATTGCGCCACCAGAAATTGATTCAAACGTTTTGTCAGTGGAAAAACGAAAGCCATTGTTGATGCTCCATGAATAAAGACGACCGAGACATCGCTGAAGACGGCGCTCAATGAGAGAAGTCCGTGGAGGACTGCAATAGACGGCAAAATTGTCAGCGAAAAGGGAGCCGGAGATGCCCGGCGGGAGACAGGCCGTTATAGGGTTAACGACGATTACAAAGAGGACGACCCTCAGGGCGGAACCGTGAAGCACCCTAAGTGAATTAACGTGGGAAAATTGTTGGTGCTCGTATGGTAGGTGCCACGGCAACCAAGGCAGCCGAATGCTGTGCGTTTCAACAGGCACCGTGTCGAAGTTTTATACCCCATACAGGGAAAGCGGCAAAATATCATCCGCTAAGTCACAACGTGGAAGAAAGTGTGCATTGAGTGATCGTGACAGACGCTGATTGAAGAAGATTGTGACGAGAAATAAGAGAACGACAGCTCGAAAGTCACTACAGAAATGAATCCCGTCAGCGTCAAAACAACACGAAGGAATCTCCATAGACAGGGAATTAAAGGTCGAGATGGAATTCCAAAGACGCGCATCAGCGAAGCCATAAAACCTGGACTATGGAGCAAACGCTTAAATTTTGTCCAAAAATCTCGTTTTTTTGTGAATCTCGGGTTTCAGTCGGTTTTTGTGTCCAGTATTATGTGAGCTTCAAATGGTTCAAATGGCTCTAAACTCTATGGGACTTAACATCTGAGGTCATCAGTCCCCTAGACTTATAAGTACTTAAACCTAACTAACCTAAGGACATCACGCACATCCATGCCCGAGGCAGGATTCGAACCTGTGACCGTAGCATCAGCGCGGTTCCGGACTGAAGCGCCTAGAACAGCTCGGCCACAGTGGCCGGCTATGTGAGCTTCATTTCCTTTTAGATACACTTCAAACTCCGACACTTTTTTGCGAATGCTTCTACTGTTAAACATTTAATATTCTCGCTTGTTAGCGGGCAGGTTGGGGGGGGGGGGGGGGGCATTTCTTCTTTGTATCTTACACTGACACTGTGGTGTCTTCTACAGCTAGCATTATCGGACTGGACAGAGAGTCACCCAATCTAAAGAAAACTTTGTGTACACCCTACACACAGTCAGCTACCTTGATAGCGCACGTCTGATCGATATAGAGGACCTTTCAATTCTCAGTCCTATGGCGCAAGTCTAGAAAGTCGAGGCCTAGCTTGTAACAGAACCTTTGCAGTCTCTGGTTCAAGCCTTCCACTCGACTTAGAACCAGAGAGCTACAGATTGCGAATTTCATTGAAACTCCTTGAGCAAGGCTGGTATTTTCAACCTTCTCTGCCAGTCGCTGGAATGATCCAGATACGACTTCGGAGCCCAGACAGACATCATTTGACCCAACGTGTACCATAATCTGCAGTTCGTTGCTCCCTGTTCCATCAATGAGTACCGGAATCGTTTCTTCAAAATGTTGCGTAATGGTCAGAGGCACACTCACTGTATGCACCTTAGTGTTCTTTCTCATCCCTTGCTGCGATTATTCATCGTACTTGTGAACTGTCGGCGAGTAATAGACACCAAACTATTGTGTTCACCTCCACTCGATTCGAGACACAACACATTTCCTGACAGTTGAAGTGAGTCTCACTGGGTCATCTGCAGTTTCAGTGAAAGACAGCACTCCGAACTTGTTCGTTATGGGGTGGTTATAACGCTCTGAGTTCTCCCTGGTCCCTGCCTCATCTTTAGAAGGTGCCTAGACCTACCACTGACCCACCACTCACAGTCAAATGATCAAGCAGTGATACATCCGATATTTGCTGTAGAAGGGGCCGAATCCACAGAATATTGTCTCTTCTACCTTTGGTATTTCTGATGCCAGTATATGACTCTCGGTAGCTTCCTCAACACACCGATCTGCAGCAACTTCCAGTGTCTGATTGTAGTCAACGAGATTTCCAGCCGCTTACTCCCCCGGTCGGAGGTTCGAGTCCTTTCTCGGGCATGGGCGTGTGTGTTGTCCTTAGGGTCAGTTAGTTTATGTTAGATTAAGTATTGTGTAAGCTTAGGGACCGGTGACCTCAGCAGTTTGGTCCCATAGGACCTTACGACAAATTTCTAAATTTTTCCAACCGCTTACGAACAGCAACGAACACATCTCCTGCCCGAGGACACAATGGAGGGCTACATTCTGTTTGTTGCAGTATTTTATGAAACATTAAGTGAACAACTTTAAATTAATCTTGCTGATACTCTTTCAATTTATGGGTATGATATGGTGCAAGCATTGCCAGTTGCCTTTAAGAACTGAAGCGTTAACAACCAAAACGATATATCTATAATGACAACATAAAACGTGACAGGGCAGACACCGCTGCTAAAATAGTATTAAGCATAAGCACTCGCAAACGTTGGAAAATTCTCAAAAGTACACTTTTTTCACATAAAGATACAAATAAATTACGGAACGATCATTTTTGAACGAGGACACTGTTGTCAAAAGTATTACGTTTACAATTGGCGACACAGTACGAGCTTTTCGTGCATTTGCAAATGTTCGAAAGTACTCAATATATCATGATGAACATGAGTACTGACACAATCAATGAAAGATTATGCGAAAATGACACTAACAGCAAAATATTAAAAGCTAGAATATCGAATCGGACCTTTGCGGCACACGTGGTCTCAGCCATGAAAAATCCGGTAGTCAGTTTATGTGTGTAGATAAACGTGAGAATCGTATGGATTTCTTTTTACTTACAGTTGGCTGAATTTGTAACACCATTTACTCTAGCGTCCCAAAAATGAACACAGCAGTGTCAGATTATCAGAGTCAAAATTGCAAAAATTGAGTAGCACCAACAAATCACGTCTTGCACTTGGGACAGCAAACAATATACATTACGTTACGATGTATACTATACATATAACAAAAGTAAAAATTCACTCAACGCTTAGAACATGTGCATGTGATGCAAATATAAACTTTTCATTCTTGCATTACTTTGATCTTAATTACGGGACAGGGTGATGACAGTAGCTAAAACATTAACAGGACAGCTTGTGCACATTTACGTTTCTTAAGGCGTACAATAAAGCGCGTGCTAAAGCAAACAGGAAAAGTCGCGTGTTGTTGCACGGGCCACGAAGTACAAGCGCAGGGAAAAGCTATTATGGTGGCGAGTGCTGATAGTAAATTATCAGATCTCGATTACTGTGCAGAAGCTGCATTGTATGCTGCAGCAGTGGTCAGCGCGACAAGAAGAAAACGGTCATTAGGGGTGAAAAAATGGAAGATCAAACTAGCGGAGAGAGGAAACTTGACATTTGTTTGAAAATAACTTCTTTTTGAGGATGAATAGCGACTTTTGGTCAACTATGCACACTGGCTGTTCCTCACACTGTGCCAAGTGGAGGAGAGGAGAGAGATGTATTACACTGTACAGTGATGAGACAAATCATTATGACCACTGTCCACCGCAAGGTTATATGCTGCCTCGTGGCGCTGACGGCACGTGAAACCCTAAGAGAAGTATACGAGCAGAGCAGAGACGAAAGAGGAATCATTCTAACGACGATAAATGGCGCAAATGCGCCAACTTAAGTGACTCTGACAGAAGCCAGATTGCTGTGGCCCAGTCCCTGGCAGCGAGCATCTCGGAAACGGCGAAGCTGGTCGGCTAATCGCGTGCTACTGTCGTGAGCACTTGTGGAAAGTGGTTGAGGAATGCTGAAAGCACGAGTAGGCGACAAGAAGTTGGACGTCCCTACCTCATCACAGAACGTAGGGATAGGAGGCTTGCCCGCTCTCTAAAACGGCTTAGGAGGCGATCTGTGGCAGATTTGACGACAGAATACAGCGGCACACGTGTTTTGGAGCACACCGTTCAGCGCTCAATGTTGAACACGGTGTTCCGCAGCATAGGACCCCTACGCGTTTCCATGTTGACCCAACAACATCGTCAGTTTTGATTACTGTGGGCGCGGGATCATCGAGATTGGACCACGGATCAATGGAATCGTGACGTCTGGTCGGATGAATTCCATTTATTGTTAAATCAGGACGATGGTCGTGTTCAGATACGCTGTTATCCAGGTAAACGGCTTCTACAAACAAGCAGCCAGCACAAGGACGTAGGCTGGCGGGAGCAGTATTGTGGGCTTCCATGGGATCTGCAGCAGTAATCGAAGGCACCATGACAGCTGCGGACTGCATGGACATTATTAGGGAACCTGTAGCCCTTTATGCATGATGTCCTCCCCAGTAGTGATGACATCTTCCCGCGGGATAACTGTCCGTATCACAAGGCTGCAATGATTTGAGAAGCATGATAGTGTACTCTCGTTGACGTCTTGGCCATCAAATTCGGCTTATCTGAATCCGATGAAACCCCTCTCGGACGCTATCGGGTGCCAGCTCTGTGCCGACAAACCAACTGTCGTCCGTAAACATTATGGAAAGTGTGTGATCTGTGCGTAGGCATTTGGTGCCATATACCTCTGGAAACCTCTCAAGTACTTGTCGAATACATAGGACACAGTATCGCTGCTGAATTGCGCTCTAGAAGTAGACCAACACATTTTTAAGTACACTACTGGCCATTGCTACACTACGAAGATTACGTGCTACAGACGCGAAATTTAACAGACAGGAAGAAGATACTGTGACATGCAAATGATTAGCTTTTCAGAGCATTCACACAATGTTGGCGCCGGTGGCGACATCTAAAACGTGCTGACATGAGGGAAGTTTCCAACCGATTTCTCATACACAAACAGCAATTGACCGCCGTTGCCTGGTGAAACGTTGTTGTGATGCCTCGTGTAAGGAGGAGAAATGCGTACCATCACGTTTCCGACTTTGATAAAGGTCGGATTGTAGCCTATCGCGATTGCGGTTTATCATATCGCGACATTGCTGCTCGCGTTGGTCGAGACCCAATGACTGTTAGCAGAATATGGAATCGGTGGGTTCAGGAGGGTAATACGGAACGCCGTGGTAGATCTCAATGGCATCGTATCACAAGCAGTCGAGATGAAAGGCTTCTTATCCGCATGGCTGTAACGGATCGTGCAGCCACATCTCGATCCCTGAGTCAACAGATGGGGACGTTTGCAAGACAACAACCATCTGCACGAACAGTCCGACGACGTTTGCAGCAGCATGGACTATCAGCTCGGAGACCGTGGCTGCGGTTACCCTTGATGCTCCATCACAGACAGGAGCACCTGCGATGATGTACTCAATGACCAACCTGGGTGCACGAATGGAAAAACGTAATTTTTTCGGATGAATTCAGGTTCTGTTTACAGCTTCATGATGGTTGCATCCGTCTTTGGCAACATCGCGGTGAACGCACATTGGAAGCGTGTATTCGTCATCGCCATACTGACGTATCACCCAGCGTGATGGTATGGGGTGCCATTGGTTACACGTCTCGGTCACCTCTTGTTCGCATTGACGGCACTTTGAACAGTGGACGTTACATTTCAGATGTGTTACGACCCGTGGCTCTACCCTTATTTCGAGCCCTGCGAAACCCTACATTTCAGCAGGATAATGCACAACCGCATGTTGAAGGTCCTGTACGGGCCTTTCTGGATACAGAAAATGTTCGACTGCTGCCCTGGTCAGCACATCCTCCAGATCTCTCACCAGTTGAAAACGTCTGGTCAATGGTGGCCGAGCATCTGGCTTGTCACAATACGCCTGTCACTATTCTTGATGAACTGTCGTATCGTGTTGAAGCTGCATGGGTAGTTGTACTTGTGCACGCCATTCAAGCTCTGTTTGACTCAGTGCCCAGGCGTATCAAGGCCGTTATTATGGCCAGAGGTGGTTGTTCTGGGTACTGATTTCTCAGGATCTATCCACCCAAATTGCGTGAAAATGTAATCACATGTCAGTTCTAGTATAATATATTTGTCCAATGAATACCTGTTTATCATCTGCATTTCTTCTTGGTGTAGCAATTTTAATGGCCATAATGTAGACGGTCACCAGTGTACATTACATTACATTATAACATTGTGTCCATTGGCAAATCGGGTTTGAACTTATTGTTCTGTATGTGTGCTATAAGATGTCTTTTCAGTACTTTGTGTAATTAACAATATAACATGCTTCTCACACAATCCAAGCTGACAGCCAGTGCGACAGCTCAATGGGGCGACCATAAATGGCAGAACCCTTTACGGTCGCTCCCATCAGCCACTGCAACAGTTATTGTCTCGGACTTCCCAAATAGAAGATATTTTCTCTGAGACAGCTTAGAAGGTGGTAATCTTGAGTAATTTATTTTGTGAATTCCGATTTCAGCCCAGTGTTCCCACTGACAGAACTCATGCTGGACTGGGTTCATGGACCAAAGCCTGGAACTCTGGCTGAAGAGGGTGATCACACCGTTGTTGTACGCATGTTGTACCGTCGAAGGGTGCTGCAGAAATGCCGTTACCGCTACAGTGTTGTAGGTTAGTCGTAAATTATAAAATGCATTTTACTTCTTTCTATATGTATCAAATGAACCAACAAGACACATTCTTCATTATAAAATAGTGAATACTTCAGTTTTTTTCTGTTGTCATCTAATGAACTACCCTCTTTCAAAAAATCGAGTACCTTGAACTATATGCCCAATGGAAAAAATGTCTAGCAGACATCAAGCTTTGGACAACAGTGACCGGTATACACTCTTTGAAATTCTGAAAGTAGCATGATTAAAATACAGTGAGTCTCTTCACATAAACTCATTGATGTAGTATTTTAGATTATTTTATAATTGGAAATAGCTAGTAGTCTTTCGTAACATCAAGTCCTTTCATTGTATTCCACTTCAATAAGACATATGGTTTGACTACTTTCCGCATCCCAGAGACCGTTCTTCACATAATACATGGAGTATGACTAACGTGCTGTAAAAATGTAATGAGGGCAGTAGGTAGTCGGGGAGTGAGACACCCTTGTAGCCTTTCCCCAATGTTAATCAGTATGTGCACTGAACAGGCAGTAAAGGAAACTAAAGAGAAATTTGGAAAGAGAATTAAAATTCAGGGAGTTGATATAAAAACTTGGAGGTTTGCCAGTGACATTGTAATTCTGTCAGAGACGGCAAATGAGTGTGAAGATCAGTTGAATGGAATGGGTTGTGCCTTGAAAAAATGTTGTGTGATGAACTTTAACATGTGTAAAAGAAAAGTAATAGAAATAACTGAACTGAATCAGGTAATGCAGAAGGAAAAATAAGGAAATGAGACTCGCAGTTGCAACAAAAGGTTTTATGAAAAAAAGAAATATGTTAACATCCAATATAAATTTAAGTGTTAGGAAGTATTTTCTGAAAGTTAGTTTGAAGTGTAAGTAGCCTAAACATGAGAGGTATCAAGAGAACATAACTCTTGAAATGTGGTGCTTCAGAATGAGAAGACTGTATAACATATTAATGAAGCACTAATGAATGGAATCAGGGAGAAAAAGCTTTACAGTAAAATTTGACTATGATAAGTGATTAACTGTGTTGTATACACATACGATACGTATCCAACATAGAGGTGACAGCAAGCAAACCTCCTGCCGCAGGTGTATGTTATTAAGTGAAAGTAGCCTGCTGACATACTAGACACACAGTCTTCACTAGGCAAAAATCTCAGAGATGAAATCATTACTGACAACACACAAGTACAATAACAATCATATTTTAAAAGAACATACATTGTAAAATCTATACTCAGCCTTTTTTTGTGAGCAGGCGTGGGACTGATGAACCTAATCTAACCTAACACAGTTGATAATTCTATCTAACTGAAGTTCAGATAGTTCGAGTTCAGTCGCTCACCATGTAAGCAGTATCACTACCATTTGGAATAATGTTGCACACTATACTGGTCGAAACTTACAGATAAATAGTGGGCAACAGCAAAGAATCACAGTGTTGAGTGTTGAGTGATAGCAGAGTGATAAATGTCTGAGAACTGCTGGAACTTGAACTACAATAACTGGAATTGGCTGAGTCTCAGCGTGCAGTTGCTTAAATCATGCGTCCTGCATATGAATGTCATCCAGTGATCTATTTGGTGGATGAATCAAATAGTTCTGGTAGAAGTACTCCCTATGGTGGCAGACGTAACCATTCAAACAATGGAAAATTCCGGCTGAAATAATGGCAATATCAGTATATTATCAGATGTAAGTACTGATAGATGCATGGCCCATGTGAATGTCTTTAGTAAAATCACAAAGTCGTTCCTCGTACATGTGCCATCTAGGATGAGACTCATGATACTGTATGTGAGGTGCCATACTACTATTGCCTGAACACAGTATCGTGTATGTGTCTTGCACACACAGCAGATTGACGGGACACATCCCAAGGGATCAAAGAAGACCATATTTTATGGACTATAAGATGCACTTTTTTCTTCGAAAAAATGCCTCCAAGTTCAGGTGCATCTTATACTCGAAATTAATATAAAAATTCTGGTGTTTGAATTAAATTCCTGCCAGTCTTAAAAATAGCCATATATTCAATGTCGCGGGAAACCTATCTCTATCTGGCAACACTAAATTCAACTGCCACCAGCCGTGCACCGATGCGACGAACGTGAGTTGCAGGGATTCACAAGATTGATAACACTGTCTCTTCCCCCCCCCCCCCCCCCCCCCGCCTTCACAAACCCAGAACATTGTCCAGCCTATGGTGCATCATTGCAGTCTATGGTGCCAGTGAACTGAACTGTCAGTGATTTGTGTTGTCAAAAATGATTCAAATACACGTTCATAAGCTGGCTCTACAGTGGAACGTAACAGACTTCGAGGTTTGTGAAGTGTCATGGACTTAGCATGAGAACCAAAACCAAAATATCTCAGAAAATGTCACAAGAGCATGAAGAGAAAATATTATCTTTTGCAACATCAGAAGAAAATCAGTGTGGAACTAAGCCAAATAGCAAATCTGGATGAAACTCATCTGACATTTGATGTGCTGAGTAACAGAGCTGTTGCCATGAATGCTGCTAAAACTGTAACTATAAAAACAAGTTGACATGAAAAAATACACTTCACTATTGTCCTTTCATGCTGTGCTGATGATACTAAACTTATTCTAATGATCATTTTCAAACATAAAACAATGATAAAAACTTCTGAAATACTGCCAGGAGTTGTTCACATACATTACAAGGGCTGAATGGACACGGCTGGTATGAAATTAAAGATTAACACAGTATGGGAGACAAGGAAAGGTCCTTCATTCAAGAAGAATTCTCTTCTTGTGCTCTATCAGTTTAGTAGTCATTTGAAAAATTCTGTGAAAGAGAAACTGAGACAGAAATATAGAACTTGTTGTTATTCTGTCAGGACTTATTTCACAATTGCAACCTCATGATGTCTCGATAAATAAACCATTTAAAGTGTATATGAGAAAAGAGTGGAGCAGATGAAAGATGGATGAAACTCAACATGAATTCAAGATGAAAGGAGCTGTAAAATGACCTACAATGAAACAAATGTGTCAGTGGATAAACCAGTCACAATTTAAATCTTTCAAGACATGCATCATAATTAACGTTCCCAATCGCAATGAAAAGGCCAGTTCGGTTTTATGAACTAAGAATATCTTTTACCCTGGCTTTGAAATCTAATAATAAAAATGGTAAAAATTTAAATTTTTTATAAAAAATTGCTTAAAAATTAATGCGCATTTTGTAGTACATAGTGACTTGTACTCAATAAAATATTGGCTAATTTGATAAAGGATGAATTGTGGTCGGGTAAAAATTGTAGGAAGAGAACAAGACCTAACTACAGGAAGCAGGTTCAAGTAGATATGGGTTGCAGAAGTTAGACAGAGATGAAGAGACTTGCACAGGACAGGCTAGTGTGGAAAGCTGCATCACCATTCTTTGAACTAAAGATTACAAATATAGCAGTGAGAACAACGACAGACATCAAAAGCGAAAATTTTTTCTACTTGACTATATATTGTACAGAACAAACCATTTTTCAACATTTTCAGCTATGGGTATACTGTATGGTTGTCAGAGCAGGTGTTGATGATGGATAAGAAGGTGGGAAGATGGCTGTGAGGCCGCAGGAAGGTGGGGTATTGGAGGGAGGGGCAAGAAAAGAGAGAGGGGGAAGGGAGGCATGGAATATGTATATGAAACTATGGTATGCAGAAATAACATAGTTTGTGTTTGGATCAATACTAAGCTTCAGCATTTAATGCAGAACTGTGTAGCTTTGATAATAAAGCACCTTTGTACTAGACACATATGCTTGCACCTTTCTTCTCTCTCTCTGATAGCTTATTGCGTACACAAGTAGTAAGGATATCATCATTTTCCACCCAATGTAAGTGAGGTATAAATAATGCTTGGTCCAAAGATAACCAATCATTTATTGCTAAGCAAACAACAGACCCGTAAAAATATTACTCACCTTTAGGTCAATGTTTGCCTTCATACTTTAAGACAATGTTTGCCGTCACACCACTGAATCTGGAAAGCTGTGGCAGGTCTGACAGAAAAAATTAAAAAATACAGATCAATTTTATCGTGTCTGTTGTTGCTCATTATTCATTTACTCCATGATGAGTGTCTCCTTAGTAAGGATTTGGATTCATTTCTCTTTAGCTCATGTCTTTCATTTCCCCGTTCCTCAGCTTTTTCATAATGAAAGAATTTCAGACGCATGCCAGAAGAACAGTGAACAGTGGATCACGAATAACCTAATAAGAAATTAAGACCCCTTCAATAGCTTAAATAAATAATTTTTGTTGTGTGTAACCAGAAATAAGGGGGGGGGGGGGGGGGGGGTAGCTCAAAACTTTGTATATTCTTGTGTTACATGTGACTATGTACCACAGATCAATCATTTACAACTAAGATGTTGCATTTCCTCAGTTTTATTTATTGTTTCCACCCTGGAATGCCTACTATTGTAGCATTTTATTTCTAAAATACACACTGCTATTACTTTACAGTTAGAAGATGTCCTGTGCTATCTCTGCCCAGCACCTTGATAGCAAACTGCTCAATGGATAATGTCTGGGGAAGCACATGTGACTTGAGATGTCCTCATGGCTACTTTTTGAAGGGGCATTCAAGAATCGAATGTGGTGATTCACTAATGTGGTCACATCCAATTCCTCAATGTGAAGGTAAGAGAGATCAGCATGACATGAGATTTGCCTTAAAACCTGTCAAAATTTTCTAAGTTACCTAAATGGGGAAAATACTTCAGTTCCAATTCTTAATTTTTTTTCCCATAATGCTGGTTGTATTTAACATCGAAACTTATCAGTAGATGTAATAGAAATAAAATATAAGAACAGTAATAATGTGTGAGTCAAACTAGGTGTCCCTCTTTACTGTGCTCTGAAAGTTGTGAGGTTACTTAAAGCATTATTGTGTAGGGAAGACGAAATTACTTTCAGTTCATGCTTCATATTTTTATTATATAAAATTTAACCAATACTCTTATGACTAAATAAGTGAATAAATATCAACAAAGTTAATGGAATGTAATCTATTTAAATCAGGCGATGCTGATGGAATGAGATTAGGAAATGAGAAACTAAAAGTAAGAGATAAGTTTCCTATTTGGGCACTAAGTAACTGATAATGGCTGATGTACAGAGGGTATAAAATGCAGACGCAATATCTATAAAACATTTCTGAAAAAGAGGATTTTGTTACAATCTAATATTGTTTAAGTCTTAGGAAGTCTTTTCTGAAAGTATTTGTCCAGAGTCCAGCCTTGTACAGAAGTGAAGTATTGACAATAAGCAGTTCAGACAAGAAGAGAATAGAAGCTTTTGAAATGTAGGGCTATAGTAGAATATTGAAGATTATTTCACTATTTTTAATAACAAATAAGGAGGCACTGGATCAGATTGCAGAAAAAATAAACTTTTAAACAGTTTGACCATCAGTTATCAAACCTATGCTGAGACATCAACGAATTGTCAGTTTGAGTACAGAAGGAAGTGTGTGTGTGTGTGTGTGTGTGTGTGTGTGTGTGTGTGTCGGGGTAAGGGGGGGGGGGGGGGGAGGTGGTAAAAATTGTAGAGGGAGACAAGGGCTTGAATATTGAATACAGCAAGCAGATTCAAATGGATGTAAGTTGTGGTACTCATGCAGAGGTGGAGAGGCTTGCACAGGATACTCTAGGATGAAGAGCTGCATCAAAACAGTCTTCAGACTGAAGACCACAGCAACAATAACAACATAAATATAATAAGTAAAACTATATTTAAAGTGTAATTTCAGTTAGAAAGGCAAAAATCTCTATTCAATCATGGAGCAGCAGAAACACTCACAAGCAAAAAATTATGTAAATGCAATGAATTAAAATCAGTTTCCTTCAGCCAGTAAGAGTGAAGAAAGAATGGGGAAGTATAAGACAAATTAGTGATTAAGTGGGAATCCTATTTCATCTAGCAAAATAGGTGTTAAATTGGAGGGAATGAGAATGATCAGAGATTCAGTAGAAACTCTGTTTCTGCCAAATGATGCAATCTCCAATTTTGAAAGATAGTGTTTAAGTGGCTATTCATTTGCACCTGTGTCTGCAATACCAAGAAATATAATTGCCCAAACATATGTCACCAGAGTGAGTGCTCATTTAATTTTCGTAATGTTTCCAGAGATGTCAGCATGTCCAATGCCTATGAGCCCTGAGCATGGTCGTCTCAGCTGTAAGACTCTTGGAAGCAGCCCACCTGGCACACTACCTGAACATAGTGTTTGTCGTTACGAATGTGATGACCATTATACTATACCAGATGCACAGCACAGCTTGATGGTTATTGAATGCAAAGGAGGGGAATGGAACAGCACAGCTGATCCAAGTTGCCTTGGTATGTAGCAGAGAAATAGTCAGTTATGATATTAACTAGCCCATAAATTTATGAATACAAATTATCACAGAATTAAGGAGAGTGTGTTGTGTATGTCACTCTTATTACATATTGTTGTGTAAGATAAACGTTGTATCAAAATGTAGTATTGCTTGAGAATATTATTTGAAATTATATTGCAGAGTAAAAATAGACAACATAGGTTTTGTGTTTTGGCGGTTTTGTCACCAAAATCAGAAATGACATCCTATGATGGACAGAATATTCCATTAATTAGGTGAGCTCTTGGAGGCAATATTTAAGTCTGAGATGAACACTTCAAGAATAAAAGAATAAATATAAAGCTGCTAGACATACATATAGTTACCGATATCAGTGCATTTTCTTGGTTGAATATTAGATGAAGCAATTTCCAGTTGTACAATTAATGACATTTATCATATTTATGACAGAAAATCATAAATGTTTGTTTCTCATAGTCATATTTTTAAGCAGGTCTCAGAGGATATCGCTCAAAAAGATTTTGTTATTCAAATGAAGTGTTTCATATTTGATGAGCTGCTAAATTACATATATGTTGGAAAAGATCATTCTGGAATGAAAATTGTAGATGACAGATTATGTAATTTTTTAGAGGATATCAGCTGGAGGATCTGATTATTAATTATTAATATGTTCTCTAGACCCCATCTTTCAGAAAACTGCAGCAAAAACATTGTCCTGTCTTTTTGCAAAGATGACCTATGAATATTTGTCTCATAACATACATTTACAAATAATCAGATTACAATGCAGAAGACACACCAAAAATTATTTGGTACATTACAGTGTGACAGAGTACAATGAAAACAGCTTTAAATAACATTTTAATACTTTTCTGTTCATGTTATCAACTTTTTGGGAGTTTTTACAAACCTCTACTGGCTGTCTGGGACATTGCTTCTCTTGAACTGACTGCAAGAATTTTCTCCTTTATGTTCAGGCAGTTATTACAATATTTATTTTTTATGATTTCATTTATATTTTTGTTACTTCATAATCTCACAAAATAGCAGTCAGACAAATCTGTGCTGTCAGTTCATGAACTTCATGTGTATCATTGTTGCTATTTGAACTCTGCCTAACTTCCATGTTTAGACGCACATGAGATAAGTGGTTAATAATAAAGATTCCTTCAAAATGGACTGTAACATTCATTCAATGAACACTTGATCTGCACTTGAAAAACTCTTCCTTAACAGTTCTGCAGGAGTGAGGGCACTGTTCTGTGGGTCCATCTGCAATAGACTTGAAGCTGAGCTGAAAAGTTTTAATACAAACAGGTTCTACAGTAGTTTGGATCTTTTCACTGTAATTAATTTAAGTAATATCATAAGAAGCAACTTCTCAGTTATTTATTTCATTTAGTTTTATTTTACCAGTATTCTGTGACTCAAGTAATGACTCATTCCGTTACTGAATAGTTTTGGTTGATATGATCCCAAGGAACCTGAGAAAGACAAATCATTCTTAACTCATCTAGCCATGTTCTGTTTAGTTAATTACCAAAGAATGACATTCACTTTTTATTCATTTCCCACCCTTCATAATAATCTGTTTAGAATAACAGAATTATGAAATAACATCCATTAAAAACTTTAACTAATACTTACAACAAAAGAATAGTAAATGTTACAAATAACTCCTCAGGCTAATTTGTGGAGTTTCCTCTTCTTGCTACATTAAATTTTCACTTCTTTAAATATGCAATTTTTCTTTTACATTGCATATGGGTCTCTTAGCCATTAATATGTGAGTACTTTCTAATGTACCTTCTGGCCAAATGTACACAGCTCCACCACTGTCATTAATTTAAAACAATCATGTTCAGACATAATGTTTTCACAGCAGAAATATGCAGAAACTTGGGTTCATTCACACAGCAGTCAGAAAATTCCATCATTTGTGCATTCGAGCAAAGGTATCATGATGAATCATCACTGTTTGCTAACTGTCTCTACTGCACATGCGCAGCTTCAAGATCATCTTGATCATCATAATACCATTACATTATCAAAACCCATATTCAGTATGTTTTGCTGTTTGACCACTGGTAGCACTAGTTGACACTTTTATTCTATTTGTCGTTGCTCAAATGTTTCTACTCACAATTTGTGGTTGTCACTGCTTGAAGCAGTCATATAATTCAGTGAGCAGCATTGATACAAAATGTTAATTGAAGTAGTTCTGAATTAATCCTCTCACTTACCTCTTTCCTCATTAACATCGCATTATGTTTTACATATTTTGATTATATGCATATTCTGACAAATTTAATAAGATTGTCTCATCAGTTTTAGTAATGCATAATTTTGATGCTAATTGGTAATAATTATCTGCTGACTGATGTAATTGTTGATAAACTACAATGCAGTAAATGACCAAACATTATAGATGCTGGAAATTATCTAATTTCAAGAAAAACTGTCACTGGTTGAGGTGGTAGGCAATGGCTGCTGTGTATCCAATGTACAAACATATGGTTAGTGTTATTGTCATTAATTATATTAATGACCTTTGGTGTTCCAGGCTAGTATCAATGAATTAATTTCATATGAAAAAGTTACTTGTATTTAGAAAGCTAGAAACAATTAATGTAACATCAGTTTTAATGGTCAAGACCATACATCAGTATGCTACTGAGAAGTACATTGTCACATGCTTGTCTTTCAAAATTTTATCATTACAATGGCAGGCCTTTTGCAGTGGCAGTGTAATATTATTATAATTCTGAGATAAACATTAAGCAAGTATTTCGTATTTGTGTGCACTTCTGTTGCTTTAAAAATGAGTATTAAATATGCATGTTTGTACATCCATCCATTTTGAGCAGATGATGCTTTGTGTGCTCATTGCCAACAGTGGTTGCAAATCTGGTATGCAGCTTAAGTGAACCAAGTTAATGTGTACATTTAACTATAGCAATAATTGTAGTATGTGAGCCACAACTGTCAGCTCTTGTGATCTGACCATTTTATCGAAGAGGGAAAAATTATTCACTTTCCATATCCTAGGATCCATATACACAGTATATTCCTGCTAAAAAAACCTCTTAAAGCAATAGAAGTGCACTGGGGTGTATTAAATTTTCATAAGGGTGACATGTACTGTCCCTTTAAAAGGCCAATAGGAACCTAGCAGTTGCTTTCTTCAACAAAAATACTACCAGACTGAATGAAAAAAATGTTATGCAGATGTGTTGTCTTTTTCTTTGGAATAACATTTTTAAATGCTTTGGAAATGTCAGATAAAATTCCTGTGACCAGTCGAGACTAGTCATGACCATCCATTGGATGGTACTCAGACAGCTTTCAGATAGTCATGACACACTGGAACTGCAAGAAAGTTTCAACTGAACACATTCACATGATCATGGCTGATTGTCATTGTTACTTGAATGAACTTTATGTGTTAGCAAACTGGCTGTATTGTGCATGCATGGTGATGAACAGTTGTCAAGCCACTGGAACTTTTCACACTGCCTGAATGCGTATCATATCTCTTTCGTTGCTTGGTCAGCTGTAGTGCCAGTTGTCAATCCAAAATTGATTTTTATGCCATGTTGAATTTCATTCTGTATTTAGCGGTTTTTGTATTACTATTGGCATACAAAGAGAGTGCTATACTTAGATACACTGACACCTCAAAGGTCTATCAGAAGGATGTCATTTTTGAGTAACTTGATGTAATTAAAATCAAGAAATTTGGCATCAATGTATAAACATGTTATCTTCAATCTGTCTCTGATTACAGTTCTCAATCAAGCTACTTTTTTAATCTTATACATCCCATTCTTGCACTTATATAATGGTCATAAAATACTGCCACAAAGCACTTTGAACAAGACCAGTCTTATAGTCGATCAGAACAGTGTTCCCTGCATTGTTATTTCTCTTTTAGTTCTACAAATCTTTTCCAGAGCAGTTATGTACATCCTTATGTACACAATAGGTGTATTATGATATGAGAAATGTTGTGACAGATGACAATGATGCAGTGTCATGAAAGTTTGTATATACATTGTGCCAACAAAAACTGACTCAATTAAATGCAGTGATATAGGCAACAACATATTGTTTCAATTTCATCCTACCCTGTCTCTCTCTCTCTCTCTCTCTCTCTCTCTCTCTCTCTCTCTCTCTCTCTCTCTCTCTCTCTCTCTCTCTCTAAGGTTTTGCATTATTGCTTACCTCTTTTATTCTTATATTTGTTGGTGTAATATTTATTCACGAGTTTCAATGTATTCACAATAATGTATTCACAATAAGGTTTCACAGCGAAGCAGAAAAAAATTATTTTGCTATAAAAACAGTCATGGATCACAAAAATTTTATTAACCAGTTAATTAACTTGTGTCATTGCATATGTAGGTGGTACAGTCACAGTAATGTGGCTGATTAATGTGGGTGATTAATGTGACTGTATCACCTGTATCCGTAATGAAACGAATTATATGATGTACTGGATTCACTTGGGTCTAAACATAAAATGTCTCACAAACAGCAAAGCAAGTTTTGGATCTACCTTAAAATCATTTGTTCTGGATTGATCCTTCTAGTTTATAGACAAATTTCTGTTTAAAAATTGGTAGCCTATAAAGAAAAAGGAAAAAAACACACTTGCTTTTAAGAGTGGTTGCTGTAGTAGGACAAAAAAATAATTTATTCATTAATATTAATACTAAACATGTATATATATCTTGTCAACTGGCTCATTCCACAAAATTTCAATAAAAGAATTGTTAAAATTATGTGTGGAACATGCAGTCAGTTAATTGTGTGAGAACCATGTATATATATCTTGTCAACTGGCTCATTCCACAAAATTTCAATAAAAGAATTGTTAAAATTATGTGTGGAACATGCAGTCAGTTAATTGTGTGAGAACCATGTCTGAGCTAGGTGGAGAGAACAATCACAACATGAATTATGATATTAAACCAGTGTCACAAGTCTCATGCTGTGTTATGCACTGACTCACTCTTAATTCATGTTCATAAATATTAAAGTTCAGGAAAGTTGATCTACATAGTTCCAAGTTGAAATTAATCTGTTAAGTCATTAAGTTTTTGGTATTATGCAGAACAGCAACAGTACCAAAATATCTCCTAGAACTTGTAGTCCGAAATTTTTTGTTCTTTTATTGATATATATTAACAATACCAAGAGGAAAGTGAGGTGTATAGAGGTATAAAAAGCTGTGCCCACACTATATCTGTCATACACATCAACGAAGGAAATTGATAAAACTTGGTAGGCCCATGTTGTCCGTCTATAATTTACCAAAGAATGACATTCATTTACTGATATGTTCAATGCCAAAATTTACAATCCCTAACACCATAAGAAGCTGAACTCAAGCATTTCAGTAGATCATCAATGTGTTTCTTCCAATTCAATCTCTTATTAACACAGACACCCAAAAATTTTGAAACAAACATCTGTTCAAAGTCTATATTTATTAATTGTGTTATCTGTATATACTGGGATTATCAAAGTTTAATGTGTGTCAATTTGTAGAAAGCTACTTAATAATTTCCTGAACAACATTATTTACAATTTCCACAGCTAATTCTTGTTTATGCGTGTGATTACCATACTTTCACATAGAGCACAAAGAATTAGCTTTGCAGCTTTGTGAATACAGTGTGGCAAGTGATTAATATATACACTGAAGAAAAAAAAAATTATCACATCAGGAAGGAGTTGGGCGACATAAAAGAAACTTCAAAAGCATGTTTCTACATCTGCACGATTATGTCTATTCAAATTTCATACTGGTCATATATGATTGGCACTAGTAGCACCACCATGAGGATGCAGATCAGGTTCGCTTTAAATACGTGCTGTAACTCGTGAGCACTAATTACCTTTGAGACTGGTCGTGGTGAATTGATATTAGTCAAGAATGCCTTTAAAGCAACAAAGACGTCAATATCAGCACCTCACTGAGTCTGAACAAGGTTGTGTAATAGAGCTACAAGAATGTGAATATTATTTCTGCAAGATTGCGGAAAGACTTGGCAGGTATGTAGCTGCTGTACATGATTGCTGGCAGTGGTGGTTATGAGAATGTATAGTAACAGAAAGACTGGGCTTCAGAAGGTCACTACTTCCGAGACGGAAGAACATCATTTTCAGCATGTGGCTCTGCCGCATTTCACTGCATCTGCAGCAGCAGTTTCAGTAGCAGCTGGCACCACATTGATACAACAAACAGTTAAAAATCAGTTACTTCAAGAACAGCTCTGAGCCAGACACCCTACAACGTGCATTCCAGCAACACCAAACCACTGTCACTTGCAACGTTAGTGGTGTCAAGCGAGAATCATTGGAGGATGGGTGAAGGTCTATCATGTTTTCTGATGAAAGTTGGTTCTGCCTCGGTGTAAGCTATGTGGCTGTGTGTTGGGTAGGAGGAGGTCAGATGAGGGTCTGTAACCAACCTGTCTGTATTCTAAATACACTCTATGTACACCTTGAGTTATGGCCTGGAGTACAATTTTGTGTTACAGCAGGAGCATGCCAATGGTTACCCCATGCATCCTGATTGCAAATTTTTGCTTCAGTCCAGTGATTCAACATGTTGTACTGCCATTCAGGAACAGCATTCCAAGGGGTGTTTGCCAACAGGATAATGCTCGCCCACACACTACTATTGTAACCCAACATGCTCTACAGAATGTCGACATGTTGCCTTGGCCTGATCGATCAGAAAATCTGTCTCTAGTCGAGGACATATGGGATGTCATCAGGCGACAACTCTAGTATCACCCACAAACAGTAATAACCGTCCCTGCATTGACTGAAAAGTGTCAGTAGTACAATCTCTGGATAAATTCAGGGACAGCTAACCAAGGAATAGGCTAACCACAGATTAACTTGGAGTGCATGTTGTATGCTGCCATTTTATTCCCTGGTTAGTTATTTCCCAAATACTGTTCCTGTCCTGTTAAGTTGACAACTACTGAAGAGCACTCTGGGTATATTCACATATGTCATTTTATATTTACTTAGTTGTCTGCAGAAATATTGTGTCAGATGTGAGTGATAAGCATTCCAGATCACAAAACTATTTGCTAGAGGATATTTTGAGTTCAAGAGTGTAATAAAAACACAAAAACTGCTGCAGTCTCATTCAGTGAATATATTAGTGCAAAACATTTAACTAAATTGTTAGGATACTTGTACATATAACAAAATAATGATGCCTCCACGTGGCACCTTTTTTGTATTCAGATTTGCATATGCATATAAATTTCCAACAGCACAACTATGCACATGCATTTGTACATGCTTAATTTCCTGGAAATGGAGGCTGTGTGCAAAGTGCATTGCTACCGAACTGCAGTGAGAATCTTTGCACTTTTTAGCAGATGATGGGTAGCTGATGCCCATGTCCATTTGATTGTGTAATGTTTTGAGGTTATGCTGTGAAGTGAATTATGTGCAATAAATGTCTGCTGACTCAGAAGGAAGTGTACTTGGTTTATAGATGATTACAAAGAAGAAAATCTTATGAGTGCCCCTTCTGAATATTTTTTGAATAAAAGTTCAAGATCTGTTGCCATGATTGTTACATATTATATAAAAGGTTTCCAATTATATTCTTGTAATGAATGAGATACCATAAGTTTAGAAGAAAAAAACTGAGAATAATAAGACAAAAATTAATGAAAAGTGCAAGCTTGAATGAAAACTGTGCACGAATATTCATGCTGTGGTGACAAAAGCATAATAACTGGAAAGCCTGATATTTGAACAAAAAAAGTGATGGGGTATGTTTAACTCTTCAAAAAATTACTGAAAATTGAAATGAAGTACATTGATGATGCAATAAATACACAATGAAAAATACAATCTGCATTCTCATTGATTCTGGCATCTATAAAATTCCCAAATTTGTCAAGTGTGACAATGTTGATCTACATATCATCTTTCATGACTAAAGCTGTGTAAATAAGTAAAATATAGCTGAAGCATTGGAGGTTAATTAACTTACATGTAACGACTAAGAACCTCTCTTCGATATTTCTCAGTTTCAGGAATAATCACTGAAATGCTTTGTTTTGAAATTAGAAATGAATAGTTCAAACTCATATATAAGGTGCCATTTACTAGCTAATGAAATTTTATTGCCAGCCCAACTGCTACAGTTTCCCAAGCAGAAAATCTAAAATATCACTGTGGCCTCCTTTGAAATTTGCAAAAGAAACATCGTCAACACTTCATATTTCTCACACCTCTGTTATTTAGATAGTTCTTTACCTACAGTTGCTTTTGTGTTTTCTTTTTCTGTCACCTTTTCATCACAATAAATGCAACAGAAGCTCCCAAGCAAAGAAGGGAATTCATAGCAGACTGTTTGCACCCTGAGGCAATGTGGGAATGCCTATGCGTACATCCGTTCTTTACAAATTTTTGTGCAAACCCCTTTATCCCAATGCATCTGTGATTGCACGTGACAAGAGAGACATCATGTGGAAATTAGTTAAAGGATCAGGTATTTGTTGTTTGACAAGTAAGAGATCTTGAATTGAGCAACACGTGGTTCTTTGCCACTTTCAAACCTGTCATACTGTTGGCTGGCTTACTGCCATGCCCATGCACTAAGACCAAGCTGTAGACACTGTAGACGTGGGTAATGGTAATTAAATACACATAACCATCTGTATTTAGTGAACAACACATTTATCCACAGCAATATATATATATATATATATATATACACACACACACACACACACACACACACACACACACACACACACACCAAAAAGTTATAATAATTACACTGAAAATGTCCAAGTGGGTGATCATGTGAGCATGGTGAATGGCTCAACCACCGATACCATAGGGTATAGACTCCTCAGTGATTGACTACACAGTACAGACTCATTGCCACAGAAGACAATGGATGCATGTCCAGCTGAGTGTGGAAATGTTCTCTCATCTCACGGATGCCATTTAATTTGCAGGTGTGGAAAACATAGCAAACAAGTGGCGGCTGTCCGATTTGCATGCGCAATGGTGGGGAGCACGCGTAGTGCTCAACCCATGTGGGCCATGGCTAGGGAGACCACAGAACGATGCAGCCGCCCACTGAGTAACAGCAGCTGGCTTGCACTGATGTTGCTCTTTGAGTCCTCTGTGCCCGTCTGCACTGCATCGTTGCTGTGCTTTGGCCTAACTGTAGTCTTGCAGGGGTGCGCGTGCAGACAAATGTTCACCCATTGACTGTGTCATCTACAATTGCTGTGCTGCTGCCCAAGGCTGCCACATAGATACTCCCTCGAGGAGCAGAGTTCAGTAGGCGCAACAGGTGAAAATGTTCCATCTGTGGCCAACATACGTTTGTGCTTCACATGCTTGTGGTGACATCCATACAAGTCCAGTGGCAGCAGTGCGCGACATCAGCGCAAGTGCAAAAAGAGTCATCTGTGACACCACGAGTGGCTTGTGGGATGCACAGCAGTGTGTGTTACGAGGTGCATTCAAGTTCTAAGGCCTCCGATTTTTTTTCTAATTAACTACTCACCCAAAATCGATGAAACTGGCGTTACTTCTCGACGTAATCGCCCTGCAGATGTACACATTTTTCACAAAAGCTGACGCCATGATTCCATGGCAGCGGCGAAGGCTTCTTTAGGAGTCTGTTTTGACCACTGGAAAATCGCTGAGGCAATAGCAGCACGGCTGGTGAATGTGCGGCCACGGAGAGTGTCTTTCATTGTTGGAAAAAGCCAAAAGTCACTAGGAGCCAGGTCAGGTGAGTAGGGAGCATGAGGAATCACTTCAAAGTTGTTATCACGAAGAAACTGTTGCGTAACGTTAGCTCCATGTGCGGGTGCGTTGTCTTGGTGAAACAGCACACGCGCAGCCCTTCCCGGATGTTTTTGTTGCAGTGCAGGAAGGAATTTGTTCTTCAAAACATTTTCGTAGGATGCACCTGTTATCATAGTGCCCTTTGGAACGCAATGGGTAAGGATTACGCCCTCACTGTCCCAGAACATGGACACCATCATTTTTTCAGCACTGGTGGTTACCCGAAATTTTTTTGGTGGCGGTGAATCTGTGTGCTTCCATTGAGCTGACTGGCGCTTTGTTTCTGGATTGAAAAATGGCATCCACGCCTCATCAATTGTCACAACCGACGAAAAGAAAGTCCCATTCATGCTGTCGTTGCGTGTCAACATTGCTTGGCAACATGCCACACGGGCAGCCATGTGGTCGTCCGTCAGCATTCGTGGCACCCACCTGGATGACACTTTTCGCATTTTCAGGTCCTCATGCAGGATTGTGTGCACAGAACCCACAGAAATGCCAACTCTGGAGGCGATCTGTTCAACAGTCATTCAGCAATCCCCCAAAACAATTCTCTCCACTTTCTCGATCATGTCGTCAGACCGGCTTGTGCGAGCCCGAGGTTGTTTCGGTTTGTTGTCACATGATGTTCTGCCTTCATTAAACTGTTGCACCCACGAACGCACTTTCGACACATCCATACCTCCATCACCACATGTCTCCTTCAACTGTTGATGAATTTCAATTGGTTTTACACCACGCACATTCAGAAAACAAATGATTGCACGCTGTTCAAGTAAGGAAAACGTCGCCATTTTAAGTATTTAAAACAGTTCTCATTCTCGCCGCTGGCGGTAAAATTCGATCTGCCATACGGTGCTGCCATCTCTGGGGCATATTGACAATGAACGCGGCCTCATTTTAAAACAATATGCATGTTTCTATCTCTTTCCAGTCTGGAGTAAAAAAATCGGAGGCCTTAGAACTTGAATGCACCTCTTACTGTGTGGCCTCCTAAAACAACAGTACCCACAGGCGATGTGCAGGAACTGTCTGTAGCAATGAGTGGCTGCAGATCTAGTGTGCTCGGAGAACACTGATGCACGAACAAACTCTGGTTTACTGCTGTGAAGGATAAGAAATGAAGCATTGGCGAGGACGTGCTGTTCATAACACTGAATTCATATGCAAAAATCAAACAATGGAAAATACAGGATGGAATGTAACAATAGCAGAGAAGGAAAGTTGCTACTCACCATATAGCGGAGATGCTGAGTCGCGATAGGCACAACAAAAAGATTCACACAATTATAGCTTTCAGCCATTAAGGCCTTTGTCAGCAGTAGACACACACGACACACACACTCATGCAAACACAACTTGCACACACGTCTGAGCTGAAACCAGGTCTCTGAGACTGTAGACGTGTGTGGAAGTTGTATTTGCGTGAGTGTGTGTGTATGTGTGTCTACTGCTGACAAAGGACTTAATGGCCGAAAGCTATAATTGTGTGAATCTTTTTGTTGTGCTTATCACAACTCAGCATCTCCGCTATATGGTGAGTAGCAACTTTCCTTCTCTGGTATTGTTGAATTCATATGCAACTAAACAAGGTATCATTAACTGTGAGATAAAACTAAATGTAACATTCACAGAGACATAATGTTAATAAAATGCTTTTGTTTTTGTTTGACAAAGTTGGTGCGGAAGCATGACATGGCACTTGATCTGCGGCCAGTGCTCACAGCAGTGGAGACTACGGAAAGTTTAACACACAAGTGCGGTCTCATTAGGGCTCAAATGTGGCTCCCAGAACTGTGGCGGTGTCTGGAGCTCAATGGGAACGTGATGAGGGAAACAGCACGGGACTCAGTCCAGCCTTGACACCAGACATGATGGAGGCACAGAGATGTGATGGTGATTCCAGGAGCTGCAGCAGCCAAACAGCCAATGAAATGAGTAGCAGAGTCTGGAACTTAACTGGTGATTTGTTGTCAGCTGGTGAGGGGCCCATCTGAGATAGGGTCTCAATTGCAGGCAGCAGGCAGTGTGCATGTGGGCTGCTGCCATTATGATGCAGCACAGGAGTTTGAAGCGAACACTGCGGCTGACGCACGTGACGTAGTCCGCTGGCCCCTGTGTTGGTGCTGGAAGGAGTGCATGTGTAGGGCACAGTCTGGGTGGCTGTCTGTGTGGGGTGCGGGTAGGCTGGGGCACATGTGGCTGCTTGGTGATAGATGGCAGCATGCTTGAGTCACCGACAACAGCTGGGGCAGGCACGGCCTGGCTGGTTGCTTGTGGAGTGTCATCTGTTACTAAGTCCTCCACTGGGTGGAAGAAGTGCACAATGTGGGCTCTGTGTAGATGTACACTGGTTTGACCCTACTGACCAAAATTTTAGCCGGCCTACCATTACACTCAATCTCCAATGTCTTTTCACTGCGGGTTTTCACAGGGTGCAGTCCTTAGGAGGGCAGTCAAAGTGGAGGCTATACAGTGTATGTTTGCAGCATTGCATGCATGCAGTGCTGTAAGTCTGCGTGGACAAAGCCTTAACCAGTGCCATGTTGCATTGTTGGGTGTGGTCGGAGGTTAGTCATGTGACTGAACAGATATTCTGCTAGTGGGAAGGCCGAGGTGTCATGTGAGGGCAGTATTTCCTCCATGGATTCTCAGGGGATAGTGAGCGACTGACCATAAACGAGGTCTCTAGGTGAGACACAGACCTCTTCTTTCGGTTTCACTCACAGACCAAGGGTATGAGCAGTAGTGCTTCCATCTGGGCAGTGTCTTGGCATGTCAGGGACACCTTCAGCGTCTGATGAAGCTGCCTGACAGAAGCTTGTCAAGTAGTGAAGCTGCATGCAACACAGTAAGGTGATGTGTCTGAACAGCACGTAGTCGAACTGGCAGCCACAATCCATAGTTACATGGTTGAGGCAGCCGAAGTGTGCCACCCAGGTGTCCACAAGGGCAGTAGCAGCCATCTCAGCAGTGATGTCCACTATGTGTGTTGCCTCTGGCTAGTGGGTGAAGCATTCCACCATTCTAAGGAGGTAGTGTTTGCCTTGGGACAGAGGAAGTTGGTCTACTATGTCTGTGTGGACATGACTGAAGCAGCTTCTCTTGTCAGGGTAAGGTGCTGATGAGCACGTGGGTGTGTCTCCCAACTTCGGCGCACTGGCGCACACAGTCACGTGCCCACTGACAACAGTCCTTCTTGAGCCTGGGCCAGATGAAACATGCCACCATGAGTGACACTGTGGTGTCTGCATTGGTTGCGATAATCCATGGACAGAGTTGAAAGTGCTGCGCCAGAATTTTTTTGGGAGAAACAGGTGATGCGTGCCTGTTGTAATGTCACACCAAATCTTCCATGAGAAGCTGGGGATGGGCACCAGTTGTAGATGTAGGCTGCTGGAGGAATCATGTCCAGTTCTCTGTTGCCCTCCTATTCTTGTGTGGTGTCTTTGATATTCACTGGGAAGGAGAGGACTGCATAATCATGGGACAAGCAGTGATGACATTGTCCATCCTGCAGATGTGTCAGATGACAAACGTACTCCAACTGCTGTTCTTGGCTGGTTGAACACTTGGTTTGTTGGTCCAGAAAGTGTGTGTTATAGGTTTATGGTCAATGAAGAAAATGAAGGTGCGAGGTTCTACTGATGAACGGAAGTGTTTCACTGCCTGATACACAGTGAGTGGTTCAGGGTCATATGTGCTCCAAGAGTGCACCACTGCTGACAACTTTGGTGAGAAGAAGCCGAGTGGCTGCTGGTTGCCTTCAGTGCATTGTTGAAGTGCTGTGCTGATAGTGTCTGGCTAGCAACCAGGCTAACGGCTAACTCTGCATTATATATTGGATGAGGATCAGTGCCGCTTTGGTGAGACACTGTTTAGTCACAGTAAAACTTTTCTCCATTTTGTGAGTCCACGTAATGGAGGCCCTTCCTTGCTGCGCAGCAGTCAGGGGTTCGAGCACAAAGCAGCATTATGCACATGGCGCCAGTAGAAGTTGGTGTGTACATGGTGCCAGTAGAAGTTGGTGTGGCATGTTCAGGATCACCTGAACTTTGTCCAGCAGAGATGTGGATCTGGTAGGGGTGATTAGGTGACTGAGAACATCAATCTCACTAACCCAGAATACACATTTCAATGGATTGATCACTATTCCAGCCTCACTGAGGCCCAGAAAACCGTAGTTAGGTGACTGCTGTGTAGTTTGGACATCTTTGAGAACATGAGGATGCCGTCTAGGTATGCTAAGCAGCATGGTAACCCTAACAATATGCCATCCAGGAAATACTGACAAGTCTGGACAGCATTCCTAAGGCCAAACCTCATGAACATTCTCTCAAGGACCCCAAAGGGAATGGTAATCATGAGTTTTCTATGTCCTCAGGTGCCACGGGGATTTGTATGTATGCTTTTGTGCAGTCGTTTTTACTAAACACAGGCGCACCTGCCAAGGCATAGTTGAAGTCCAGTTACTGTGACACTCGATTTCTGTCTGGCACTGTGCTTGAATTTAGCATGTGGTAGTCCTCCATGGGCGCTGTGAATTTTCCTTTTTGGGCATCAAATGTAAGGTGGAAGACCATGAGCTATCTTCAGACTCATTGTAGTGTCAATCAACTGGGCATTTGCGATATCTGCAGGCAACTGGTAGTGTCTGAGGAAATCTGTACCCAGGATCAGCTCGTTGACATCGGCCATGGTGAACATCCATGTGAATGTGCAGTGCGGTCCAAGTTCCACATTCTGATGATGAGTGTTGTATGTTTTTATGGTCGAATTGTTTGCTGCAGTGAGGCACAGTGTTTCGGACTTCCCATGATCTTTTCATACAGTTCTGGGAAAAATCAATAAATTCTACTCATTGTCTACCAGGTACCTCATGGCCCCACTTCGTTCTCCCACAAACAGACACTTCAGTATAACACTGCAGCCAATAGCATCTAGGTCCAGTCACAGCTGGCGATTGGATACGAGCTAGGAGCGCAGTACTTAGTCACTTCACTGCCGAAACGGGTGTGATATCATCAGACCTGTCTGAACTCTGCTCTGATGTCAGTGGGGTACCATTAGAGCAGCTGTTTCTGAGGTGCCAGCCGCGTGAGCCACGCTGCCCATAGCCTGGTCTGTTGCTGCTGTGATGCCTGCTGCTCTCTTGCCGTGAGCGCGTCAGCCAGTCGACCTGTGTGCTGAGTGCTGCCAGCTGGGCGACCAAGTTGTGCATGAGCTGCTGAAGGTCAGTGTCCATTGCTGAGGCTAGGAAATGCATGTGCCACCATGGAGTGAAGGTGGCTGGTGTATGCAAGGGCATGTAGTTGGCTGCAGATGCTGTGCTTGGAGCCATTGCCTATGGTATCTATCTGCATGTTGCCAAGTAATAGTTCGCGTATAGTAATGCCAGAAGGAACAATAAAACCTATTACCTTGAGGGAACAACTGTGTTTTGAGATGGATCATTTAATAAAATATGTCTCTGGCTGGAGGAGGCAGAAAGAGGAGAGTTCTGAAGGTAATTACAAGATAACGATTGACAGGCAAACTTTCACAGAGTTATGTCAAAACTGTCTGTTTTGGAGATATCCTATAGGCGCATGTCACCAGAAACTATTAGTAGCAATGAAAACATGAATTTTTTATTACACGTGTTGCGTATGACTTCACGCATATTTGTTTCGAAATTGCAGTAGAAAATTCTAGGTCCCTGTAGATTCTTCCTTTTGCCAGAAATATTAACACCACCGTCAGCTCCTCATTTCTTCCGTTTTTTGTTTTTTTTTTCGAGGAGTTATGAGAGTTAAAAAATAATTATGTTTCAAAATACATTACATCAGTCGTCAGGTTCGCCATGCATCTTGCGGAGTAAATTTATGTGCGAAAACTGCCTCTGCTTAAACGGCGACTGTCTAGATCATTTTGATCAGTTTTTCTTTCTTTTTTTGTAATACAAGCTGAAAACACAAACTGTAATAATATTTCCTTCTTTGAGAATTTCTGATTAAATGAGGTTGCGAGATCGTAATCGTTTGCTGCTGATAGTATTTTTCCACGCCGACAGATGGCGGGCGAGCAGTACATTGGAATGTTATGTCGTGTGAACGCACATGTGCAACGGTTTCTATCATGCTCAGACATTTGCGCAGTTATTTGAGCAGAGAGTTCGTTGCGTGTGAAAGGTCTTGCGTTCGTAGACGCAAGTGATTTGGAATATTTTTTTAAGATCTTTGAGTATTTTGATTTAGCGCGAGAAATACAATTTGTATGTGGCGACTTTCTTGTTGATATTTACGTGCGTTAACGAAAATGAAATGAAACTGTAACTGTGAATTCATTGTATTATGTTGCGAGATGTCTTAACCTCCCAAAGGGAAAATGACGCCAATAATGTAATTCATAATTCACGGGCGCCTGTCAGTGATGTATAGTTGATGACAACCGTCGTTAAAACACTCGTAAACAAAATGTCAGGTGTTGAGGAGTTTGTACCATTGTCATATTGCCCTATAATTAAATGTTATGCAGTACTGAAAAGTATTCATTTAGAGGGTACTGGACCAATACCCGATGTTGTTGCGTGTACAGACACTGGACAAATCGTTGAATTTTTAGAAAAACGTGTTGTTGGAATCTTTGACTCTGAAAATACCAACGTAGAATACATAACGCCTTTTATAAAATACACACCTCCTCGTTTGTATTATATATTGAAATCAGCTGATAGTGTCATCGTAATTTCAAGAACAGGAAGACTTCAGCTATACACAACATTTAAGAATGTTTATAAGATACAAGTGAGTGATTTTAAGGGTACTGGCACTCCGCAGTTGGGGATATGGCAGAAAAGTGAATTAGGAAACAGTGAGCCGTCAGTGGTGACAGACTTTTCGGAAGAGACTGTTGAGCAAGATGCGTCCACATCTAGTGAATTTCATAATTTATGTAGCAGCATGCTTCAGGAATTGGCCATAAAAGTCAAAGAAGCACAAGTAAGGCTTAAGGAAAAGCAGCAGTTCAGGACAAAGTTATATTACATTGCATCGAATACTAATTTTGCTGAGAAGTCTGAAACAGAAACAAGTCTGGTGTCTCTGGTGGGACAGAAATGTGGGTATGTAGACAGCAAAAACCATGAACTGGACAATTTGGTAGTTACAAACACTTGGCATTACGTTCATAATGACAAGTGGGTTGTTGGTGCATGTGTCAACAATACCAGTGAAAGATGTATCACTGATATTAATTTGGTTTTGAGTAATAGTTGGAAGCAACCGGTAACATATAGCTCTTTTGTCATGAATTTTGAGATCAGGAAGGTTGAAACCCAACCTGGAAAACTTCTCAAACTAAGCAAGCCAGTGAATCCCATGAATCAGTGGAAAAGGATTTCTGAATTGCCAGCACGTGAACAGGCATGCATTGCAGGTGTTTTACCACTGCCGAAGTTTGTTGAGCATAAGAAATTTGAGATATCTGGAACCATAAAATATTCAGTGAAGGATCGACCATCAGTAGATTATCAAACTACTCTTCCTAATTACCAGTTGAATGTCTTAGATGTTGTTTCTGGTAATCTGGCTCCCTTTTCTTGCAGTACTGGGAAGGATTTGGATACCCTAGCTGTGAGATTAGCCAGTGAACATGTGTCACTTGTCCTCAGTAACTGCTGTGCAGAGGTTAAGAAGACTATAGTGAAAGATCTCTCTTTTGAAGAAAAATCGCATGGTATTCTGTGGAACAGTGGTAAACAGAATGCTGAACTTCAAGGAACAATGTTGTTAGTAAGTGGGACAGTTGGTCAGACTACATATCTTCATGTATATGCAAGAGATGTTTCCCAGGTCATCTTACTAGTGCACTGTTTGTATAGTGTGTTAACAGTGCATACAACAATCGAGCTGCTGATACCTAAGGGAACAATAAAACCTATGGCTTTGTGGGAAGCACTGTGTTCCGAGATGGATTATCTTATTAAAAATATATGCAGTTGGGGGAGACAGAAAGAGGATAGTTCTGAAGGAAACTACAAGATTATAATAGACAGACAAGCTTACACAGAGTTTATGTCAAAACTGTCTGCCCTGGAACAATCCACAGATGCATGTCATCAGAAACTTCTGGCAGCAATGAAAACATGAATGTAAATTACATCTCCATCTTGAGTGCCTGTATAAACCTAAGAATCCTAGAATGTGATCATTTCATTTGATGTGTGTATGAAGTGGAAAAATAGTGTATTTATTATTTTCATGTATACTGTAATAAAATGTGTTTTCTATTGACTTGCGAAATAGTGATTATTTGCTGGAATACAGTCCAGAGGTCTGTTCCCATGTCAGTTTCCAGAATTTTTTTTTCTATTGCTTCATTGTATGCCTCCGGCAGTATCTATGCAAAATGCTGAGTTGTTGAGGGCGAGGAGTAAAACTGAATCACATAGCTGCGGTATTTGAGATACAGTACAATATAACTGTCACTTTATTCGATGAAAAGTCTGCTGTGGATCATACTATCTGTTAGAGGAAGAGTATATGAAGAAATTCCAGTAACAACAGGAAATTAAGCTAACAGGAGTCACAATGCATTGAGGGTAGCATTTATGTACAATGTATTAAGGCCTACATAAAAACAGTTACAAAGTTGGAATAAATTTATGAAGTGTCAATTTGAAAGCCTGGATTTTCATTTCATTTAGTTTGTTTCTTTTTTTGGGGGGGGGGGGGGGTGGAGGTGGTGTCACAAATTGGCCTGATACTAGATTCCATAACAGGATTTCGATATTTAAGTCTGTATTAGAAGAATAAATGAACAGGAATGTAATGACTAATATTGTGAACTACCTTCTATGCAGGGCATTCATTTCAAAAAATTTATCGGATCTTATTACAGTGTCAACACCATATAACTTTGGGATGAGAAACTGTATTGTCATCATAGGTTTTGAAAATAGGAATGAATTGTGGCTTCAGGCTGGCAGATAGCTTCTGCCCATTTTCCCTAACTTACTGCTTTGTTTTATGCATTCCAACTTCAAAAAGTTTTGACAGTGTTTTTGCTCCACAGTAAATGAGACGAATGTAATAATTGTACAGGGCATCTTAAAATGATAATCTGCCATGCGTGATTGCTTTCTGGGTCCTTTTCTTAATGTACTCATAGTTTCAAATATTTCCAGTCACGGTTGGTCTCTGTGTTCTGTGAATTAAAGTCAACAACTGCTTTCCATTCCTTTTCTTTGTTGGCTGTAGTAACTTCATCAGGTCTCTCTCTTCCTATTGTGTCTTTATACTGACCCAGTACAGTGCCCAGCAATTTAACAGTGTGTTTCATGCTAATGTAGTCCGACACCAAACCACCTTCAGTAAATCCACATTCAGTGATATATAATAGAGCGGAGTCCTCAATGGAGTTTAATTTCTGAACTGTGGTCAGAATCAAATTCCATTCAGTGCCATTTATACAATTGGCCCTTGGTGTCAGGATAAGTTCAGTGGTGTATGTCAGCTGAAAAACCAGAATGGGCACATTACTGGAGGGAGCTCACTGGCATGTTCCTCCTCTGGCATTCATGAATTCAAAATTCTCGTTTCACTCTGTGTGCCTTGTTCCTAGCTCCTGAGCAGCACTATTTCCATCCCTTCTGTACATTAGATGCACAGCATTTTCGTAATAAAGGTTCCTATGCTCTGGAGAGCAGTGGCCCCAAGTCAAATAGAGCTGAATGGAAAATCATCATTTACATTATGTGTACCAGTAATTCCTGTCTGGAAGAAAGTGCAGAGCACAAGTTACAGGATTCTTCCAAGCAATGCCATTACAACAGAACCACTGTTGATTGAGTCCTTATAAAATATAGTTCAGGCCTGAAGGACTGTGTTTTTATTATAAGATGTTAACAAAGTACCACTTTTTATATTCTGATATATCTGTATGAACATTTTTACAGATTCCTCAGTGCCTAAGTCTTGTCATCATTTATACACACCTTTTCTGCTGCAGATCCCAAATAAGAATTTTACATCTGTTGCATAAACAACTCCCCAGTATGTGTATATTTCAAGTATATTGCCCAATTTCTTCATAAACAATAATTGTGACTGATAAAATATCTTTTCGATAGTGGCCTCATAGTCATTGTCAGTTGATGCCGCTGTCGTAGAGAAAAAAAAAGACCTGTTTACACAAACACAGTATATGACTATGTCTCTCCCTCTCCCAGACCATAGTGGAGCAACAGATATGCAATTTCCTACTGCCTTATCTCTTCTGTTAAATCGAGATTTGCTGATTGCTCAAAATAAAAGCTACTGGAGTGCAAACTGTGCAGCTCACACGAGAGACATACATAGATTTCATCTACATCTGGATGAAAATGTTGGACGGAAAAGGCACATACTTTTTTTTTCTTTATCATCATTTAAGGGTTCATTTTGAATCATTTAACAGTAAACTGGATAGAAGACAAATTTGATAAACTGTTTGCAAACAGTGAAGTGTAATTTCCAAACATAAATATGACAGGCAAATAGAAAACGAATCAAAATTAATGCAGTTTTCCTTGCAGGTGGGATTTGCCATTGCTCTAAATTCATTTTGCAGTTTGAGGATCTAGTGTGCTGGCAGTTCATGTAGGAAAAGGCAGATGGTGGCTGGGGGGTATTTCTTCCAATAATAGAACAATGGGATACTGATTCTCAGTTTCTTAAGTCTCTTAGCATGTTGATAGCTAATCTAAATAACAGTAAAGGGCATAAAAACAGGGCTTTACAAAATGCAATGCAGCTGAAGTAATAGGCTGGCCTGGTGACTGCTGAATGTGCTGGGAAATCGACAGGATGGTGAGGCTCATCAACACAGCTGAGTTGGCCTGACGGCTTGCGATCAGTTGCGCAGTACAGCAACCCAGCCAAGTTGGTTTGTGCTCAATACGGAGTACCATGAGAAACATGGGGTGGTCTGAAACCTGAACCGTACATTACTCTAATGCAGGAACAGCATACACAGTTGTAGGGAAGCAGAGTATTATTGCTGATGTTATAAGCACTGAGGCTTCATACTGTATTTTGTCTCTAAAGGAAGTTGCTCTTGGTATTCACCTTGCTTCCTGTCTTGAGTCAATGCTGTCAGTGTTGGAGATCTGTCCAAGGTTACTCCAAAATATTTTAAGTAGAAGATAGGTTGTAGGACCTACTGACTCCCAGATATATTCATTGTTCTATTTCCTTCACAGGTTTGCAGCAGATAGGTGCACACTGGGTCCTTTTATAAGTTAAGCTTCAAGATGTTCTTACTGTACTAACTTGACACCCCATCTAGAATTCTTTTTAGTTTCTCTTTGAAGTTCCAGCCTTGTGCAGTTATGACTGTATCATTTGCATAAAGAAACTGACCTACGTTCAATTAGTTCACTCATTCACTTGTCTTCTGTAGATCCCATCAAAGAGAACCTTCAAGGATATGGACAGCAACTCATAAGAAACGTGTTCTGTGGGCTGTATAAACAATAAATTATCACTAATTATGCTTATGATAGCTGAATGATTCCCAGTAAATTATATGTAAAATTGCTACATTGAAAAAAGCTGCTGCTTCTTCAGTTGTATCATTCTGTTAATAAGCTGTTCATTTGCTTAGACATTATGTAAGTCTAGAGTGAGCATAAGAGAAATGGCAATCATTCTGACTGTATCTGTGGAGAAAAATAAAAATTATGAAATAAACTTATTAATCATTTATAGCATTACTGAACATGGCTCACAAGTGTGCAGCGGGGGAAATATTGGAATGTCTCATTTAAAGGAAGACTCAATTGAATAAGAATAAAATACAAAAAGAAAGGCTACTAACATGAAAGGAAAGGAAGCACAGAACCAATGAACTCTTTAATGGTGGTTTTAATTATTATTTTTTTATTATTTTGGCTTTGAAATTAATAGTTAATTTTACATTATTCTGGGTTTGGCTAATTGACTCTTCATTTAAATCAAGAAAAATTACATACTTGAAAAATCATGTAAAAATATTTTTTAAATATTGAAATTTAATTACCACCACATGGTCCATATTTTTTAGCTAGGCTCCTCTACTGGGATTGTCTGTTGTCAAATATGATTTTGGGGTGTATTCACGCCTAAAAGGTATTGGACTTCATTTTGTGAAAAGTGAAATTTTTGATACAGGTTCTGTTCTGAGAGCAAACCAAACATATTGCGCTGATTGGTTCTGTTAATATGCGATCATTAACTAACAGACATCCCCACACAAAGTAAGCCACATTTAATTATCAAATTTATGAAAAAATCTGAGGGGGAAAAAAGGTATGATTAGTCATAATAACAAACACAATGAAATTAAATATTTATTATTATGCAAAATGAGCACATATAACAAAATCTCTTCATAACATTGAGCAAGCAATAATTTTTTGACTGTACCAGACAATGGCTTCGATTAAAATAACATCAATAACACAATTATAGTGACATTAATTTCATTGTAATCACAGTGTCTATTAAGCAGCGATAAAATCGTCTCAGTGCTACTGCGTGAAATCGCGCAGTCACAAAATCTGCTAACACTTGGGGAACATTACAACTCAAGTATGAAGAAGACAGGAATGCAGACCATACAAATGGACACAGCACAGCAGAACATAAAGTTGTACTATATTTTGGCACATCCCTAAGATCCTGTTATAGATGTATGAAGGAGATACAATAGGAAGAATAAGGCAACAGCCTGATACTAACAGAGTCATGAGGTATATTTGATGCAGAAATATTACAGATACTATCTGTTTGTAATTACAGCATCTGTAAAGTAGATTTCTGGATTAACTTGCCTTTTCTGGTTACTATTTATTTTTACATTGGTTTCCTTTAATTACTCAACCATGATTCTTCAGTTCTAAAATCAAGACACATCTTTAGTGTAGTGCAAGTTTGAAACATTTGCTAAACAGGCCTATGTAATGCATTTAACCTTTGTATTATCTATTTGTCATGAAAATATAATTACTTTCAAATAATTGCAGAGATGGCTGAGAAGAGGCACAGCCCACAAGTTCCTGCAAAAATACGAAGACATCGTAGAAATCGCCGCAGGCATCGAGCACATAGAAGCAGAATTCCATTTCCAAGAGCAACCGCACAGGGGTAAGCAAATAAAGCCAAAAGTGCAACATTCTTTGTGTGAAGGGCATAAAGTCACAGATAATCAACAGAAATACACAGTAATCAAGCAGCTCCTTGTAATAAAAAAAAGTAGTAATTCACATACATAGACATCGACATACTTACAAATCTAGTGTGACAAAGGTGGGTCTGGTAGTTGCCCATAACCTTACAGTAGGAACTATTGTGGCATTTGCCTGAAGTAATTTAGGCAAACCACAGCAAACCTACATCAGGATGCCCGGCTGAAGACTGGAGCCTCCTCCCACCCGAATACAAGACCACTCTGTTTAAAACAGTGCTATCTCAGTGACTTTACCCCTGGTGTACAATACTCTATTACAAATAAGTTACTAATGTAAGTGGCTAATGATACACTTCATTCATTTCTCACTCCCAGTCACTGTAAACACTGCACACACACACATTGTTTAATAGCATCACACACAATTACTTGAAGGCAGGACCATTTTGTGCACTGCAACTTCCCATTTGCTAGCATGAAAACTGAGTCATGTCCATCTATAACAAGTGAGATGTTGGGCTCAGGAAGAGGATAAGGTGTTGGTATTATACATTTCTTATATTCAGTAATAAGCTGTCCCAGAAAAAAAAGGAAGAGGAGAAGGAAAATCGTAGTGTGAAACTGTTTTGTACAATGATAGGTATTTCTTCCACCTACTGGGCATAGTTTTTTGTTTGAGGAATCTGTGATAGGTTACAGTTAACAGAGATGCAAATGCAGCTGTGGATTGGGTATAGAATCTGATAGGGATTCCACTGGGCCCTAGATCTTTGTTCAGTTTTAATGATTTTAGCTGTTTCTCAACACCACTGCACTAATATCTAATTCACTCAGCTTTTCAGTGGTATGAGAATTAAACTGGGACAATACTTCTGTGTTTTTCTTTGTAAAGGAACTTTTGAAAACAGAGTTAAGCATTCCTGCATTTTCTTTGATACCCTCAATTTCAGTTCCTGTCTTATCCATGAGCAACTGAATACTAACTGTGGTGCCACTAACAGCCTTTACATGTGACAAGAATTTCTTTGGTTTTAGGAAAGATCATCTGACAGTATTCTGCTACAATAGTCATTGTAAGCATCACATATTGCTCTCTTGATGGCCAGAACATGTTTCATTCAGCATCTATCTATCTATAGCCGTATGCTCTGTTTTATACCTATTAACATATGTTTCTGTTGAACTTTCTCTATAGTGTCTATATACCTTGTAGGATCTCTCCCATTATGAACTATACTACTGGGTACATATCTGTCTGGTACATTGTCAATTATGCTTTTAAACTGAGCCATAGTTTCTCTACATGCTTGTCTCCTGAGCTAAAAGTTCCAAGTTTCTCTGTCTAGTTTTATGAGCATATAAATCTTCCTGCTTGCTTTAATTCCATTTGTGTTTTTGTATTCACAGTTGCTATAACTGCCTCTTGGTCTCTGATACCAGTTTCAATGTGGACTCCCTCAAAGAGATCGGGTCTGCTTGTTGCCATTAGGCCTAATATATTTCCATTGTGAGTGGGGATATGAACTATCTGTTTTAGGCAGCTTCAGAGAAGGCATTTAGTAATGTTTCACAGGACGTCTTGTCATGACCACTAACAAAACTATAATTATCCCAACTAATTGGGATAATTAAAGTTTCCTCCAATGATTGCAATATCATTAGCAAACTTAGGTACAAATACTCTGAGTTTTTTTTTTCTAAAGTTTTCGGTTACATTACGAGAAGAATCTGGTACTCAGTAGAAGCACTCTATTATAATTTTTTGCTCATCCTTGATGTGGAGTCTAGCTGAAACAAACTCAGTTTCTGTGTTGGTGAATTTGAGTTTCTCATCTACTGTCCACTTCAGGCATTAATCAGCTTTCTGTGCTTAATATTATGCAAGCCCCAGTGCTTTTTAGGAGCACTTCAAACTGCAGCACTTTGTTGTGAATGCTTCAGTAGTTAATCACTGGGACACTGATACACACTATCTGTGGGAGGTATTTCTTTGGGGTTCTCACAGCTATCATCATGTGAATTGGATGGAGCATCACCTAATCTAAAAAAAAAAAAAACCTTGTGTGCACCGTTCACACAGCATGTTACTTAAGTAGCTATCTTTGATGTATAGTGCACACCTGACCTATTTATGGAGACCCTGCAACTCTCAGCCCTATGGCACAAGTCTAAGAAGTCACAGCCTAGCTTGTTGTAGAACACTTGGGAGTCTCCGGTTCAAGGCTTCCTCCTGACTGAGAATCAGGGAGCAATGGTCTGTTCTGGGGCATTGCTGCAGATTGTGAGCTTTGTTGAAACTCCACAAGCAAGGCTGATATTATTCTTGGTATTATCAGATCAGATTGTGCCACTCTTTGAATGATGACAAGTCCTGTATGAAACCTTATGTTGAAGGTGTAAATGCAGAGATTCACAAGTCACCCGACAGATTGGAGTGATCATCATGAGTGTGAGTGATGGATTGCCCCTCACACAGTTGCACCATCAAATGCTTGGTCTAAATCTGAATGTTTCTGGCAAGAGGTTACTTGCACAACTAGTTTCCAGAAGCATTCATTGTAACCTTAACAGTAACTGCCCACTCCTTGTGATTTCTAACATTTTCTGAAAGACAAAAGTGTAGAATAATTACAGACACAGTTACAAAAATAAATGAAAAAACAGTACAGAAGTTAAAAATCAAAATATATTTGGACTTTTCCATCAAAACATAAAAAGCTTGTTCAATAAGAAAAATGAGCTTTTCACCTCAATACAAGACAGTGAAAAATCTAAATGTATTTCTTTGGATGTGCTATGCATAACAGAACATCATCTGGAAATCACAGCCATCGAACAGATGCACCTGTATGGACACAACTTCGTATCACATCACTGTAGCTGTAAGATGAGAAAAGGGGGAGTGTCCACATGCACAAAAAGTGGAAGAAAGTCCCAGGTAATAGACCTCAGTGAATACTGCATTATACACCTATTTAAGTGCTATACTTCAGTAATAGACTTGGAAACATATAAGATAGCAATTCTGAAAATCTGTAGCTGTGGTTGTCAAATTTTTTTGTTCAAGAAGCTATACTGACATTGCGAGTCAGCAGCTCAGGCTACATATGTACTGACCTTATTATTGATTGGCAAGATACATAAAGTAACATGTTGTGAGCCCCTAATAGGCCACTTATAGTAAGGACACAATAAGTTGGCTGCCAGCCCTGAAGTACTGATCGTTTAAAGTCAGTACAAGTCGGAACACTTTGTGTCAACTGTTCTGTTTCAAATCGCTCCCACCCTCAATGACTGCAAAGTTGTGGCACTGTAACTGCTTGACAAAATGATGTTTTGTTATGTGTATGAGTGGATGATTAATTAATTAATTAATTAATTAATGCCAGTAATTGTACTCACATTTAAATGCATTATGTGATATGAGACACAATAACAAATGTCAACTGAATATTTTGAATGCCATTTTTCTTCTACTCATTGCATTGTATTAAAATAGCCTTAATTTAACTTCATATGCCTTGCTACAAATTTGTGCAGCAACTGAAGATGACACGTTTACATGTCCATGTTAACTCGGTGTCAAAATTTATACCATAGCAGCAGATTAGTACATGTTAAGTCGCCATGACTGCCACCAGGTTGTCATTCAGGATGAGTGGCAATAGACAGAAGATGTACACTGGCAACACACAGTATCCTGTTGCATAGCATGCTGTACAACGTGACAGCCGTGACCTCACTTCCTGTTTCACCCCACATGCCACCTTGATTCTACCACCAGACACTAGCTTCTCAGAATTCCAAACGTGGGAACTGGCATTACAACATGTCTTTGATTCTTACGATCCACCTGGTCTTAATTTATCTTAATTTCTTCTCAGTAACTATTCCTTTCTTGACCCCCTTTTGGTTTTATATATAATTTATTTTCTGTCCTATATTTCTCTGCTCCCCTCCTCTACCATCTTTCTGCTCTTATTAACTCTTGCACAGTGTTCTGTAAGTGATCTCTCTCTTGCTTACTACCCCATTTTCCAGCTCTAAGCTCTCAGGTTTTCAAATCTCATCTGGTGCTGTCTCTCATCCCATCCAGTAAGTCTCCACTGACCTGCAGTTCTTTGCAGCTTTTCCAAGCTCTCCTCGTTTCCTTAACCTTGCCATTCCTCTTTCTTGATCCTTCTTCCTTCCCCTTCAATCCTTCTGCCAGAAGAAGGGGCCACTGGCTCTGAAAGCTTGGGAATTCCTTAACCTTTATATGTGTGTGTCCCCACATCACCACTTGGCATGTAGATTTTTTACCTGTTCAGTTACTCTATATACATATAAATATACATACATACTTATAAAATGAATGGATGTTTATGTATGTGTTGGTGTATAAGTCCCACATCCCCTGCTAAACCCATGGCTCGATTAGAACCAAACTTGGTACACGTAACAATTATTGTCTGGAAAGAAATACTGCAGGGATAAGAGGATGAGGAGGAGATGGGCAGACAGAAGGGGGAGTGGGGGTGAGGAGAAGATAGACAGAGAGGGGGGGATGTGGAGGAAGCAGGTGGAAGAGGGACAGAGTGTGATGAAGCAGGTGGAAGTGGGGAGTGAGAAATAGAAGGAAGAAGGTAGATTAGGAAGGGAGATTTTTTTTCCTGAAACCTTAGCTAGCATCTGCCATTATGGATTTAGCTGACTTGGAATACTTTCAAAAAATAGGAAACCCAATTTTTGCTGTTCAGACCATCAACCAGGTCAAGAGAATGAGGACTGCAGTGTGCAAATATTCTTACAGACATGTTTTGAGACCAAAAATCATGCCATACTGCTGAATACCACAGATAAATTTAACATCTTCTCTGAAGTCGTATGAGGTAAAATATTACATTTCTGAATTCATACATATGTGTGTGTAATATATGTGGTTCATGCATATGCAGGTGAAGCCACAGGTAGAAAGCTAGTATTATTATAAAATGTGGCTGAGATCCACAGTTCCCACAGCTGCTTGATTTGGGCTACATGTTGCCCACAGGCTGCAGTTTGACAACCGCTGATCTATAGGCTGCCAACAGAAAATATTTTAAAATTCATTAAGCAATTAGAGGGATACTAATAACACTTAGTAGAAATAGATGGGATGTGATTGTATGCAGAGATTTCAACATATATTTCATCTTGGATAGTTTTGAATGAATAATTTTGGCCTAGAATTAATGATGTCAAACGTTTGGTTGACCCCACAGTAACATTCACAACAAGACTAGAAGGGCATAGTACAATAGCGTCTACACTGAATAAAATCTTCTTGGTTTTCAAGCTGCATCACTTCGAATAAAATTCTCAAGCTCTCCATGGCCATCCCTGCCATTGTCATCAGGTGTAAATGGTTGACAAATGAGCCAAGACTCTCAAGTTTTCAAACAGTATTTTGTGTCCCTTTTCAAAGCAGTGCTCAGCTATGGCCGACTTGTCGAGCTCCCTTTGTTCAATATGTCGTTTGTGTTCAGTACAACAGTCTGCAACTGTGTGAATTGTCTGACCTGTTAAGATGCTGCTGCATTCACATGGGACACAATATACACTGGGCATAGCTCTTCATGAGCAGTATTATAGAACCAGTCACACGTGTTATTTGTAAGCAATCTCTTGGTTGCACTTGCCCAGTATTATACCAATAAACCAAGATCTACCACCTGCTTTACCCATGATTGAGCCTATGTGATAATTCCGTTTCATATCCCTACGAAGTGTTATACCTAGCTACGTATTTGTATAAGCTGGCCGATTCCAATAGTGACTCATTAATATTATAGTCACAGAATACTAGTGTTTTTCATTTTGTGAAGAGCAAAATTTTACATTTATGAACATAAAAACAAGTTACCAGTCTTTAGATACAGAAAAAATCGTCTTGGTGGCACAAGTTATGTTTATTTAATCTTCACATGTGACACATTTCACCCGATCTAGGCACTGTCAGACAATCTGGGGAAGTTACAAATTGACATAAGTATAAATTGCTATTAAAGATAATAATAAATACAAATTAAAAATAACAGAAAGAAGACATAAATCAATTGGAGTATAGAGCATAGGGCCATATTTGTGTTTCAGGGGGTGGTGAGAGGTATAAATTTCAATTCCTAAAATAATGCACCATTGTTACCGAATAGAAACTCTTGTGACCCTGATGCCAAACGTAATTGAAAGTCCCATAGAAACGAGAGGTAACAGACAGATAGTCACAGTCGATACTTCATTACATCACCGATAAAATTCTTCCTACTTATATGCAAGGCCTCAAACGTGATTAAAGCTGCCAAAGAATTGCAAGGAAACAGCCAGATAGCCACTGTAAATGCTTCTTTATATCACATAGAAGCAACACAAAAAAAAGGTAGTGACAGTAGGAAAAAGGAAGTTACTAAGGCGTACACTGGGTACCTAACTTAAACAAATATGTAAAATCAGCGACCAGAAAAACTCACAGGTGCAAAATATTCTTATGTAATGGCTAGGCCAAATACACCTTTTTTGGCAAATGAATGGGCACTAATAATGACAGAAAACCAGCTGAAAAGTTTTTACTGAAATACGAAGCAATGAAGTCATAAGCGACTTAAACTGGAAAACTGACTGTATTGATGATAACTTACTCATGAAGAATCCATCCCATGGACGCAAATATGGTCTGTTTATAAAACTTTGAGTACCTGATGTCATGCCAGCAACTAGACTGCCAAGCAAGTGTCAAGGCCCCATGGAGCTTCAGTGAGGAAAGGCTCACTAGGTGGTGTGCCAAACTGTAACTAGCTGATTTCTAAAGCTTAAATAAAATATTCAGTAAGTGATATAGGTGGCAAGCAAAATTTAAAGGGATGAGTCAGCGTAGAATCCTGTTTGCTGAACACGTTACTATCTCAAAAGCATGCATTCAGCCAGTAACAGTTGACATGTTAAACAAAAGCTTAAAGTATCAATTAACGCCACAGTTAGATAACGCGGTGGCTACCACTTTCCCCACTGATGTAATATTGGCCTTAGGTAAAGCCTCAATTGGAAAAGAAATTTTAATTTGTGTTTATTATTGTCTTTAATAGCAATTTATACTTATGTCAATTTGTAACTTCCCCAGATTATCTGACAATGCCTAGATCAGGTGAAATGTGTCACATGTGAAGATTAAATAAATCTATCCTGTCCAATTTCATTTGGTACCAATATGATCATACATTGGACAATAAGCTTAGGTGTGCTACCAAGTCGAATGCTTTTAGGAAATGAAGAAATACTGCATCTGCCTGACTACCCAGATCCAAAGCTTTAGTATGTCATGTTGGGGGAAGTGTGAGTTGGGTTTTAGATGTTTGATGTTTTCAGAATTCTTGCTGGTTGACAGTGAGGAGGTCATTCTTTTCAAGATATCTCATTATGTTCGAGTTCAGAATGTGTTCTAAGATTATAGAACAAACCAGTGTCAAGAACATTGGATGGTAGTTTTGTGGCTCACTTCTACTACCCTTCTTGTATACAGGTGTGATCTGTGCTTTCTTTCCCAAGAACTGGGCAAAGTTTTTTGTTCAAGGGATCTACGATAGGTTACAGTTAGAAGAGACACTAGCTCAGCCATAAATTCAGCATATATTCTCACAGAGATTCCATTGGATCCTGGAGGTTTGTTCAATTTTAACGATTTCAGGTGCAGTTTTCAGAGATGAAGAGACTTGCACAGGATAGATTAGTGGGGAAGTTGCATCAAACCAGTCTTTGGACTAAAGACCACAACAGCAACAGGTACAAGAAGTGGAGATCAGTGGGCGTACACCGAATGTCTCCATCTCCATGTGAAGTTTCTGGGTCTTGAGGTAAACTGGGATGGAACCAGCACATGGATAATTTAATCAAAAAGCTCAATTCTGCAGTCTTTGCATTCAGAAATATCCCACACTGCAGACAAGATTGCTAGAGTACCTTCGCTCAATAATGCCCTGTGGCATAATCCTCAGGGACATTACAGCTAAGATGAAAAAAAGAGTTTATTCTACAGAAGTGTGCTATAAGAATATTCGATAATGTTGATAAGCAAACATCTTGCAGAAGCTTCTTCAAAGTCCTGGGGATTCTTACAACTACATGCTAATACTTATACTCCCCAGCTGTATTTGTAGTGAATAACAAGAATGAATTTAGGATGACTCAGCAGTTCACAATCTCAGTACTAGAAGCAGAAATATTTCCATATACAGGGTGATTAAAAACAAGTTTGCAAACTGACATGGGACATTCAGCATACAACAAGGATCAGTAATCACACAGGATCCAGGGGTCATAAATGTCACAAGAGGGTGCTACAATCGCAAGAGGGCATAGCTATACAAACACGGGTGGAGTGCACAGAGACCATTGCGATTCATGCTGTGGAAGTGTCGGTAGTAATGTGGCTACCTACAGGTACTGTAATATTGCAGAGATGCATTTGATTCATGGCGCGAGCACTGCAATGGACGAGGAGCCATGCGTTTGTATTATGTGAAGTACCGGGCACGGTTGGGCCACCCTCTCCCCAAGGCCCCCAGGGGGAGTGGCAGGTTCAGCGACGGTTGCGGCACACAAGGTGGAGGGTCAATGTGGAAGCTGGCCGTGTGACATCGCCTGCTCTGCCTGTGAGTGGACATCTGGCCCCTCCTTCAGAAAGGTCTGAGCAGGCACACGGGGGGGGAGGGGTTTATTAGGTATTGGGAGCTCCAACGTTAGGCAGGTGATGGAACCCCTTAGGGAAATAGCGGAAAGGTCGGGAAGGAGGCCAGTGTTCACTCTGTCTGCTTGCCGGGGGGGGTCTCAGGTCTCATCCGAGATGTGGGATGTGGAGGAGGCCCTGCCAGCGGCGATGGAGAGCACTGGGTGCACCCGACTGCAAGTTGTTTCTCATGTCGGCACCAATGACTCATGCCATCTGGGTTCAGAGGTCATCCTCAGTTCGTACAGGCGGTTGGACGGAGTTGGTGAAGGCGGTAAGCCTCGCTCGCGGGGTGGAATCTGAGCTAACTATTTGTAGTATCGTTCCCAGAACCGATCGTGGTCCTCTGGTTTGGAGCCGAGTAGAAGGCTTGAACCAGAGGCTCAGATGATTCTGCGGAGATGTGGGGTGCAAATTTCTCGACCTCCGCTATCGGGTGGAGAAATGTAGGGTCCCTCTGAATAGGTCAGGCGTGCACTACACGCAGGAAGCGGCTACAAGGGTAGCGGAGTACGTGTGGAGTGCACATGTGGGGTTTTTAGGTTACAGAATTCCCTCCCTAGGCCCGACAAGATGCCTCCTGAGACGCGGCAAGGTAGGAGTAGGCAAAATGCAACAGGGAATAACAATATTAATGTGCTAATAGTAAACTGCAGGAGCATCTATAGAAAGGTCCCAGAACTGCTCTCATTAATAAACGATCACAATGCCCACATAGTACTAGGGACAGAAAGTTGGCTGAAACCAGACGTAAACAGTAATGAAATCCTAAACTCAGATTGGAATGTATACCGCAGAGACAGGCTGGACAGTGAAGGGGGAGGCGTGTTTATACCGATAAGAAGTGCAATAGTATCGAAGGAAATTGACGGAGATCCGAAATGTGAAATAATTTGGGTGAAGATCACGGTTAAAGCAGGCTCAGACATGGTAATTGGATGTCTCTATAGGCCCCCTGGCTCAGCAGCTGTTGTGGCTGAGCACCTGAAGGATAATTTGAAAAATATTTCGAGTAGATTACCCCACCATGTTATAGTTCTGGGTGGAGATTTTAATTTGCCAGATATAGACTGGGAGACTCAAACGTTCATAATGAGTGGCAGGGACAAAGAATCCAGTGAAATTTTTTTAAGTGCTTTATCTGAAAGCTACCTTGAGCAATTAAACAGAGAACTGACTCATGGCGATAACATATTAGACCTTCTGGTGACAAACAGACCCAAACTATTTGAAACAGTTAATGCAGAACAGGGAATCAGCGATCATAAATCGGTTACTGCATCGATGATTTCAGCCGTAAATAGAAATATTAAAAAAGGTAGGAAGGTTTTTCTGTTTAGCAAAAGTGACAAAAAGCAGATTACAGAGTACCTGACGGCTCAACACAAAAGTTTTGTCTCAAGTACAGATAGTGTTGAGGATCAGTGGACAAAGTTTAAAAGCATTGTACAATATTCGTTAGATGAGTATGTGCCAAGCAAGATTGTAAGAGATGGAAAAGAGCCACCGTGGTACAACAACCGAGTTAGGAAACTGCTGCGGAAGCAAAGGGAACTTCACAGCAAACATAAACATAGCCAAAGCCTTGCAGACAAACAAAAATCACGCGAAGCGAAATGTAGTGTGAGGAGGGCTATGCGAGAGGCGTTCAATGAATTCGAAAGTAAAGTTCTATGTACTGACTTGGCAGAAAATCCTAAGAAATTTTGGTCTTATGTCGAAGTGATAGGTGGATCAAAACAAAATGTCCAGACACTCTGTGATCAAAATGGTACTGAAACAGAGGATGACAGACTAAAGGCCGAAATACTAAATGTCTTTTTCCAAAGCTGTTTCACAGAGGAAGTCTGCACTGTAGTTCCTTCTCTAGATTGTCGCACAGATGACAAAATGGTAGATATCGAAATAGACGACAGAGGGATAGAAAAACAATTAAAATCGCTCAAAAGAGGAAAGGCCACTGGACGTGATGGGATACCAGTTCGATTTTACACAGAGTACGTGAAGGAACTTGCCCCCTCTTCTTGCAGCGGTGTACCGTAGGTCTCTAGAAGAACGTAGCATTCCAAAGGATTGGAAAAGGGCACAGGTCATCCCCGTTTTCAAGAAGGGACGTCGAACAGATGTGCAGAACTATAGACCTATATCTCTAATGTCGATCAGTTGTAGAATTTTGGAACACGTATTACGTTTGAGTATAATGACTTTTCTGGAGACTAGAAATCTACTATGTAGGAATCAGCATGGGTTTCGAAAAAGACGGTGGTGTGAAACCCAGCTTGCGCTATTCATCCACGAGACTCGGAGGGCCATAGACACGGGTTCACAGGTAGATGCAGTGTTTCTTGACTTCCACAAGGCGTTCGATACAGTTCCCCACAGTCGTTTAATGAACAAAGTAAGAGCATATGGACTATCAGACCAATTGTGTGATTGGATTGAAGAGTTCCTGGATAACAGAACACAGCATGTCATTCTCAATGGAGAGAAGTCTTCCGAAGTAAGAGTGATTTCAGGTGTGCCGCAGGGGAGTGTCGTAGGACCGTTGCTATTCACAATATACATAAATGACCTTTTCGATGACATCGGAAGTTCACTGAGGCTTTTTGCGGATGATGCTGTCGTATATCGAGAGGTTGTAACAATGGAAAATTGTACTGAAATGCAGGAGGATCTGCATCGAATTGACGCAAGGTGCAGGGAACGACAATTGAATCTCAATGTAGACAAGCGTAATGTGCTGCGAATACATAGAAAGATAGATTCCTTATCATTTAGCTACAGTATAGCAGGTCAGCAACTGGAAACAGTTAATTCCATAAATTATCTGGGAGTAGGCATCAGCAGTGATTTAAAATGGAATGATCATGTAAAGTTGATCGTTGGTAAAGCAGATGCCAGACTGAGATTCATTGGAAGAATCCTAAGGAAATGCAATCCGAAAACAAAGGAAGTAGGTTACAGTACACTTGTTCGCCCACTGCTTGAATACTGCTCAGAAGTGTGGGATCCGTACCAGATAGGGTTGATAGAAGAGAAAGAGAAGATCCAACGGAGAGCAGCACGTTTCGTTACAGGATCATTTAGTAATTGCGAAAGCGTTACGGAGATGATAGATCAACTCCAGTGGAAGACTCTGCAGGAGAGACACTCAGTAGCTCGGTACGGGCTTTTGTTGAAGTTTCAAGAACATACCTTCACCGAAGAGTCAAGCTGTATATTGCTCCCTCCTACGTATAGCTCACGAAGAGACCATGAGGATAAAATCAGAGAGATTAGAGCCCACACAGAGGCATACCGACAATCCTTCTTTCCACGAACAATACGAGACTGGAATAGAAGGGATAACCGATAGAGGTACTCAAGGTACCCTCCGCCACACACCATCAGGGGGCTTGCGGAGTATGGATGTAGATGTAGATTCTGGTGAAAAGGTGCCATGCTACACATTATTCACCACTCTGCTTCACCAACTATGTGAAACCAGCTTGTTCTGTATGCACAAGTTGGATGCTGGTCAACAAATAACATGGGCAGTTGCGGCAGAAGAAAGCATTCTCAAAAGGGTGCAGCATATGCCGTCAACAAGTACACGAGGTGTATCCCATGCCGCTGATATCCTTCAACCCTCTGTCTGGCACATTGTACGTGACAAAGGATTGCGTGCATTTCATTTCCAACATATCCAGGCATTGCAACTGGGAGACTGCAACAAGTGCATGGAATTTGTGTGGTGGTTTCTGCTGGAATCCACTGCAGACCGAAGCTTCATAACAAGTGTCCTCTTTACTGATAGGGCTGCATTCTCACTCAAGGATGTGATGAACATTCACAACCTACACACGTGGGCACATATGAACCCACATGCTACACATATGCTTGCCTCACAACACAAATTTACCCTTAATGTGTGGGCTGGCATCATCAAACATGGTTTAATTGGGCCGTACATTCTTCCAACCAACTTTATGATCACACGTATCTCATATGATCACACGTATCTCATATTCCTGTGATAGGTTTTGCCAGATGTGGTGAATGATGTTCCCATGCCTATACATCACCACTTGTCTGAGCCCCTGCACCTTTCAGGGCAGATGAGTAAGGGCACATCTGCTGGCAACTTTTCCCGGCCCCTGGATTTGTCGCGGTGGGCCAGTCACATGGCCGCCATGATCGCCTGATATGTCCCCAATTGGTTTTTGCCTGTGGGGTATCTGAAGGGCCTTGTGTATGAAACATCTGTTACATCATCGGAAGATCTAGTGGTCAGGATTTTTGCAGCAGCAGGATCTCCTGGAGATACACCAGCAGTGCCTTTGAGAAGGTGTGCCGTTCAATGCAGCACCAGTATCAGGCATTTATCGATGCATCTGGACAAAATTTGAGCATCTCCAGTAGTGGCTGTCCATTTGTAACATGTGACTAAATAACTGCAGTGCCATTTACTAGCCCCGTAGGGCCTTTGCGAGTCCCAGTTCCCAAGGGATTACTAATCCTTCTATGCCAGATTGCCAGATGTGGCATGTGAGTTTGTAAATAGTTTTTTTTTTTTTTTTTTTTTTTTTTAATCACTCTGTAAGTTGTGCATCCCTTTCTATGATTCAGATTGGAGTTTTAAACTCCGGAACCAAAGTCTGTAACAGGGTTCCAGTGGATATCAGCCAGGAAATTGAAAATCTACAAATAGTTAAATACAAAATAAAATAATACCTAACTAGCCACTTCTTCTACAAACTATCTGAATATTTGGGTGTAGAAATGTAAATTCTGCCTCACTCAAATATTTGTGTGAGATAGATCCTGATTTTACCAGTGTATAATTAGCTGTTAGTGGTCTGTGTGGAGATGAAATGCTTTGTTTCAATTATTAAATAATAGCAGCAGCTATTCTGCCTCACTCAAATATTTGTGTGAGATAGGTCCCGATTTTACCAGTGTATACGCAGCTGTTAGTGACATGTGTGGAGATGAAATGCTTTGTTTCAATTATTAAATAATAGCAGCAGCTATTCTACCTCACTCAAATATTTGTGTGAGGTATATCATGATTTTACCAGTGTATACGCAGCTGTTAGTGGTATGTGTGGAGATGAAATGCTTTGTTTCAATTATTAAATAATAGCAGCAGCTGAGTAGTGTAGGAGGAGTAGCAGTACATTTATGTAGAAATAATTACCATAATAATCAGTTTGACTGATTAACACAAGTCATAACATACTTAACAGAAGCAACCAGCTGTGGTTATTTCCGCCTTTAAGTTTATAACTTAACTTGTTCCACATCCCTGGGGTTTCTCCTTTGTGATGGAATGTATGAAACATGATATGTGAAGAATGAATGACTGAATTTCAGCTGTTTATATTTGCATTTATTTCAGGTTGACTGCTGATCCGTGCAGGCCCAACCCCTGCCAGGGAGGGGGCTCTTGCTTACAGGGTCCTCCTTACGCACCAGTTATCTGCCTGTGCCCACCTCACAGACAAGGTAAAATTATGAAGCTGTAAGAATACATAGAGGTTCCACAAAAGTAATTAGACTATAATAAGAGGACAAAGATGTGTAATATGATGCTGGAAAGTTCTGGGTAGAATACAAATAACAGAAGGAGTAAAAGTAACTCATTTGCCATATTCTTGAGGTGCTGAATGGTTAACAGGCACATAAACATGATTGAAAACATTGCTGACCTTTCAGTTTCCTTCTTTACAGCTAACTCACACACGAGGAAAAAAGTAGCCAAAAACTATACACTCAAAATTTTGTAAGTTAATACCCATCTTTAGCAACTGTAATAAAAGCCTTGTTAAGACCAGATGTGTTTCACCTTATTTTAAGGCATCTTCAAGCGGTCACTGTAATGATATGGCCTTTTCTCTTCAAATTTTGTTTGTTATGATCATTAACAGTTCACATGCTTTACTTATCACTTTAAGCAGCTTTTATTCTTTTCATTAATCATGGTTGCAGGTATGATTTCACTTTATGTTTGAATACATGTGGCTTTTTTATGATGATTGTCTTCTTGTGCTTCTCAGCTTCCATAGTTTTCTACCTGGCCAATCTTCTTTCTGAAGACCTCTTGAATTCATCGCATTTTAACATCTGGAAACCATTTTCTAGGTGATCTCCCACATTTTCTTTGCTCCACTGGTATCCATTCATAGATGCTCTCCCCTGCAGGCCCGGGGGTTAGAATAGGCTCGAGGTAGTTGTGCCTGTCGTAAGATACAACTAGAAGGAGTCTCACACCTTTCGGCCTTTATGTGATGGTCATCTGTAGGGTCTGACCACCATTTTTCAAAATTTTCCCAAAGAGTGAGCCAATTGGGGAAGGGCACCTTACATAGCGCATGGTGTCCATCGCCCATTGAGATCTTTAGCCTACTTTCTCATCGTGGCATTGAAACCCTGCTCATCCTCTGTCTCTTGAGCGAGGACACCATCCTGGATGCATTTTCCTTCGCCCACTATGCAGTGTCATTTTCTGCGCCGACAAAGACCTCCATGGTCCTCGTCAGCACTGAAAACGACACTGCACCTCATATCCAGCACGGTAGCCAGTCCGTTGTGGTGGGGCTGCCTTGTACTCTGTTGGTTGTAGCCCCCTGACAACACAGGGATTGTTCTTCTGATGCCTGCAATGTTAACTCCCTACATATGCTGTGGAGTAGATGCCCATCTTCCTGGGGCATCGGGACTCCCAGAAATGGCCATCCTGCCAGGTGGCCCTTGCTGAGGCTGGGTGGTATTCGTGAGGAGTGCCCCCGGTTGGAGTGGATGGCATCAGGGCAGATGACATGCCATGAAGCGTAGTGCGTCATCTCTTGCTGGTGGTCCGCCGCCAGCAGTCTCTAAGCGGGAAAAGTCTAATTTCAATGCTAAGGAATATGACCCCAAATCACTCCCCTCCCTGGCCAGGCCATGGATGACAGTGAAGCTTATTCGCCCCGGTACCTCGTATGTATGAGAGTTGATGTGAAATCTTTCTGCATCTACATCTACATTTATACTCCACGAGCCACCCAACAGTGTGTGGCGGAGGGGACTTTACATGCCACTGTCATTACCTCCCTTTCCTGTTCCACTTACGTATGGTTCGCGGGAAGAACGACTGCTGCAAAGCCTCCGTGCGCTCTCGAATCTTTCTAATTTTACACTTGTGATCTCCTCGGGAGGTATAAGTAGGGGGAAGCAATATATTCGATACCTCATCCAGAAACTCACCCTCTTGAAACCTGGACAGCAAGCTACACTGCGACGCAGAGCGCATCTCTTGCAGAGTCTGCCACTTGAGTTTGCTAAACATCTCCGTAACGCTATCACGCTTACCAAATAACCCTGTGACGAAACGCGCCGCTCTTCTTTGAATCTTCTCTATCTCCTCTGTCAACCCAACCTGGTGCGGATCCCACACTGATGAGCAATACTCAAGTATAGGTCGAACGAGGAGGTTTGTAAGCCACCTCCTCTGTTGATGGACTACATTTTCTAAGGACTCTCCCAATGAATCTCAACCTTGCACCCGCCTTACCAACAATTAATTTTATATGATCATTCCACTTCAAGTCGTTCCGTACGCATACTCCCAGATATTTTACAGAAGTAACTGCTACCAGTGTTTGTTCCGCTATCATATAATCATACAATAAAGGATCCTTCTTTCTATGTATTCACAATACATTACATTTCTCTATGTTAAGGGTCAGTTGCCACTCCTTGCACCAAGTGCCTATCCGCTGCAGATTTTCCTGCATTTCGCTGCAATTTTCTAATGCTGCAACTTCTCTGTATACTACAGCATCATCAGCGAAAAGCCGCATGGAATTTCCGACACTACCTACTAGGTCATTTATATATATTGTGAAAAGCAATGGTACCATAACGCTCCCCTGTGGTACGCCAGAGGTTACTTTAATGTCTGTAGACGTCTCTCCATTGAGAACAACATGCTGTGTTCTGTTTGCTAAAAACTCTTCAATCCAGTCACACAGCTGGTCTGATATTCCGTAGGCTCTTACTTTGTTTATCAGGCGACAGTGCGGAACTGTATCGAATGCCCTCCAGAAGTCAAGAAAAATGGCATCTACCTGGGAACCTGTATCTAATATTTTCTGGGTCTCATGAACAAATAAAGTGAGTTGGGTCTCACACGATTGCTGTTTCCAGAATCCATGTTGATTCCTACAGAGTAGATTCTGGGTTTCCAGAAATGACATAATACACGAGCAAAAAACACGTTCTAAAATTCTACAACAGATCGATGTCAGAGATATAGGCCTATAGTTTGGCGCATCTGCTCGACGACCTTTCTTGAAAACTGGGACTACCTGTGCTCTTTTCCAATCATTTGGAACCTTCTGTTCCTCTAGAGACTTGCGGTACATGGCTGTTAGAAGGGGGCCAAGTTCTTTCGCGTACTCTGTGTAGAATCGAATTAGTATACCGTCAGGTCCAGTGGACTTTCCCCTGTTGAGTGATTTCAGTTGCTTTTCTATTCCTTGGACACTTATTTTGATGTCAGCCATTTTTTCATTCGTGCGAGGATTTAGGGAAGGAACTGCAGTGGGGTCTTCCTCTGTGAAACAGCTTTGGAAAAAGGTGTTTAGTATTTCAGCTTTACGCATGTCGTCCTCTGTTTCAAAGCCATCATCATCCCAGAGTGTCTGGATATGCTGTTTCGATCCACTTACTGATTTAACGTAAGACCAGAACTTCCTAGGATTTTCATGTCCATGAAGCCTCAGTTTTTTGTGGAGCATTCGGAGGACAAGTTTGGGGAGGTGGTGTGCTTCTCCAAAATGCTCTCTGGGTCAGTATTGATAAAAAGAGCATCCTCTGCCCAGTCATGGGAATTACTCGCTTGTGACAAGTTGGGGGGATGTTTCTGTTACCATCACGCCCCCCCCCCCCCCCCCCCCCCCCTCCCATGAGAGCTTAAATATGGTCCAGGGTATTATATTCCACAGGGACCTTCTTTTGCAGTCTGACGACGAGCTGCGCACCAATTTAGAGTGGCGAGGTGTTCATTTCGTCCGGCGCCATCGGGGTCCGAGGGATAATCAGGTTTCCAGTGGCATCTTCGTCTTGGCCTTCGATGGTGACACATTGCCTGAGAAGGTCAGGGTGACAGTCTATCGCTGTGATGTCAAGCCATACATCCCTCCCTCGATGCGGTGCTTTAAGTGCTGGAAGTTTGGCCGTATGTCTTCTCACTGTACTTCCAGCATCACAGGTTGAGATTGTGGATGTCCGTTACATCCCAATACTCCATGTGCGCGGAGAGCATCATTTACCTTGCTCATCAGGCTGCAGGATTTTACAGAAAGAGAGGAAAATTGTGAAATATAAAACACTTGACCTCCTGGCCTACACTGAGGCTAAGAGGAAATTTGAGTGCCTACATCCTGTGACTATGACAACCTCTTACGCCGCCACTATGAGGACAGTTGTCGCCCCATCAGTTTCTCACATTCCTGTTGCCTCTCAGAACCAGAAGACTACACCAGCTGCCTTGATGGTGGGGGGGCTCTTCCCTCCCTGTTGTTGTCCCCCCCCCCCCAACCCCCCAACCATCAGTGATATCAGTCCCCACTTCTGAGCCGGAGAAGCATAAGGCTTCAGCTCCTCTCGCTAGGAAGGGCTCCCTTGGGTCACTCCCTTCCCAGGTTTCAGCTAGTGGGAAAGATGACACCTCCTAGTAGCTGAAGAGCCCAAAAGCAGCTGGTCGTAGGGCTTCACGCTCATCCTAAGTCCTGGAGACTGAATCAGTGAAGTCCTCCCAGCCAGGGAAACCCAAGGAGCAGTGAGAGAAGTCCAAAATGTCCCCAAGACCAAGGGAATTGTGGTGGCATCCACACCACTGCTACCTACAAGCTCTGTGTCTGCAGATGAGGTGGAGATTCTGGCATCCACTGAGGACCTAGATCTTGCCAGATCCTCAGACACAATGGATATAGACTGCTCAGGCAAAAAGTCAGTGGCAGCAAGTGACCCTGAAGCGTAAACTGCCTCATTCCCAGTCTCACAAAGACGTCATCCTCCAGCAGAATTGTGGCGGTTTTCTCCATCTCCTGGCTGAGCTACGGCAACTGTTAAGCTTTACCCCTGCTTTCTGCATTGTCCTCCAGGAAACCTGGTTCCCGGCAATGCCGATTCCTGCCCTCCGTGGCTATAAGGGATACTTCAGGAACCATAGTGACTATAAAAGAGTGTCAGGTGGAGTTTCCATTTATGTCCTAAACTCAGTCTGTGGTGAAACTGTGCCCCTTCAAACCACTCTTGAAACTGTGGCTGTCAGAATAAGGACGATGCAGGAAATAACTGTCTGCAATGTATATCTTCCTCCAAATGGTGCAGTATCCCTGAATGTATTAACTCCACCGATTGATTGAATCCCTAAACCTTTCCTACTTTTTGGAGATTTTAACACCCATAACCCCTTGTGGGGTGTCACAGTGCTTACTGGACAAGGTAAAGATGTCGAAACTTTACTGTCTCAGTTCGACCTCTGCCTCTTAACTACTGGGGCCATCACACATTTCAGTGGGGCTCATGGTAGCTACTCGGCGATTGATTTATCAATTTGCAGCCCAGTACTTCCCCCATCTATCCACCAGAGTGCACATGATGACCTGTGTGGTAGTGACCACTTCCCCATCTTCCTGTCACTGCCCCGGCGTCAGGCCCATGGACACCTGTCCAGATGGGCCTTAAACAGGGCGGACTGGGAAACTTTCACCTCTGCTGTCACCATTGAATCTACCCCACACGGTAACATCAATGTGATGATTGAACAGGTGACTACAACAATCGTTTCTGTGGCAGAAAACATGATCCTTCGTTCTTTAGGGTGCCCCCAGTGAAAGGCAGTTCCTTGGTGGTCGCCGGAAAACACTGAAGCAATTAAGGAGCTTTGGCAAGCTCTACAGCATCATCAGCGGCACCCTTCCCCAGAGCACTTCATAGCCTTTAAACGGCTCCGTGCCCACATTTGCCAACTTATCAAACAACGGAAGCAGGAGTGTTGGGAGAGATATGTATCGACCATTGGGTGCCATATGTCACCTTCCAAAGTCTGGGCAAAGATCAAACGTGTTTTTGGGTACCAGACCCCAACAGGTGTTCCCATATTAACGTAAATGGCGTGTTATCTACGGACACAAACGCGATTGCCGAGCACTTTGTTGAGCACTACACTCGAGCCTCTGCGTCGGAGAATTACCCACCGGCCTTTTGCACTCTCAAATGGCTGGAAGGGAAAGTCCTCTCGTTTACTACACGCCACAGTGAATCCTATAACGCCCCATTTACAGAGTGGGAGCTCCTCAGTGCTCTTGCACATTGCCCCAACACAGCTCCTGGGCCAGATGAGATCCACAGTCAGATGATTAAACCTCTCTCATCTGACTACAAGTGACACCTCCTCACCATCTTCAACCAGATCTGGTGCAATTGCATCTTTCCACCGCAATGGCGGGAAATCACCATCATTCCAATGCTCAAACCGGGTAAAAACCTGCTTGATGTGAAAAGCTATTGGCCTCACCAACTTTCTTTGTAAGCTGCTGGAACATATGGTGTGTCAGCGGTTGGGATGGATCCTGGCATCACTTGGCCCACTGGCTCCCTGTCAGGGTGGCTTCCGCCAGGGTCGCTCTACCACTAATAATCTTGTGTCCCTCAAGTCTGCCATCCGAATAGCCTTTGCCAGACACCAACACCTGGTCGCCGCCATTTTTGATTTATGAAAAGCATATGACACCACCTGGCGACATCATATCCTTGGCACATTATACGAGTGGGGTCTCCGAGGCCCACTCCCAATTTTTATCCAAAATTTGCTGTTGCTTCGTACTTTCCGCATCCAAGTTAGTGCCTCCCATAGTTCCCCCATATCCAGGGGAATGGGGTCCCACAGGGCTCTGTATTGAGTGTCTCCCTTTTTAGTGGTCATTAATGGTCTAGCAGCAACTGTAGTGCCGTCCTTCTCACCCGCTCCGTATGCAGACGACTTCTGCATTTCATGCTGTTCCAACAGTACTCGTGTTGCTGAGCGGTACCTACAGGGAACCATCCACAAGGCGCAGTCATGGGCTCTGGCCCACGGTTTCCAGTTTTTGGCCACAGAGTCGTGTGTTATTCATTTCTGTTGGCATCATACTGTTCATCCAGAACCAGAACTTTACCTTAATGACGATCTGCTCCCTTTAGTGGAGACATATCTATTCTTAGGACTGGTTTTCGCTGCCCGATTGACTTGGCTTCCTCACCTTCATCAGCTTAAGCGGAAGTGCTGGGAGCACCTCAATGCCCTCCGCTGCCCAAGCAACACCAACTGAGATGCAGATCACTCTAGACTGCTGCAGCTCTACAGAGCCCTTGTTCAATCCCGTCTTGACTATGGGAGTGTGGTTTATAGTTCGGTGGCGCCTTCAGCGTTGCATTTACTCGACCCAGTGCACTATGTGGCGTTCGCCTAGTGACAGGAGCTTTTAGGATGAGTCCCTTGACCAGTGTACTTGTAGAGGCCAGAGTCCCTCCATTGCAGGTTAGGCATGCACAACTGCTGGCCACTTACGTTGCACACATTCATAGTTCTCCTGCGCATCCAAATCACCATCTCCTTTTCCCACCCATGGTGGTTCATCTCCCGCATCGGTGGCCCAGGTCAGGACTTCCAATTGCAGTTCGTGTCCGATCCCTTCTTTCCAAACTGGAGTCCTTGCCTTTACCACCTATACTTGAGGTCTGTTCACGTTCACCTCCGTGGTGTACACCTAGGCCGTGGCTTCGCCTGGACCTTTCACATGACCCTAAGAACTCAGTAACACCGCGGCTCTCCGCTGCCACTTCCTCTTGATTCTTGACATCTACCGAGGCCACAAAGTGGTTTACACCGACGGCTCAATCCGTCGGCTTCGCGTATGTCCATGGAGGACATATTGAACAGCATTACTTGCCCGATGGCTGCAGTGTTTTCATGGCCAAGTTGGTGGCTCTACCTCGTGCTCTTGAGCACATCTGTTCATGCCCTGGGGAGTTGTTTCTTCTGTGTACTGACTCCTTGAGCAGCCTACAAGCTATCAACCAGTGCTACCCTCTTCATCCTGTGGTAGCGACCATCCAGGAGTCCGTCTATGTCCTGGCATGGTCCAGTCATTCAGTGGTGTTTGTCTGGACCCCAGGTCACATCGGAATCCTAGGCAATGAACTTGATGACAAGCTGGCCAAACAGGCTACGAGGAAACCATTTATGGAGATTGTCTTCTCTGCAACTGACCTGCATTCAGTACTACGCCGCAAGGTTTTGCGGCTTTGGGAGATGACATGGCATAACATCAGCATGCATAACAAACTGCATGTCATTAAGGAGACTACGAATGTGTGTCAGTCCTCCATGCGGGCCGGCTCTGCATTGGCCATGCTTGGGTGACACGCGCGACTGCCCTGCAATGGACTCTTCAGTTACCGGACTTGTTGCCATTAATTTTTGCAGACAACACCTCATTGGCTAATAGAGTTTTACGTTTTATACGTGATGGTGGGTTTTATCATTCTGTATAAGTTTTAGCGCATGTCCTTTGTCCCTTTGTGTTCTGCACTCTAATGCTTTTAGGGTGGATGTTTTAATGTGTTGCAGAGTGACTGGCTTTTCCTTTTTATTCTCATAGTCGGCCCACCATGGTCATCTGCTCTCTTGTTTTTACCCCTTCTACCTGTTTCTTGCTTCTCTCTGTGGTTTTCTTTTCCTGTTTTGTCCGTAGCAGTATTGGTTGCCCTTCTGTCATTCTTCTGGTTCTTCCTTTCTCCTGTTATTGTGCTGTACGCCTCCTTTCTTTTCTTCTTACCCTTATGTAATTATTTTACCGTGAACAAGGGACCAATGATCTCGCGGTTTGGTCCCCCCCCCCCCTCCTCCCCTCTTATAAACCAACCAACCAATCGTAAATGCTTTTTGGCCATTGGTTATCACTCATTCACTGGATGTGACCCTACCAAGTTAATATTTTACTATCTATGGCATTAAGAATAGTCTTTTCCCCACATAATTTCCTGTATTCTATCATTTCTGATGTGATGTGTTCCAGTCTGGAGATTCAACAACTTCATCACCAAAAATCCATTTGAAGACTTACTCCCGTCCCATCAGCATCCTACATCTGAATCTTCTTGATGATCTTGTTCCACTATAATGTATTCCGTCTCTTTAGTGTTTATTGTCAGGCCCTATATTGAGTATCCTTCATGCATTTTTCTGGACATGTAACAAGAGTCATCCTCATCTATCACAATCTTCAGTGAACAGCAAAGTATACAGTATTTATTGTTCTCATTTCATGGCAGCTCCTCTTCAAATTTTGCAAAACTTTTTATAAGCATACTATACATAATGAAATGAAATTAAACTTCATTTTAGTTAATTTCACTGCCCATTAAATCCTTTACATCACTGGGTAGGTGGTCAAAGATTTTGTGACTGAATACGTCACTCTTATGCCACATTTAGTCTAAGTGATAGTGTAAATCCTTTCTCCTTCTCATACTAAATTTGTGAATAGTATTGTTGTTTTCAAACTGTGATTGACAACTGACAACAAACCTCACAAGGGAACACACATACAATGGAGCTGTTTAAAGAGCTGTCAGCAAGAGGTTCTAGAGTGGACACCACATATTACCCTTATTACTTTTTCTGTAATGACAGGTTACCCCAGAATATGATTCCATAATACATTAGTGAATGAAAATAGGAAAAATAAGTCAGATTTTCGACATTTTCATCTCCAGAATCTGGTACTATCCTAAATACAAAAGTTGCACAGCTAAGGCCATGCGTAATCCTTCATTTATTGTGTCAGCTAACACAGTAATAAATTGTGTTGTTCTATGGCCAAGTTAGCAGCAGTAATATAAAATAAACAGCAAGCTAGGTGAGAAAAAATTTACAATCCATGCAAGGAAATGATCCAGATAATGAGCTAGCAGCACAATCCCACAGTGAGGCAGTTGTCTACAAGATAATTAGTAGTTGAATAGGCAGTTGTCTCAGATCTGATGCAACTGTGCTAAACAGCTTTGCATGCGTCAGTACTATGGGGTAACACTTGTACACACTGAAAGAATGATATAATGAAAGTTCATTTCATTATTGTGTAAGCAAACCATGCTGTAGTTCATATAATGTAAATTTATTTTATCATTGTTTAACTGAACAAAGATTAAACTGTGATTTTGCCCATATATGTTTACCATGGTAACATAAAGACAGCTGTTCCTTACTTTTGTACAAAATACACCGTGCGCCGCTCATGTCATGAAAAATGGTGTGCCTGCCCGAGAGTTAAGATCTGTAACCTGTGGCTTCCAGTTCATGTTCTTATCAATATAAACATCTAAGAATTAAAATATTCTATTTGATGCTTTGATTAACCCTTGTGCATTATTTTTAATCCAATGGTCAGGATTTTGGCTCTAGTGAATTGCATGTATTGTGTTTTATCTAAATTCAGTGATAGTCCATTTGCAGAGAACTAGTTACTAATTTTCAATCTTCTTCTTTTTCTTGTGTCTTTGTTCCACATCTATGCAGATTGTCATGGTTATTGATTTGGCATGATTAATTTAAGAAGTGGCCAGATGTCCCTCTTGTTGCCACACTGTTACCTCCCACCCTCCCCCCTCCAGGATGAATATACCCCAAAAGTCTGCGTGTAGTGTTATTCATGTGAAAGCAAGCAAAGGTGTTTGTGAATTGTGTAACTGAGGCAGGTCTATGGTATCACCCAGTATTCACCAAGTGGCATGTGAGGAACTGCCTAAAAACCACATCCAGGCTGGCCAGCACACTGACACATCCACTGGGGAGATTCGATCCAGGGCCAGTGCAGAACGATATTTTAACATGTGCCACTGTCCATGCAGCTTAGTCATTAACTTGCAAGTACTGAAGTTACTATTTTTGTTTCTTGGCTATATTTGAAGAGTGAAAATGGTAAATGTTCTAAGTGCCAAATGTCACGTTTGTCTGAACAATTAACAAACAATGTGTATCTGTACATACCTGATTTGCATCCAGAAAATTGAGATGGTATTGCAGTATCACAGAATTATGCTGCCCACTGCAAAAATAATGAGCCAAATTAGAAAATAAATACTTTATAAAGAACAATCTAAGTGTCATATTACATTTTTATTGTTGATTACATCAGTTGCTGACTGGATCTCTCTCTCTCTCTCTCTCTCTCTCTCTCTCTCTCTCTCTCTCTCTCTCTCTCCCTCTCCCTTCTCCCTCCCTCCCCCCTCCTCCTTCCTCCCCTCCCCCTCCCCCCTCATTCTCTCGCCCTCCCTCCTCCTCACTTGCCTTTCCCCTCTCCTTCTCTCCTCCCTTCCTTCTTCTTCTTCCCCCCTCTCCTTCCAACCACTAATGTAAACAACAACAAAAACTCATATGACATTAAAAGAGAGACAGATTGTTGAGGATTGCACTGGACAATGTCTGAAAATTGGAGAGCTTAAAGGTTGATGACAGGGTAGTATGCAAGACAGAGATTGCTACTAAAACATCATGCACAAGTTAATAAAAGTGAAAAGCTTAGTGCATTGTACGTAACAGAGGCAACAGGGAGGATGGCGAAAAATAGACAAATCAGAAAATGAAAGATGCAGGAAACTAAAATGGAGTGAAGAAAGGAGTAGTTACTGTGAATAAATGCTGAGATGGAAGGCACTGACGTAAATTAAAGCCAGATGGGTAGCGAGAACCAAGGACATTTTGCAGTGGTAATTCCCACCTTCCGAGTTCTGAGAAACTGGTGTCTAGGGGAAGAATTCACACTAACTACTACTTTATTCTCTCCGTTTTAGTTTCCTACATCTTTCATTTTCTGACTTGTCTGTTTTCCACCAGCCCCTCTCTCACCTGTGTTGCATACAATTCACTTAGCGTTTCACTCTTATTAACTCGTGTACAATGTTTTAGTAGTGATTTCTGTCTTGTGTATTACACTGTCTTCCACCTTTAAGCGCTCGTGTTTTCAAATCTCTTCCAGTGCAGTCCCCAACAATCAGTCTCTCCTTCTCATCCTGTCCAGTAAATCTCCTCTGACACGCGGTTCTGGGTGACTTTTCTCAACTGCAGCCCTTTACCTAAACCTCTCCAATCCTTTTCCTTCATCCCCCTTCCTTTCACTCCAACGCTTCTGCCAAACGAAGTAGCCACTGGCTCCAAAAGCTTGTAAAAGTTAAACTTTTTATGTCTGTGTTCCCCTGCCACCGCTTGGTGAGTAGATTTTTTACCTATCCGTTTCTATTCTTTTACATATGCTTAATGAAATGATATCACAGTAATCTATTTAGAAATGGTAAACCTGCAGTGTAATGAATATGACATGAAAAGTGAAAATTCACCCCATTCTGACACAAATTCTTAATTTGTCACGACATATTCAGTACATAAGATATGTCCAGCTAGCTACATCATGTGTTCTGTCACTATTTCAGAAGGTGATTTTGTGCATTATCTTTGCAACACCCTGTCATTTGTGATCTGGTCTTGGAGAGACAGGCCAAGGATTCTCCTAATGCAACATGTTTAGAAAAGAGTGATTTGTTTAGTTATGTTCAGTGTAGATATCCGGATTTTGCAGCCTTATAAAAATCAGTAATCTTGTTAAGTTTGTAATTGATCAGTGACAGCCTTAGTATCATCATGAGGCAGTATTATCCTGCTACTTTAATTGCAGGGCTTCCTTTACAGCATATCCACGAGACAAGGTACTGGCTGATCACACATATAATGATACAGTTTTCAGGAGCATGTTATTTTCAGTATTTTTGCACAAATGAATGTATTTCATTATTTTAACTGCCAGAACTTCATTGTGGGCTCAGGGATTACTACTATGTCATTGACAATGTTGCTCCTCTAACTATAATTTCAGTGGAACTTCACTTTTATGTTCACCGATTTTATGCTTTTTGCCATTCTATGCTATACATTTGTAGCCCCTGTGAGAAACCCAAAAAGATCAATGCTAAAAATTCTCCAATTTTACATTTCTTCCTAGTAATTTTTACCTCAATTCTAAGTTCTTACTTGCCATCTTGCTTGACTTCATCCTGTTTTCTTCCTACTGACATTTGATATGATTGAACAAGTTATAAACAATGTAGGAAACGATAAATTGCAATCAGTAATCTGGAGGGGAAGGGGAAAGGGATAGTAGTGTATGGATGGGAAGAGAGATGAATGCTGTCTGGTGGAGCGTGCAGGTGCAGCACAGAAGGGTGTGGGACTGGGAGGTGGGAAAATAAGGAGAGGAGCAAGGAAAGATGGGCAGATGCATTGGCAGAGAGCTGAAAATAAACAGGGAGGGAAATGAGAATGGGAGGGATATGATAGAACTTAGGGGGTGGAAACTGTTAGGTGGAGGGTGCAGGGAGAGTATTTTACCATAGGTTGAGGCCAGGATATTTATGGGAGCGGAAAATATGTCATAAGGATAACTCCCATCTGCACAGTTCAGAAAAGTTGGTGGTGGAGAGAATCCAGGCGGCTCAAACAGTTCTGGCTCGAGTTGCTGGAGTTGGTGGTCATGTGTGTGTGAGGTACACTTGCTTTTTGTGTGTGTGTGTGTGTGTGTGTGTGTGTGTGTGTGTGTGTGTGTGTGTGTGTGTGTGTGAGAGAGAGAGAGAGAGAGAGAGAGAGAGAGAGAGAGAGAGAGAGAGAGATGAAGTGGCCCAGCCAACACCTTTTCTTGTGTCACTTATAACTCAGTCTCATCCTTTTGCATGTCCGATATACTGTATTCAGCAACAATACCAGTCATCAAACTTTTAAATTCAAACAGTCTTGAAGAATATGCTCTGTCATAATCGAGGAAACAGTGTTCATTTCCGGCTAGTGAACTCTTATTGGCTAGTGACTTGTTAAGTCACCCAATAGCCTGCGCAGCCACCACAACACTCTAACACGTGTAAAATTAATCTCACCTACTGGATGTGTGGTGAGGGGGAGTGGCCGTTCAACGATGGGAGTGCAGGTAGGGGTGAAAGCATTTTGTGAAGTGCTGAAAATATACTGTTCATGAAGATGATGTGCTAGACAGAGATGTCGCATGGAAATGGAAGAAAGGTTTTGCGGCAGCACATTTTAAAGACTTTTGTGTTCAAGTCTGACACGATTTTGTTGCAACAACTACTACACTACTCACTTATATACTTCGCACCAAAGATTGGCAGCATTGATAGAGGGAATAGAGAAAAACTGTAGCACCTGAGCTTTCGTACATATTTACATTTTACTGTGCACCAAAGATTGGCAGCAGTGATAGAGGGCATGAAGTGAAACTGTAGCACCTGAGCTTTCTTACAAATTTACATTTTACACAGTGTACAGAAATTCATTGAGCCGACTTCTAATAAGCTTGTAACGTCAGTTTGGGAAGTGAACTCATTTTTTCGCATCTCTGTTTCTCTTTTCTAGACTAAAATAACACTTTAACGGTGGTGAGCATATGAAGTGCAGCTCGTAAGAAAAGCAGTAAATAATAACAGCAATTGCAACAAAGTTTATCTTTAATCAGATGTCTGCATTTATGCTTATGGTTTAACCACTTAGCTGCTGTGATGTTTTCAGTTTAATTCAATATGTTCATCAATTTTTGCCTTTTTCTGGGTGAGCACAAAGGATTATCTCTCAAAAATGTGTGGTTTGAACGTATAATTTGTGGTCACAGCATGTCTGAAAATAGCTTAATTACTTTGTACCCAGATACCAGTTTCAATTATTTGATTAGTTTGTACTTGCTGTTACACATCTGTGATTTTTTTAAGAACTGGTGAAATCAAATTACCACAAATTATTGTATAACTGTTGTATAGTACATTTAATTTCCTTCAATTAGACAGATTTTATACAAAGTGTTGGAGAGGATTGCAATATTTAATCACATACATTTTGCTTGTATTTTGTGGGGTTCTTAACACTTTCCTCAATTCTGCATTTTCTCAGTTTTACTTTTCTTTAAGTCTGGACTACATGAAAACATAAAATAGGGGTTTCACTGTAAATATAAAATTTTCTGCACAATCACCTCTTCACATGATTGTTTTTGTTGCAAAGCAATATGGTGATGTATGTTTCTGACAGACAAAAACTATTTGCCATACCAATATTTGAACATCCACCCTTGCCTGGCAATGTTGTGTTTTTACTTTCTAGCTATGCCTCACCACCCATGTCAGAGTTAACAACTGCTTCCATCTTGGACCCCTCAGGGGACTCAGCATTTATGTGCTGGGTACGGGCTTGGCGACCCCGGGGTTCCTGAGCTGGGGACTGGTAAGCGCCGCCCGTCCCCTGTCACCGTAACCTCTGAGCATGCTTCAGCGACCACCGTGCGGCGCGGCGGTGGAACGTTGTGTGTCTCAGGGAATGGGGATCTTGGCTTGACCGCCCGGATCGTGAGGATGGAATAAACCTCTATAAAAAACCCCTCAATCTCAAGGTGTGCTGCGCGCTGATGAGATGCATGGCTGTTGAGGTGGAACAGTCGATAGCGGGCAACCTCTGGGGAACCTGCCGCACCTCAGTTGTATAAGGCTTACCCAGGCATGCGGGGCTCTGTCTGGGCTGACGTTTCGTTCCCTAGCTGCTCGTGGGACGCACATGGCAACCACGTATTTCCCTTCACCAACTTCGCAATCAGTCAAGCGCATGAGGGAGGCTAGTCCTCCAGATATGCATATGGAAAAGAGTAACAGGGCTCATGGAGTCGTAAATGACAATGTTTTCATCGTGATTAAGAGGACGGAGGGCTCATTTGAAAAAGTGTCTCCTTTCTACATACATAAAGGTTTAGAAGGACTCGCAGGTACACTGAAATCTATCAAACGCCTGAGGAATGGTACCCTGTTAGTTGAGACTACTAGGGCATCGCAAGTGGAGCTGCTTCGGAAGTCACCCAAGTTAGGCGAGTATGATATCACTGTCGAGTTGCACAATTCCCTCAACTCCAGTAAAGGCGTTGTCACCTGCCGTGATTTAATGGATATCGATGTCGACGAGCTGAAGCAAGAATGGGCAACACAGGGGATTGTAGACGTGGAACAAAGGACACGTAGAAATAATGGCGTCACGGAGAAATCTGCCACTTTCATTGTGACTTTCAATTCGCCTGTCTTACCTGAATACGTTCTGGCTGGTTTCCTCAGACTTAGGGTTCGGCCTTATATACCTAACCCTATGCGCTGTTTCAAATGTCAGCGATTTGGCCATACGACAATGAGTTGTGGGGGTGAACCAACCTGCGGTATCTGTGGCAAGGCAGCTCATGAAGCTGGGACCAACTGCACATCTCCAGCGCTGTGTATAAACTGCTCTGGGAGCCATCCCGTCTGGAGCAGAGACTGCCCCGTCTTTGCGGAAGAACGAAAAATTCAGGAGATCAAGGTGACAAAGAGGCTACCTTATGTGGAAGCCAAAAAAGAGTACAGGGCTACAAAACCCACTGTCTTCGCCACGTCCTATGCCTCCTTGGTGCACAACCGTGCGTCGCGAGTCGACGCTTCGACGCAGACCATGTCCAGCGTCGCAGTATCCTCCTCCAATACCTGTACCTGTGTTTGTACCTGCCAGAGCACTCCCACTAACGATATCGCTATTCAGGCTGCTCCGCCTGCACCCACCGCTATTGCAGAGACGGCTCCAGTGAAACCTTCGAAGGCCCTCCAGAAACAGAGTGCCTCTCCACTTCCCGCATCCCCAGCTTCCACAAAGAAAACGGGACCAGGGAAAGGGGCACGGCGTTTGACGTCACGCCTGCCAAAGGCACCATCGGATGTCGTCATGGCATCCCTGACTGATGAGGAGGACATCGTCATGGATTTTGATACCTCTTCCCCAGAACCTGGCAGCCCCTCTGCTGCCACTCGCTCTACAAGTGCCTCACCAGCGCGGCACAAAGACAGGGGGAAATCTAAACCGAAACGTTGATATGGCTCCCATACTTCAGTGGAATCTGAATGGAGTCAGACCTCGCCTTGCAGAATTGCGGCTGTTAGTACAGGCAAACCCCATTTGCATCTCTTTGCAAGAGACCCATTTTAAAGAGACTGACACGCCTGTGCTTACGGGATATCGCATGTACAGGCAAGACGACCTGACTGGTAATAGGGCTCAGGGTGGGGTGGCAGTGTTCATTAAGGACACATTCCACTCCTCACCTGTGCCCTTAACCACGACGCTACAAGCGGTTGCAGCTCGGATCCTGGCCCAGGTTCATGTTACAGTGTGCTCCGTCTATTTACCACCCGCTGCGCTCATTGACAGTGAAGCCCTCGCACGGCTCATTGCTCAGCTACCCCGTCCCTTTCTCCTTTTAGGAGACTTTAATGCTCATAATGCATTATGGGGTTCCAACAAAACCTGCCCCAGAGGCCAGATGATTGAGCAGTTGCTCAGTACTTCCGACGTCATACTGCTGAACACAGGTCAGGCCACGCATTTTAGCACCGCTTCAGGTTCGTCTTCTGCCATAGACCTCTCTATTTGTTCGCCTGTGCTTGCGGACATTGCTCAGTGGGTCGTCGACGACGACCTTCATGGCAGCGACCATTACCCTATCTGGCTCCATCTGCCAGTTGAAATGGGTCGTGTCGCACAGCCGCCGAAATGGTTGTTCCGGAAGGGAAACTGGACGCTCTACCGGCAGTTGGCTGTTTTTGAACGGTGTGAAGGCGTCCAGGATTGGGTGGATCACATTACGGCTGTGATGCACCATGCCGCTGATGTATCCATACCAAAGTCAAAGGGAACACCTGCGAGGCAGCCTGTCCCTTGGTGGAATGACGACTGTCGTACCGCCATCAGAGACAGGCGGGCGGCTTTGAGGAGATTCCGTCGGTGCCCCACTGCTGCGCATCTGACAACTTTCCGGATAGCACGGGCGCAGGCGAGGAAAATCGTTCAGGAGAGTAAACGGAGGTCTTGGCGTGAGTTCCTGCACTCCATCAATAGGTCCACATCTTCAAGCAAAGTATGGGAAGCCATTAGGAGGATCTCAAGGCGATACTCTCGACCGCCACTAGCCGCTATACGTGAGCGGGGGTGTCTCCTAACATCTCCGAGAGACATCGCCCGGGCGTTGGCAGAATCTTTTCAAACTATTACGGCCGATTCTAGCCAGGACCCCGAATTTCTGCGCTATCGGGGTACACAGGAGAGGGCTGGTTTTGATTTCCGTTCCCAGAACACTGAGGAATACAACCAGCCTTTCTCTTTGTGGGAGTTGGACTCTGCACTGTCCATATCTCGGGATACCGCACCTGGTCCAGACCTGATATCGTATAGCATGCTGCAGCAGTTGGATCTGCGGTCAAAGGAAGTCCTCCTTCAACTTTTTAATGCAATCTGGAAGACCGGCGACTTTCCTAGTTCGTGGAAAGAATCGATTTTAATTCCGCTTTTAAAACCAGGGAAGGATCGGACCGAACCCAGCAGCTACCGTAGCATTAGTCTCACGAGCTGCGTCGGAAAGACATTTGAGCGTATGGTCAATAGGCGCCTGGTGTGGGTTCTCGAATCTAGATCCTTACTTACCCGCTGCCAGTGTGGATTCAGGAGGTATCATTCCACCCTAGATAACCTGATCCTACTCGAAACAGCAATACAAGATGCTTTCCTCCGTAAGCAACACCTTATCGGGGTTTTCTTCGACCTGGAGAAGGCGTACGATACTACCTGGAGGCATACCATTTTGCGGCAGCTTTATGAGTGGGGTTTCCGTGGGCGTTTACCCACACTCATCCGATCCTTTCTGTCAGACAGGTATTTTATGTATAAGGTTGGGAATGTCCTGTCTGACCGTTTTAAGCAGGAGAACGGTGTCCCTCAAGGAAGTGTCCTCAGTGTGACAGCTTTCGCAATTGCCATCAATAGTATTGCGTCCACGGTGCGCCGGCCCGTGCAGTGCTCCTTGTTTGTGGACGATTTCTCCATTTTCTGTGCGTCTTCCTCCGTCACAGCTGCTACACGCCAATTACAGCTGACACTCGTGCGATTGGAGAAGTGGTCTAAGACCACGGGCTTTAAATTCTCTTTGGAGAAGACCATTTGTGTAGATTTTAACCGTTCCCGTTCTCTTTTTAACCTCCCTGTTTTAAAACTAGGAGACACTGTTCTCCCCTTTATGGAAAACGTGAAATATCTCGGGCTTATTTTTGATGAGAAGCTCACATGGTTGCCACACTTAAAGGATCTAAAGGTCCGCTGTTTCAAGGCTTTAAACGTCCTTAGATGCGTCAGTCATAGATCCTGGGGCGCTGACAGGGCACGTCTGCTCCAACTTTATAAGGCCTTTGTGCGACCTCGACTGGAATACGGATGTCAAGCTTATGGCTCTGCAAGACCTTCCTACCTCAAAATGTTGGATGTGATTCACCATGAGGGTATTAGGCTTTCAACAGGGGCTTATCGCACGAGTCCGGTTGCTAGTCTGTGTGTCGAGGCGGGAGAGCCTCCGCTGTCCATTCGGCGTCTTCTCCTCGTGGTACGGCACGCGTACAGGACCAGGTCCACTCCTCTTTCATTGGCGTCCGACACTTTTTCCCAGCCGGCACTGGCACGTCTCTTCCGCCACCGTCCGGCAGCGACAAAGCCGTTTGGCATCCGTGCAAAGGAGAGTCTCGAGTCGGTACACCTGGAGGGCATTAAGGTCCTCCACCAGGGATGGAGTAGGGGATCTCCCTGGCGACTACAAAGGCCAAGATTACTTCTTGATCTGGCTGCTTACAGGAAGTATTGTACCCCGGACCACCTTTTTAAAATTAAACTTACTGAGATTTTAGAACGCCATTCCGATTTTACTCCTGTTTACACGGATGGTTCTAAACAGGGGGATTTTATGGGCTGCTCTGCTGTGTTTCCCCATACTGTCCATCGGATAGGGCTCCCAGAGCAGTTCTCAGTTTACTACGCAGAACTGTTTGCCATTCTGCACGCATTAGAGCATATGCGCCAACATCGTGGCACGAAATTCATTATCTGCTCCGATTCCCAAAGTGCTCTACACGCTCTTCAACAAATGTACCCTGCAGATCGGATGGTGCAAGAGGTGCAGGACGCACTCCTGCTCTTGCAACAGCAGGGTAAGGATGTGATTTTCTGCTGGGTTCCAGGGCACGTAGGGATTCCTGGAAATGAACTTGCAGATGCGGCTGCCAAGGAGGCTTGCTCCATCCCACCTCCTGCTCGCTGTTCCGTCCCCCTGCAGGCCATTATGTCTTTCGTGACTCGGAAGGTCATGCGTTGGTGGGAGGCTCAGTGGCTGGACGTGAGGGATAATAAGTTGCGAGCGGTGAAGGATTCTGTCCGACCGTGGCTCACCTCCTTCCGACAACGACACGCTGAGGAAGTCGCCCTTACACGGCTTAGAATAGGACATTGTCCTTTGACTCATGGTTTTCTGTTACGTCGTGAGGAGCCACCAACGTGTCAGACATGTGGGGCACAGCTGTCGATACGGCATATTTTAACTGAGTGTGTTTTATATGCAGGTTTGAGGGAAGATTTCAGTTTCCCACCGGACCTACCCTCTCTTTTAACTAATAATGAGGCGAGTGTCACTAGAGTTTTACGTTTTTGTGTGTTGTCTGGCCTTCTTCCCAAAATATTGGGATTGAAGTCTTAATGTGCTGTCCAGTGGTTTGGTCACCCATTATTTGTAAGTGGTCACTCAGCCGCCGTTACTTATTTTTCCCTGTTTGTACTGCTATTTTATTTTTAGTTTTCTCTCCCTGTTTTGATGTGCTGTGTCCAATCTTGCAATTTGAACAATACCACTTCTCTCACGATTCGGCTCTGAATTGAACTTTTGGGAACGGGCGCTGATAACCTCGCTGTTGTGCGCCCTAAAACACTAATCATCATCATCATCATCCATCTTGGACAGCTTTCAGGAAAACTCTGAACTTACGTGCTATGTGTTGAATATAACTTTGTAGATTCAGTAAATGAAGATACCTTCAAACCTCTTCTATACCTCTCATTTTGTCTCCAACTTTGGTGCTGCAGCTGATGATATGGAGGTTGAAAACTCAGAAACAATTACCAGTTTTTGAAATGAAATCTTTTGCTCTCAGTGGAGAATTCACTGTTCTTAAATAATCTTAGTACTTAAATTTACATACCAGAATGTGATTTAAACCATTATACTTGTCTTATTGAGAGGATTTTTCCATATATGAGGCTGTTATATAAATTATAGACATAGTTTGACAACTTTCCTTAACTTGTCTTCCCCAGTTTTCACTTTATGTGAAATACATATGTAGTTCACTAATCTCAGCTGCAATGCTTTGACCCAATTTCGGAGTTGTATATGCAATGCAATGTCAAAAGGCTTAATACTATAGAATCACTGCAGATGCCTCAACGGTGAGTCCTAAAGCACAGCTTAATTATGACTAGGTTATTTGTAGGTCAGTAATGTCTTATTTCCAGTGTGGGGCCACATTATAGCAATATTTGACCAGTGAATATTTTTCGTAGTGATATTGCAAGATTACAAGCCCTATCAAGCAACAGGTGTTATAGCTGAAATACCAGTATCAGTCTCTGTTTACTGAGGTGCAAACTTATTACTATTTGTCTCTACTGTTATTTCAATCAAGCCACCTAAGAACTATATGGCCAGTGCAATTTGATCAAAATAAACATTATACTCCAGCTAAAACTACTTAGTGATCTACATTTCTTTAGTTGAGTGGTAGTGACCAGTCACCATCCAATTGTAATTCTTCCTTGAGCACCACTTGCTTACTTTGTTGCCTGTTTTGTAGGTTGCATGCAGCACCGTGTGAAGTGTGCCTGGCTGCCCACTGGAACACTACTCCCACCACTACAATCTGTCAATCACAATGTAATTTTAATCAAGTATAGGTCAGATATATGTTGTTAAATACTAACTTTGTTAAGCAGGGACAGTCAGCTTTCCCTTGTGATTGTGAAGGTGATAAAGAGAGAGAGAGAGAGAGAGAGAGAGAGAGAGAGAGAGAGAGAGAGAGAGAGAGTGTGTGTGTGTGTGTGTGTGTGTGTGTGTGTGTGTGTGTGTGTTTTTTTTTCCACCCCCCCCCCCCCCCAAGGCCCAATTGCTTGCAAAACTAAAACCACAATGAAAATCCAAGGAAGCTTTGCGCAGATGTATTTTACAGTGTCTCTAATTGGTTTGTCGATTGCAGCATATCACACTTTTCACTTCTGAGTATACAGTGAGCACATAAAACTGCCTAGAACAAGTGTGAAGTGCATGCTGTCATTCAGTTTATTCATGCTATGGGATTCTGCCTGACTTGATGCAGCCCACATAACGTAACTGTCATGCGCAACAGTGAAGTGTGGGAATAGTGCAACAACTTTGAAGTTGAACTTACAGATGCTCTTGACACAAACGGTCAGGAAAGGAAGCAGGTGTCAACTGATGATCTTGTTCAGCAAGTAGATCAGGCAGTTCGAGAAAATCGTCCAAGAAGAATGATTCAGAACAAGCGAAGAGGAATGTTTTATCAGGCAGTGTCCTCCTTCATGACAATGCTCAGCCGCAAACTGCAGTGATTTCGAAGGGAAATGTTTGGTCACTTACCATATGTCACTTTGATTTTCATCTCTGTGATCAGGAACCGCTAGCTATAAAGACAGCATTTTGGCACAGACAAGAAGCTGCAGACCAATATGAATAATTGAGAGAAAGCATGGATGGTGAGCACATATCTCCACATATCTCAATCCTCAACTGTCTCCTTTCCCCCATCTTGCCCTGACCCTTTTCTCACCTGTTATTCTCCACTCCATTCCTCCCCCATCCCAGCATTATTCTCTATTTGATGTGCATTTCCCTTTCTTCTTTCTTTCCCTCATGGCTCCGAAATTTGTTCCAAAATAACGTTGCATAGACATCGCTCAAGAACTGCTGAATGAAATCAGCACTGATCCAGAACATCTAAAGAAGCTCTTAACAGGTGACAAAACATGGCTACACTGGTATGACATGGGAAACTAGGCTTAGTCTTCTCAGTGGATCCTGCCTGAAGAGACAAGACTGAAAAAAATCACCTGTGAAGGTTTTCTCACTGTTTTCTGTGATTACAGTGGGATGCTGCATCATGAGTTCCTGCCTTACAGTCATACAGTCAATGAGGTTTGCTACCTGGAAAGTATACACCATTTGTATGAAGCAATGTGAAAAAACCGATTGGAATTGTGGCAAAATCACTGATGTAAATTCCATCATGATAATGCTCATGCTCACACCTTAGTGCTTGTTCATGATTTTTTGGCAAATAAGCTAAACCATTCTGTTGCCTCAGCCACTGTATTTGCCAGATATGTCCCCCTGTGATTTGTTTCTGTTCCTGAAGCAGAAGGGAACCACGAAAGGTCATCATTTTGCCACTGTTGATTTTGATGAATAAATAAAACTTCTTTAACAAAAATTCCCATTCCTTTTTCGTCACATCTGATATATTATATTCAACAACTGTAAAAACTCACAGATAGTACATTGTTTGGATAAACTTTTAGTGTTGAAAGCACATTTTTATGTATGTGTCACACATAGTTATAGCTGCAAGAATAATTTTTATGATCACAGCAGCTTATTTAGGCAAAATGTATGAGAAACTACACTTTAATGACTGTACATGATATAGAATTATAAGGCAGTTATGATCAATACATTTTGCTGTATGTAGGTAAATTGTATGTGCACATGTTGCTGCCATTTGAAATGCTAATTTCTGTCTTGTGACAGCCAGAGCGAGAGCACCAGCAGCAGCGAGTACTGTTTGTATAAAGCGTTTTTGTACTTATTTGCTGCGCTTAGCTTTTAAATAGTTTTTCTGGGAAAACCTAGCGTAGTTTTCGCGTCTCGTATTTCAGTGAGTGTTTCTTGATTATCAGAGTAGCTCATCAGAAGATTATCTTGGGAATTTGTCACCGTATAGAGTAGGGTAAACATAGTCATGTGTAGGGACTGTGGTTGTTGTGAGCGGACGCAAGGAGAATTGGCCACTCTTCGGGGGCAGGTGAAGGCTTTGTCTGTTAGGCTCATCGAGCTCGAGGCGCAGGCGTCGGCTCGTAGTGGCGTTGGGGCAACTATGGTGAGACCTATGCCTACTTCGGTGGCCTTGGAATCACATGGAACCCCTGATGTCGCTGCGTCTTCCGGCAGTGAGCATCTTACCGGTCAGCTATCACTCCAGGGTGAATGGCGGACAGTGGTGGGCTCGCGCGTGCCTGGCCGAAAGGCGAAGGTGGGATCTGGCCGCGTGGCAGCTGCCTTACCCCTTTCCAGCAGGTACGGGGTGCTTCCTAGTGGTGATGACATCGTTTCCGAGCCGCCACAGGATGCCTCGCCTGTTGGGCCAGTGGCCGATTCTCCGGCAAGGTCCCGACAGTCACAGAGGGCGGGCCTATTAGTTATAGGGAGCTCCAACGTTAGGCGGGTTATGGAGCCCCTCAGGAAAATAGCGGGTAGGTCGGGGAAGAATGCCAGTGTGCACTCGGTGTGCTTGCCGGGGGGTCTCGTCCGTAATGTGGAGGAGGCCCTTCCGGCAGCTATTGAACGCACTGGGTGTGACCGGCTGCAGATAGTAGCACATGTCGGAACGAATGACGCCTGCCGCTTGGGTTCTGAGGCCATCCTTGGTTCCTTCCGGCGGCTGGCTGATTTGGTGAAGACAACCAGCATCGCACGCGGAGTGCAAGCTGAGCTTAATATCTGCAGCATAGTGCCCAGAGTCGATCGCGGTCCTCTGGTTTGGAGCCATGTGGAGGGTCTAAACCAGAGGCTCAGACGACTCTGCGACTATAATGGTTGCAAATTCATCGACCTCCGTTATTGGGTGGAGAACTGTAGGGCCCCCCTAGACAGGTCAGGCGTGCACTACACACCGGAAGCAGCTACTAGGGTAGCAGAGTACGTGTGGCATGCACACGGGGGTTTTTTAGGTTAGAGGGACCCCCCCTTGGGCGAAACGATAAAATACCTGACGGCTTACCAGAGAGGACATTATCATCGTTGATAAAGAACGTCCGTCCTCAGAGACCAAAAACAGGAAAAGTTAACGTAATATTGGTAAACTGCAGGAGTATCCAGGGCAAGGTTCCTGAATTAGTATCTCTTATTGAAGGAAATAGTGCGCATATAGTATTAGGAACGGAAAGTTGGTTAAAACCGGAAGTGAACAGTAACGAAATCCTAGACACAGAATGGAATATATACCGCAAGGATAGGATAAACGCCAATGGTGGAGGAGTATTTATAGCAGTAAAGAATTCAATAATATCCAGTGAAGTTATTAGCGAATGCGAATGTGAAATAATCTGGGTTAAGTTAAGTATCAAAAGGTGGGTCAGATATGATAGTCGGATGCTTCTATAGACCACCTGCATCAGCAACCGTAGTAGTTGAGCGCCTCAGAGAGAACCTGCAGAACGTCGTGAAGAAGTTTCGTGATCATACTATTGTAATAGGGGGAGACTTCAATCTACCAGGTATAGAATGGGATAGTCACACAATCAGAACTGGAGCCAGGGACAGAGACTCTTGTGACATTATCCTGACTGCCTTGTCCGAGAATTACTTCGAGCAGATAGTTAGAGAACCAACTCGTGAAGCTAACGTTTTAGACCTCATAGCAACAAATAGACCGGAACTTTTTGACTCCGTGAATGTAGAAGAGGGTATCAGTGATCATAAGTCAGTGGTTGCATCAATGACTACAAGTGTAATAAGAAATGCCAAGAAAGGAAGGAAAATATATTTGCTTAACAAGAGTGATAGGGCACAAATCGCAGAATATCTGAGTGACCACCATCAAACGTTCATTTCTGAGGAAGAGGATGTGGAACAAAAATGGAAAAAATTCAGAAACATCGTCCAGTACGCCTTAGATAAGTTCGTACCGACTAAGGTCCAAAGCGAGGGGCAAGATCCACCGTGGTATAACAATCATGTACGAAAGGTACTACGGAAACAAAGAAAGCTTCATCATAGGTTTAAGAGTAGTCGAATCATAGCTGATAAGGAAAAGCTGAACGAAGCAAAAAAGAGCGTAAAGAGAGCAATGAGAGAAGCATTCAACGAATTCGAACATAAAACATTGGCAAACAATCTAAACGAGAACCCTAAAAAGTTTTGGTCATATGTAAAATCGGTAAGCGGATCTAAATCCCCTATTCAGTCACTCGTTGACCACGATGGCACCGAAACAGAGGACGACCGAAGAAAGGCAGAAATACTGAATTCAGTGTTCCGAAACTGTTTCACTGCGGAAAATCGTAACACGGTCCCTGACTTCAGCCGTCGCACGGACGCCAAAATGGAAAATATTGAAATAAACGATATCGGAATTGAAAAACAACTGCTATCACTTAGTAGCGGAAAAGCATCCGGACCAGACGAGATACCCTTAAGATTCTACAGTGATTATGCTAAAGAACTTGCCCCCTTTCTATCAGCAAGTTATCGTAGATCGCTGGAAGAACGTAAAGTACCTAGCGACTGGAAGAAAGCGCAGGTCGTTCCCATTTTCAAGAAGGGTCATAAATCAGATGCGAATAATTATAGGCCTATTTCGCTTACGTCAATCTGTTGTAGAATAATGGAACATGTTTTGTGTTCTCGTATTATGACGTTCTTAGATAATACAAATCTCCTTCATCATAACCAACATGGATTCCGCAAACAGAGATCATGTGAAACTCAGCTCGCCCTATTTGCCCAAGAAATTCACAGTGCCGTAGACACTGGCGAGCAGATTGATGCCGTATTCCTGGACTTCAGGAAGGCATTTGATACGGTTCCGCACTTACGTTTAGTGAAAAAAATACGAGCTTACGGAATATCGGACCAGGTTTGTGATTGGATTCAGGATTTCCTAGAAGAAAGAACACAACATGTCATTCTTAACGGTTCAAAATCTGCAGATGTAGAGGTAATTTCGGGAGTACCGCAGGGAAGCGTGATAGGACCTTTATTGTTTACAATATACATAAATGACTTAGTTGACAACATCGGTAGCTCCGTGAGGCTATTTGCAGATGACACGGTTGTCTACAAGAAAGTAGCAACATCAGAAGACTCGTACGTACTCCAGGAGGACCTGCAGAGGATTAATGCGACAGCTGGCAGCTTTCCCTAAACGTAGATAAATGTAATATAATGCGCTTACATAGGGGCAGAAATCCATTCCAGTACGATTATGCCATAGGTGGTAAATCATTGGAAGCGGTAACGACCGTAAAATACTTAGGAGTTACTATCCGGAGCGATCTGAAGTGGAATGATCACATAAAACAAATAGTGGGAAAAGCAGGCGCCAGGTTGAGATTCATAGGAAGAATTCTAAGAAAATGTGACTCATCGACGAAAGAAGTAGCTTACAAAACGCTTGTTCGTCCGATTCTTGAGTATTGCTCATCAGTATGGGACCCTTACCAGGTTGGATTAATAGAAGAGATAGACATGATCCAGCGAAAAGCAGCGCGATTCGTCATGGGGACATTTAGTCAGCGCGAGAGCGTTACGGAGATGCTGAACAAGCTCCAGTGGCGGACACTTCAAGAAAGGCGTTACGCAATACGGAGAGGTTTATTATCGAAATTACGAGAGAGCACATTCTGGGAAGAGATGGGCAACATATTACTACCGCCCACATATATCTCGCGTAATGATCACAACGAAAAGATCCGAGAAATTAGAGCAAATACGGAGACTTACAAGCAGTCGTTCTTCCCACGCACAATTCGTGAATGGAACAGGGAAGGGGGGATCAGATAGTGGTACAATAAGTACCCTCCGCCACACACCGTAAGGTGGCTCGCGGAGTATAGATGTAGATGTAGATGTAGATGTAGATGTAAACTTGTACATATTGAAGCAGTATTTTGCAGTTTTATGTATTGTGTTTGCTGCCTTAAAGGACGCTCTATGTCATCTTATATCTACATGACTAGATAACTAAAAGTAACATATTCCCCATAACTGCTACCTCATGATTAGCAGCTGTATTTCCATGTGGACTTTTGAGCTGAATTTGCAGTTGGAACCCCACCCCACTGTGGCAGAAATTTTATTGCAACTGACATTAAATTTAGTTTCACAATTTTTAAGTTTGGTGGGTGAGTTTTTACTGTTGTTAATTGGTAATGCATATGTAATACTTGCCATTTTTGTGACTTGATTTGACAGGATCTTTTGATGACAGTAGCCAAACCATGTCGTGGAATAACATAATAAATAAATAAAACATCAAATGAATGAAAGAATTCAATCCATTATTGACAACATAATATAACTGGATAGATAAAAAATCTACTCACCAAGCATTGTGGCAGAACACACACATGAAAGAAGGTTATAATTAGGCAAGCTTTTGGAGACATTGGCTCTTTCTTCAGGCTGAAGGAGAAGGAAGAGAGGTGAAGGAAAAGGACTGGAGTGGTCTAGGAAAAGGAAGTAGATCTCGGGAAATTCACCCAGAACCGTGGGTCAGGGGAACTTATCAGACAGGATGATAAGCTCTTAGTTTTTCCTTCTCATCCTGTCTGATAAGTGTCCCTCGACCCATGGTTCTTGGTGAATTTACTGGAATCTACCCCTTCTCCTTGACCTTTCAAGTCCTTTTCCGTCACCCCTGTTCCTTCCCCTTTAGCTCTTCTGCCTGAAGAAGGAGCCACTGTCTCTGAAAGCTTGATTGATTGTAACCTTTTTTGTTGTGTTCTGACACCGCCTGGTAAGTAGATTTTTTATCTATCCGATTAAGTGATTGAGAGAGTATTATTCACAAATGTTTGCATGTCATTTCCTAGCTCTTGTTTGTTGAGAATAGCTATGCAGCAAATAGCTCCATGTGAGTGGAAAAGTACATAGTCATTTCTGTTTACAAACCAGCATCAGTTTTATCAACCACAGATGCTTTCCTAACCTTCATAAACTCTTCTGCTTAGGGGACAGTAATAACCCAATTTATAATAAACTAAAAACATAGAAGTAATTGTCATAGTAAATTGTAACACTATTATTTGGCATTCATGTTAGGAGCCAGTGCCCAGCATCATGATATAGACATAAACATGTTATTTCCATGCACAGCATCTGAAGATGAAACTGGAAAAGTTCGGAAATTAATTAATGGGAGAAAAAGAAGAACAAAAGATTGGTTGCCATTTTCTATGTTAAAATATCAATTTGCACTGTATTTTGGAATCCACATTAAACTATAGTTCGCCGTATAACTGGTGGTCAATTCATAGTTTGGAGGAAGGCAGCAGTTCTAATAGGACCACGCCTAAAAATCACTGTGGTGTTCAAACCAATTTTTGAGTTGGTGACACCTTTACTTACTTACTCTGTAAAGTCGTAGTTTCTAAACATTCCTAGGGGATAAACTTAAACAGATAAATAATAGTTGTAATTGATTGTTAGCGTATTTTACTAAAGCTGCCTGCAAAGGCTGCTTCTATCTGTTAATATATAATTTGACTCACTTCACATCTTTGAAGGGATGGGATTTTGGGGCACAGCTCATTTGTTAGAGCTCACAGCTTGTTCTAAGATTCTACAAGAAATGGATGTCAAAGATATTGGATGTTAGTATTGTGAGTTACTTCTGCTACCCTTCTTGTAGATGGATGTGACCTGTGCTTTCTTCCAACTTCTGGGCACAGCTTTTTTGTTTATCTCTATTCAGATATTTCAGTATCAAGTTGCAGGGCTTAGCGGTTCTTCAGTGAACTGCTGTGATATGCCTTATCTGAATTATGATTGTGTGCTTGTCTTCTGCCTTGGTAGATATGAAATATAGGTCAGTTGCGTTCTGTACAAACGTATCAAAATTTGTATCTCAGAGAGTTGTTCATGAGACACCATCTACAAATATATTTTATACACCGCATTATAGTTTAGTTTCTACTTAATATTCTAATAATGAGTTTCATAAAAATTGTAGTATGTTTTTATTTGTTTTTCAAATACTTGTTTCTTGTATTTTCAGGAGATCTATGTGAAAGGGTACAATGTCATAATGATACATGCCAGAATGGAGGAAAATGTATGGTTATTGCCAATGAAACTGCTTGCTACTGTCCTCCTGGGTATTCTGGATCCCAGTGCCAGTTAAAGGTAATTTCAATCATATTAAAAGTTCCTTTACAGTTGCCAAAACAGGAATCACTGGAGCAAGGCTAATGGACATGCAAATTTATAAATGCAGATGAATCTACATCTACATACTCCGCTAGCCACCAAGTGGTGTGTGGCAGAGAGCGCTATTCACACCAAAGTCATATCACCCCCCCCCCCCCCCCCCCCTCCCCTGTTCCACTCGCGGATCCCACGAGGGAAAAACAACTGTCTCAGTACAAGCTCTAATTTCCCTTGTCTTTGAATGTTGTTCTTTGCGCGATTTGAAAGTCGGTGGTAATAAAGTATGCTCTACATCCTCGGCGAAGATCTGATTTTGGAATTTAGTGAACAGCCCCTTCCATTTAGCATGTCGGCTAAATGGCCAAATGTACCAGTCACGAATCTTGCCACTCTTCTTGGGATCTTCTCAATCTCTTGAATCAGACCCAACTGGTAAGGGCCCCATACAGATGAACAATACTCTAAGACTGGACGAACTAAAGTACTGTAAGCAATTTCCTTTGTTGAAGGACTGCTTCGCTTTAGAATTCTACCAATAAACCGCAATCTAGAGTTCGCCTTGCCCGTTACTTCTGTAATCTGATCATTCCATATGAGATAATTTCGAATAGTCACACCCAGATACTTGATGGATGTTACCGCTTCCAAAGACTGGGTAGTTATTTTGTACTCTTACATTAACCGGGGTTTTCGCTTTGTTATATGCAGTATGTTACAGTTACTAATATTGAGAGTTAAAGGCATCATTACACCACTCATTTATTTTCTGCAAATCCTCATTGATTTGTTCACAACTTTCGTGTGATACTACTTCCCTGTAGACTACAGCATCATTGGCAAACAGTCTAATGCCGCTGTCAGTACCATCAATGAGATCATTTATGTAAATCGTAAAAAGCAGCAGACCTATTACGCTGCCTTGGGGCACACCTGATGTTATGCTTGTTTCTGTTGAAGTCTCCTCATTCAGGATGACATACTGTTCCCTGGCTGTTAGAAAACTTTCTATCCAACCGCATATGTCATCAGATAGACTGTAAGCACGCACTTTTTGGCACAAGCAACAAGTCGAGGAATATGGCATCAACCTGGGAGCCGGTATCTAGAGCCTGTTGTATATCATGCACAAAGAAGGCCAACTGTGTCTTTCATGACCGTTGTTTCCTAAAACTGTGCTGGTTTCTGCAGATGAGCTTCTCAGAGTCGAGAAAGGTCATTATGTCTGAATACAAAATACGAGGGTCACTCCAAAAGAAATGCACGCTATTTTTGTAAAAATACAGTTTTCATCCTGCATGTGTGAATGTTTTACAGTGTGTAGATAGATACATCCTTCCCACTTGTTTTCAAACTTAGTTCAACTTGTTCCCGTGAGTGGTGCCGTCACAGCATGTCTTCAAGATGGCTGCTACACTTGACATTTGTCAGAAGCAACATGCTGTCATAGAATTCCTGTGCTGTGAAAACGAGACAGTTGGAAACATCTGCAAGAGGTCGAAAAAGGTGTATGGACATGCTGCTGTCGATCGCAGTACAGTTAGTCGGTGGCCAAGCAAGTTAGTGATGAAAGCGGGCACGGCAATATTGAGGATTGTCCTCGCAGTGGCAGGCCTTGTAATGTACACACTCCAGACAATGCGCAGAGAGTTAACAAATTGATGACTGCTGACAGACGCATCACGCTGAACAAATTGTCACGCTACGTTGGGATAGAGGAAGGAAGTGTTTACAGAATACTGAAAGTGTTGGCGTTAAAAAGGGTTTGTGCCAGGTGGGTTCCCAGGATGTTGACAGTGGCTCACAAAGAAACAAGAAAAACGGTATGCAGCGAACTTTTGGAATAGTACGAGAATGGTGGAGATTAATTTCTTGGAAGAATTGAGACAGGTAATGAAATATGGCTCCATCATTTTTCACCAGAGATGAAGAGGCAATCAATGGAGTGGCATCATGCAAATTCACCCAAGGGAAAAAAAAAGTTCAAAACCGCACCTTCTGCTGGAAAAGTTATGGGTACAATGTTTTTCGATTCCGAAGGACTCTTGCTTGTGGACATCATGCCAAATGGAACCACCATAAATTCTGGTGCATATGTGACGACACTGAAGAAACTTCAAGCTCGACTGAGTCATGTTCGACCACATCAGCACAAGCAGGATGTTTTGCTGTTGCACGACAAGGCATGGCCACATATCAGTCAAAAAACCATGGAAGCGATCACAAAACTTGGATGGACAACACTGAAGCACCCGCCTTACAGTCCTGACCTGGCTCCATGTGACTATCATCTCTTTGGGAAACTGAAAGACTCTCTTCATGGAACAAGGTTTGAAGATGATGACTCCCTTGTGCATGTTGCCAAACAGTTGCTCCAACAGGTTGGTCCAGAATTTTACCGTGCAGGTATACAGGTGCTGGTTCCAAGATGACATAAGGCAGTTGAGAGGGATGGAAATTATGTGGAGAAATAAAAATATTGTTCCCCCCCCCCTTTTTTTTTAGTGACCCTCGTATGTTCCATGATTCTACAACAAATAATGTGCATTCAATTTTCTACCCTTTTTATAGATTATTATGACCTGGGCCTCCTTCCAGTCGTGTGGAATCTTGAACTTATAATTTTTTTTAAAAAACTGTGTGTTTATGATAAAGAAAAATCAAAGGATATGTGTGCAGATAGGGCAAAATCTCTGCAAATCTTACTTTATGAGTAACACAGAGTACAGAGAATGAATGGAATGTAACAAACTCAATTTGCAGACTACCTTAGTAATGTACTATATGTGATTAGTAAGTCAAAGGTGAGACCTTAATTGAAAGTGTTGTAAGGCTGCTTCTCCAACAATGCAGATTTTAGCAAAAACAAAGTAGGTACAAATAAATTACAAAAGATAATAGTTCCTCACTCTTCTGGAAACACACAAAACAAATTATTCCCAGAGATGAATACCTCTTGGTCGATACAGTACTTTAGAAGTTTGTTGAATGACTCGCACATTAGTGAAGCAGGACACTGTGTATGTTTGATTGGGAAGCACTCAAATTGAACCATCCTCATGGCATGTCCATATATCATAAGTACAACAGTCATTTGAACAATGTGCAAAAATTGTACTGTGTTAGGCAGACACAATTTTGACAATATCAATGATTTCGAACAGTAATGTTCAAATCACAGTCATGGAGAAAACTATGTATCGCAAGGTCATCGTCTACAGGTGCACTGAAGAGCATACTGTAGACATTAACTAGTTAACAAGTGAGACTGTGAAGGTCCACTGCAGCTTTTAAATCTGCCACAGGTGTTTTGCAAGTGACCTGGCTAGCAGGTGTATCCATCCACACTGTGCCTAGTGAGCTTGCTTTATGTATGCCTATTAATATTGATTTATTCATTGATATGTCCAACTGGATTACAAACTCACTCCACCTTTGAATTGGCCTATAGGACCAAAACTGTCTTAGATTGTGCAGGGGAGGGCGAGGTGCATATGGGCTGTTGCAAAGGCTGGGTTGCAGCTTTGGATGCTGATGGTGGCAGAAGAGCTGCTCCTTGGTCCAGCATTGGAGAGACAGGAGGCAATGGCAGTTCACACTCACAGCTTGCTACTTGTTCTGGAGAGGGCTGTGGTTCTAATATCAGACCCAACACATGCTGGAGGGCCACCTGTGTCTCATCTGCGTCCAGGTCCACAAGTATGATGCATTATGGTTGGAGAACTGGGAATACCAGATGTCAACTGCCTGGTAAGTTCTCCTTTGACTGGACCCTTTATCTCTACTGTTGGTCTATGAGGTGGGCAAGACAGATTGCCCTTGCTGCTGTGGCAGATCCAGAAGATGGTGCAAACAGAATTGATTCTGATGCTGGCAAACAATGCCTTAAAGTGACCTCCAGGATGAGCTACCGGCTTTGCTGGGCAGTGATGGAGCCACATATCCAGGCAGGTGTATGTTCAAACTTGTTTCCCCAGATGGGGATATCCATTTTAAAAGATGTGGCATCTTCTTCTTCTTGCACTGATTGTGGCTACAAGTAATAATGAGGGCTTCTGTGCAAGAGTTCTGACAGGGTTTTATCATGGATTGGTGTCCCTCCAGGGGAAGAGGGGAAAAAAGTAAAGCAATTTAGAATCAATAGACAGGGGTGTCAGTAGTTTTTCCATCTGTGTTTCGAACATTTTGCCATGTCATTAAAGACAAGGTGAAATGGAGGGGTGTAAAACTGTTGAAAACCAGTGGATGCAAACTGCAGGCCATTATAGGTGATACAGGATTGTGGGGCCCATTTCAAAAGAGAAAACAGTGGCCAGCATACACATCTATTACTGTCAACCACATTGTCCCATGCAAGGGACCCACAAAATCTGCTTTCTTCTGTTCCCATGGCTGGACAAATGTGGGCCATATTGGTTGGCATGATGGAATGATAGTTGCTACATCTGACAAGCTTGTCAATATTTAGACAAACATGTGGTATACTTGTCAATCTGTGGCCAATACACATGTTGCCGGGCCAGATTCTTCATTCTGGGAATGCCACAGTGGGACTGATGCACGAAGCAAAATATATGTGAGAACAAAACCTTCTGTTCCCATGGCTGGGCAAATGTGGGCCATATTGGTTGGCATGATGGAATGATAGTTGCTACATCTGACAAGCTTGTCAATATTTAGACAAACATGTGGTATACTTGTCAATCTGTGGCCAATACACATGTTGCCGGGCCAGATTCTTCATTCTGGGAATGCCACAGTGGGACTGATGCACGAAGCAAAAGATATGTGAGAACAAAACCTCAAGAATCACCACTCAACACTGACGGTCATCTTGATTCAATAATAAATCACCTTTGAACAGATGAAGGGCATGGGATCACAAATAGAAGGAACAACATTTTGTTGAGACTGCTGAAGGAAGGGTCATGGCCAGCCAATTTGCACAAACTGGCAACCTGTGTCAAGAGAGGATTCTTACGAGTGGCTGCTGCAGCAGTGATGGAAATCTTTTCCACCAGTTATTCCAATTGTGAATCATTGTGAAAGCAAATAATCTCTTCTTTATCAAAATTCTCATCAGGATCCATAGGGAACTGTGACAGCATGTGTGCATTAGCGCGCTGGGCAAATGTACAATAATGAACGAAATATTGGTAATTTGATAGGTAAAAATCCAGCCTTGTAACCTCTGAGATGTCCATCAGGCATCTTTAATGCAGAGCCAAATATGGACAACAGTGGCATATAGTCTGTAACCAAATGAAATTTTGAGCTAAGAAGAAAAATGCAGTACTTCCGGAAACCAAAAATATTTGGCAGGGCCTCTTTCTCTAACTGGGAATAGTTTTCTTATGCCATGGTGAGTGTCTTAGAGAAAATGTGATATACCATTCTGAACCATGTGGGTACTCACATGTTAAAACAGCCGATGCTGTATGGTGACGCATCTGTGGCCAGTATGAGAGATAAATGTTGCTGATACAAGGTCAAGCAAAGCATGATTTGGAGACATTGCTTCAGTTCAAGAAATTCTTGGTGACAATCCATGGAGCACTGGAAAGAGACCCCTTTCTTCCGCCATCAATTTAGTGGATGGGTTGCTGTTGTAATTTGGGGAATAAATTGGGAATAATATGTAACCTTGCCCTTGTAACCCTGCAAGTCATTGAATTTTTTGGTTTGGAAATTTGGGAAGTGGTTGCTACATCTCTTGCATTATTCTAAGGCCATCCTGTTTAAGAATATATACTTAATGGGAAACAGAAAGAAGGAGCATTTTGACAAGTTACACTTTAACCCAGCTTGCAAAAGGATAGAAAATACTTACCAGATATTTGTCATATGCTCCTCCTGAGTCAATCCTGTGATTAGCATATCATCTATATAATTGATACATTGTGGAATATTGCCAATATTTTGTTCTAAAAATTTCTGAAATCCGCTAGATGTCACTACGAGCGCTGACCTGGGGCGTGGAGCCAGTCTCGCGCAATATGGCGTCCGTGCAATAGAAGCCGCATTGTGTTATTGGATTTAGTTGTACTCAATCAGTGATCGCAGTTCAGCGGGTGTATCATATTCGATTTCATGCTAAACCACCATCACCAAAGAACATATGATGGTGGTATAAACAGTTTGAAGAAATAGGGTGCCTCTGTAAAGGCATAAGTCCTGACCGGTCACGCATTCCTGAACAAACAGCGGAACAAATCTGACGAGCATTTGAGCAGAGTCCCCGCAAGTCTACGCGTCGTGCTAGCCGAGGACTTGCGTTACCACACATGACAGTGTGGCGTGTGTACGGCATCGTTTAGCACTCAAACCATACCAATTACAACTGGTACAAGCTCTTCGAGATACTGACTAAGTGAAGCGAGTGGACTTAAGCATGACATGGAAGATGACACTTTTATGTTACGATTGATATTCAGTGATGAGGCAACTTCCCATATTAGTAGTAAGGTTCACCGTCGTAGTGTGCGTATATGGGGGCACGAAAATCCTCATGGAACAATTGAACACAAACGTGTTACACCAAAAGTGAATGTTTTTTGTGTTGTTTTGCAAAGCAAGGTTTATGGATCCTACTTTTTTGAGGAAGAAACCGTAACAGGACAATCATATCTTGCAATGCTACGGAACTGGTTATTCCCATAACTTGACTCTGACAATTTCATCTATCAACAAGATGGAGCACCACCGCACTGGCACAACAACGTGCGCAGTTTCCTCAATGCCAACGTTGTAAGGGGTTCACCAACATGCTGGAGCAAATGTAATTTCGATGTATTGCTCACGTGCTACCTGCGACAGAAAATTACATTTGCTCCAGCAGGGTGATGAACCCCTTACAACGTGCCTCAACATTGGATAGGGCGTACAGGACGACGAGACCAGGCTTTACATGCTTGGCCTCCTAGGTCCCCTGACTTAACACCATGTGATTTCTTCCTGTGGGGATATGTTAAACAATGTGTTTACGTTCCTCCCTTACCTTGTGACATTGTTAAACTAAAAACAGAATATCAGCTGCTGTAGCTTCTGTGACAGAAGACACCTTACGCTCAGTTTAGGATGAATTCGGCTATCGGCTAGATGTTGTCCGTGCAGCCATTGGATGACATATTGAACATGTATGATGGATTTTTATAAACTTCTGTCTTTTATGAGTAATTTAGTATGCATTTTGCTGGTGTTAAGCCCTCCTTCCTAATAAATAAATCTATTTAAAATAGGATCATTCATTTTGGGGCACCCTGTATATTAGGTACATGACCTGTGCTAACTTAACCCTGTACGTGTAAAGTCATCTATGTCATCAGTTACATCTGTATACCAGAGATGTTTTAAGTTACTGTGTACATTGGCCTTCAAGGAGAGCTGTGCTCTTTCCCTGTTCATAAGGCCCTAAGTATGTAGTCTCAATTAAAAGGTGGCAGTTCATATAACTGCTTGGATAAAAAAAAGAAAGAAACAAATTAACTACCACTTTTTTGTTAGATATAGTGTAACATAGCAGTTTCCCATGACAAGCTGTGTATGTGTCTCCTAATTTAATCAACAAGGCCTGCAGATGCTCATATCTTTTGTTCCTCCTCAACTACATTAACCCAAAAGCCCTTACAGTGTCAAGCTCCTTGCAATGCTTGTACATGGTCCAGTTACATTAATGTGACCACCTGTCAAAAGCCTGAATAACCACTCCTTGCAGTGTGGACATGCCGGAAGAGAGTCATTAAGGTGCTGGAAGGTACCAACAGGGATGTAGAGCCATGCCTGCTCCAGTGCTATGGCCAACTATGCTGCACTTCTCAGTTCAGGATCTACGGCATGAAGAGCCCGATTGTGGTGGTCCCACAGATTCTCAATTGGGTTTAAATCCATGGAGTTTGGTGGCCAGGGGAGTATGGTAAATTCATCCTGGTGTTCTTCAGACCACGCACATACACAGCAAGCTGTATGAGATGGTGCTCTGTCCCGATGGTAGATGCCATTCAGCCGAACGTAAAACAAATTACGTGTAGAGGTACACATTGTCCTCAAGGATATATTCATTCTTGTGTTAATCTGCTGTGTCTTCCAGAATGATGAAATCACTGAGAAAATATCAGACCATAACACTGCCTCCACCAGCCTCAACCATTCCAACAATCATTCCAGGACCTTACGCATCACCTTCCATCTGTCCAGTGGAGTACAAAACATGAGTCACTCGAAAACACCTCCTGTCGCCACTCAGTGGATGTCCAGTTGTGGTACTGGCGTGCAGATTCCAGACTCTGTCACCTATGGACAGCAATCAGTGTGGGCACGTGAACCAGGTGCCTGCTGCGTAGGCCCATAAGTAGCAACATCCGCTATACGGTCATTGAGGAGACACTGTTGGAAGCTTCTTGGTTCATCTGGGTGGTCAGGTGCTGAACAGTTGCACCATCTGTTTGCTCATACACATCTTCACAGCCGTAGTTCACCCCTGTTATGTATGGGCTATGGTGCACAACAGTTATCTCAATGCCAGTTTTGGATAGAACCATTTTGCCATACATGGCATACTTTAAGCATGGCAGCGCGTGAACAGTCCACAAACTTAACTGTTTCAGAAATACTCCCTGGCCTGAAAGCCAATGATCATGCCATTTTGGACGTCAGATAAATAATTCCATTTCTGCATCAGTATGATGACTGCACTGTTTTCTGCATCCCCCCAACAGGCTTTGTTTATCCTTCATTGCTAGTGTTGCCACCTGCTGTCTGTGAGTGGTTATTGCATATTGACATCAAACATAGTCTGTGATCGAATTAATGTATGTGGTCAGTGTATAAACAAGTGTACCAGATATTGGTGGTGTGCCAGCTAGAAGATCTTCCTTAAACAATATTATCAACAATGTAGGAAATGACAGATTGCTACATACCATAAATAAGAGACATCAAATTGCAGACAGGCACAATTAAAAGACACATATAGCTTTCAGCTAGACCCTTTGTCAGTAAAACACACACACACACACACACACACACACACACACACACACACACACACGCAAGCAAGCAAGCGAGCACACATGACCACCAACTGCAGCATCTCAGGCCAGAATGCAACATCATGTGGGATGCAAGCTGCCCACTCATCTCGTATAGGGAGCCTAAAGGATGCTGTGTTCTCGGAATGCTATACAACAATGCAAGCAAAATCACATTAATAGTTTTTATAACAAATAAGAAGAATGACAACACTTAACTTGGAATTTACAATGGTGTCGCAAGCGATGGGTGACATGCAGCATAAATCTGAGTCCTTTGCTATGTACAGTGTTCATGCAAGTTTGACACACAGTTTGTGGATCACTAATAACTGCTATTGTAGCATTCTCTGCTAGGTCTGTCTGAATTCTGAGCGGCTGAGGCTGGCAGGAGCAGCACTTATATTCTCCTCTTGTAGAGGCTGCGCCTGTCATGGTGCGGTCCTAATCTGTGCACCATTGGCCTACGTCATTTCACCACCTTTTCTTCTCTTGCGTTCTTCATCTTCGTTCTGGCACTTGTGGTTGCGCAAAGTTGATTTTGATGGCAGTGCTGCAAGCCATCTGGACCTGAAAGAAGACATATGCAAGCGCCAAGTTGAGGGATGATCTCACCTCGCGCCCACTGTCTGCTGCCACTAAAAACCCTGTAAAAGACAATATCATGCAGTGCGAAGCGATACTTGTGGTCTTCCTTCACAACTGGATGCTGGGGAGGGGGAAGCAGGTGGAGCAGTGTCCGATGGCGGCGGCCGTGAAGCAATTCTGCCAGCGATGATCCATCTCATTGGTGTGGCTAGCGCAAGCCGCAGATGTGGAATGGGGCGATCGCAAACAAGGGACTCAACCCGGCAAATAGCTGGCTGCTCAAAAGTGTGAACTGACAAGGCGCCGGAATCGTACTGATCTAGTGTTTGCACTACCCGCTGAAACGATAGATCAGACTGTTTCAAAATTTTCTCTGAGTTTGACATCAGGTACATTGTACACGATCGCATCGTGCAACATAACATTAGAATATAAAGAACTACAAGCACATTTGAATTTGCATTTCCTTGTCATATCCTGCAAATTTGTTACTCACTCGCAATAAGTTTGTTGTGACCGTTTTTGCAATTAAAGTGTTTATGTCTAGCTGCTACCACATTTACTTGTTGGTCATAATAGTTTGTTAGTGACATTACCACCTCATCATAAGCAAATTCACTCGGAGTGTTCTAGTGAACAGTTTTTGTAGGAGCCTGAACACAGCACTGCCTACTGTTGATAGGAGATAGAGAAGTTTCACAGTACCTGGTACATTGTGGGCGATGATGTAGGCTTCAAATTGTGACAACCACTATAGCCATTCCTTGTCTTGTTCACTGTCAAAAAGGTGGTATAGCAGCTGTAGTAGGCGGTGCTTGTTGCATCGGGTACACAGTGTTGGCCAGTAGCTGCTGCACCGTGTTGAGTAACGTGGAGGTTTGTTGAGTCTGGAACTGAAACATCTGCATTACCTGTGTGGCATCTAAAGTTTGCAGCTGTGGCGCCTGAGCAGGGGCAGGACAGGTGGGGTGGGCATGTTGGAAGACAGAAACGCCAAATGTGAGGTTCTGCCCTCTCGTCTCGTATAGGGTGCCTAAAGGATGGTGCATTCTCGAAATTCTGTACAACAATTCAAGCAAAATCACATTAATAGTTGTTATAACAAATAAGAAAAAACAGACAAGGCAAGCAAGTAAAATTAGGACACAAGCAAAGAAAATGTCTGCAACATCCACCTGAAAGCACTGATTAGCAAAAATGACAAGAAACTGTTAAAGCAATAAGCACCCCTGCAAAGTAAAGACAGATAGAGAATTGAGGTGCCAGCACAATATAAACGAAAATTCCGTGGCTGTCAGGCACTGGCCTCTGTGGATACTCATTGCCAAATGTGAGGTTCTGCCCTCTCGTCTCGTATAGCGTGCCTAAAGGATGGTGCATTCTCGAAATTCTGTACAACAATTCAAGCAAAATCACATTAATAGTTTTTATAACAAATAAGAAGAATGACGATACTTAACTTGGAATTTACAATGGTGTCACAAGCGATGAGTAACATGCAGCATAAATCCGAGTCCTTTGCTATATACAACATTCATACAAGTTTAAACACACAGTTTGTGGATCACTAATAACTGCTAGTGTAGTGTTCTCTGCAAGGCCTGTCCATATACTGTCTGAATACTGAGCAGCTGAGTCTGGCAGGAGTTGTGCTCATATTCTCCTCTTGTAGAGGCCGCTCCTGTCGAGGTGCGGTCCTAATCAGCACACCATTGGCTGCCGTCATTTCACCACCTTCTCTTCTGTTGCGTCCTTCATCTTTATTCTGGCGCTTGTGGTTACACCAGAACACAAGCAGCAATATGGAAGGGGTGGATAGGGGGAAGGGAAAGTAGTGTACGGGTGGGGGGAGAGAGAGAGACAAACACTGTTTTGTCCAGGGACTAGATTGGCAACAAGTGCAGTGTCAGGGGGTTGTGGTACAAGGAGATAGGGGAAAAAAAGAGCAAAAAAAGAGAGGAGCAGGGAAAAATGGGCAGAGCGCTGCAAATAAACAGGGTGGGAGATGAGAAGGGCGTGGAAACTGTTGGCTGGAGGGTGTGGGGACAGTGTGTTACTATAGGTTAAGACCAGGATAATTAAAAAATGGAGAATGTGTTGTAAGGATAACTCCCATCTGCGCATTTCAGAAAAGCTGGTGGTGGAGGGAAGGATCCAGATGGCTTGGGTAGTGAAGCAGCCATTGAAATCAAGTGTTCAGCTGCATGTTGTACCACAGGGTGGTCCATTTTGCTCTTGTTCACAGTTTGCGGTGGCCATTCATCCTGGTGGACAGCTAGTTGGTAGTCATACCAATATAAAAAGCTGTGCAGTGATTGCATCAGAGCTGGTAAATGACATGGCTGTTTTCACAGGTGGCCCGGCCCCTGATGGGGTAGTATTAACCTGTGACAGGACTGGTATAGGAACTGCAGTTTGGGTGGATTGGGCAGGTTTTGCACCTAGGTCTTCCACAGCCATTTGGCAAGGGCTTGGATTTTGGAGTGGCATAGGGCTGGAGATTGGGTAGGCAATGGAATACCACTTTAGGAGCTGTGGGAAGTATCTTTGGTAGGATGTCCATCATTTTGGGTCGCGATGATAGGTAATCAGAGCCCTGGTTAAGAGGGGTGTTCAGTTGTTCCAGTTCGGAATGGTACTGGGTGATGAAGGGGACACTCCTTTGTGGCAGGTTGTTGGGGGTGGTGGGAGGAATGGGGGTCTGAGGCAAGATGGCACAGGAGATCTGGTTACGAACTAGGTCTGGGGGATAGTGCCTGCCTGTGAAGGCCTTGGTGAGACCCTCAGCATACTGAGAAAGGGAGTTTTTGTCACTGTAGATATGCTGTCCCTGGATGGCCAGGCTATATGGAGGGGATTTTTTGATGTGAAAGGGATGATAGCAGTCAAAATGCATGCTGTTGGTGGTTGGTGGGTTTAATGTGGACAGAAGTGTGGATGAAGCCATCTGAGAGGAGGGGGTCATTATCTAGAAAGGTGGCATGCTGGGTTGAGGAGGACCATGTGAAGTGGATGGTGGAGAAGGTGTTGGTGTTGTTTAGGAATGAAGATATGATGTCTCAGCCTTGAGTCCAGATCATGTAGGTATCATCAATGAACCTGAACCAGACTATGGGTTTGGTGTTTTAGGATGCTAGGAAGGACTCTGCTAGATGGTCCATAAAAAAGTTGGCATTGGAGGGTGCCAGGCAAGTGCCCATGGCTGTGCTGCAGGTTTGTTTATATACCTTCCCATCAAATTAGAAGTAGTGGTGGTTTAGAATTAAGTTAGTAATGTGTATGAAGAATGAGGTAGTGGGTTTGGAGTCTCAAGGATACTGGGAAAGGTAGCATTTAACAGCTTTAAGACATGGACATGAGTGATGTATGTAAAGGGAGGTAGCGTTAAGAGTGCAAGTATCGATCCAGGAGGTAAAGGGGTGGGGATAGTTGAGAGTTGGTGAAGGAAGTGGTTGGCATCTTTGACGTGGAAGGCAATTGGTTGGAGATGCTGGTCAATGAGGGCTGAAATTCTTTCAGTGGGGGCACAATAACCAGCCACAATGGGGTGTCCAGGAGTGTTGGGTTTGTGAATTTTGGGGAGCATGTAGAAGGTGGGTGTGCAGGGTGTCATGGTGGGGTGGGGGGGTTGGATTCAGGGGAGATGTTCTCAGAAGGGCCTAAGGCTTTAAGGTAAACAATTCCTATGTAAAGCCATAGGCCCTTCCCAGAACATTTCTCAAACCCATAGTCTTTCCACTATTGAACACAATCTTTCCCAGTGTCCTTCAGACACTACCTCTTTCCTCATATACATTACTAATGTTATTATAACCCACAACTATTTCTCATTTGAAGGGAAGGTATATAAAAAAAAGTCTGTGGCACAGCCATTGGCACCCACCAACCTTTTTATGGGCCATTTAGCGGAGACCTTCCTAGCATCCCAAAACACCAAATCCGTAGCCTGGTCCAAGTTCATTGATGATATCTTTATGGTCTGGACTCAGGGCCGAGATACCCTATTTTCATTCCTTTGCAACCTCAACACCTTCTCTACCATCTGCTTCATGTGGTTCTCCTCAATCCAGTGTGCTACCTTCCTAGATGTTTACCTTCTCATCTCTGATGGCTTCATCCACACTTCTGTCCACATTAAAACCACCAACAGTACCTGCATTTTGACAGCTGTCATCCCATTCACACCAAAATATCCCTCCCATATAGCCTGGCCACCTGGGGAAAGTGTATCTGCAGTGACAAAAACTTCCTGAGGGTCTCACCAAGACCTTCACAGACGGGCACTAACTCCCAGACCTAGTCCGCAAACAGATCTCCTGTGCCAATCAGTACAGAAAATGTGTTTAAATTTTATGTCAAGTATTTATACCTAAGTTTTTGAAATGAATTTATGTGATGCACATAGTTTTAGTCAAAGACAAAGGAAATGCCATTTCCTCTCACACCTCCAATCTGCCCACCGTCCCAAAGAACCAGCCACAAAGGATTGTCATCACCCAGTACCACTTCAGACTTGGAACAACTGAACCATATCCTTCGCCAGGGCTTTGATTACCTATCATTGTGCTACAAAATGAGGGACATCCTACCCAAGATACTTCCCACCCCTCCTAAAGTGGTGTTCTGTTGTCATCTCAATCTCCACAACATCCTAGTCCATTCCTATGCCACCTCAAATCCCAACCCCTTGTCAGAAGAATTATACCCCTGTGAAAGACCCAGGTGCAAAACCTGCCCAATCCACCCACATTGCACTTACTATTTCAGTCCTGTCACAAGTTTATCCTAGCCCATCAGGGGCCAGATCACCTGTGAAAGCAGCCATCTCAATTACCAGCTCTACTGCAGTCACTGCACAGCTTTTTATATTTGTATGACTACCAACCAGCTGTCTACCAGGAGGAACGACCACTGCCAAACTGTGGCTAAGAGCAAAATGGACCACCCTGTGCCGCAACATGCAGCTTCTCTACCCAAGCCATCTAGATCCTTCCCTCCACCACCAGCTTTCCTGAACTGCGCAGACGGGAGTTACCCTTACAAAACATTCTCCACTCTCATAATTATCTCAGCCTCAACCTATGGTAACATACTTTCCCCACACCATCCACCAAACAGTTTCCACCCCCTCTGTCCTATCACCTCCTTCCCATTCTCATCTCCCACACTCTTTATTTGCTGCCCTGCCGACGCCTCCACCCATCTTTCCCCACTCCTTTCCTTTTTTGCTCCTTTTTCCCCCCATCTCTCTGATCCACAACCTCCAGATGTTGTGCCATTGGCAGTCTGGACACAGCACACTCCACCAGATAGTGTTCGTCTCTCTCTCCCCATCCATACACTACTATCCCTTCCTCCTCCAGATTGCTGCTTCTATCCCACATGATGTTGCATTCCAGCCCGAGATGCTTGAGTTGGCAGTTGTGTATGCTTGAGGTGTTACTGCTTGTTTGTGTGTGTCTCTTTTACTGATGAAGGCAGTGGCTGAAAGCAATACGTGAGTGTCTTTTGATTGTGCCTGTTGGGCAACTTGATATGTCTTCTTTGCAGTAAGTACCTATCTATTTTTTCCTAAATTGTTTATATTCCTACTTGAAGTTTCCATTGTTTGATTAAATGATATTCTGAACCATATGACAATTGGAGATTTACTGTTTTGACCTTTTTTGGGTTTTCTAGCGTATATGATGAATGAAAAGTTCTAGGACAAAAGGCTGATTCATCAAGACATATCTACATAACATGTTGACAAAATAGTGTGCATGTTTGCCTTGAAGACACCGCCATTCACCTGAAAACTTTTCATCTAATTACTGTTTTCACAATCTTTGTGTTGTGGAGCAAAAGAAACCAGATAACACATTAAGGTGTAAAAGTAGCTATCCATCCTGCATGTGATGCTCAGTATTTTGACTCTCATACACAGAGCTAGTGTTGTATGTAGCAATAAGATTACTACAAACAAGATTATGTGTGATTAGTTGCATATAAAGTATGTACACTGACAACAGCCTTTAGAAAAATAGCAATAAAAAGCGACAGTCTTCAGAAGAAAGGCAGAGAAAAAAATGTGAAGACTGAATTTATCTCTTACATATGTGCATCTGTAACTGGATCAAAGTTGTTGTCAGCCATAACAAAATATCAGGTGCTGTCTCAACGCAGCTAATGATTACCTTGGGGTTCACAGTTGCAGTTCGTTGCACTCCTGAAAATGTGGGCTGAGTTATGATAGCAAGAAGAAACTGAGCACATCCTATTGCTATGTGTAGTACACAGGAAAATTAAGGGTCAGCTACATAGAGAAAAGTGAGATGTAGCAAAATATTTGTTCACGTGGGGCTATACTTTCGACTCCAGACAAAAAGGAGAAAGGTCACTGATGCAGGAAAAACAACTGGGGTGGGGGGAATACAGGAAAATTCAAGAGAACGCCCTGTATACCAATGAACTGTTATGATCTGCTGCTGTGTGTACCAGTGGAACAGTGTTACGGGACCTTTTTATCCACAACATGCCACCAATTTATGACTTGATCTCAAATGAAATAAATTAATGCAGCAGACAGAGACAACTTAAGTTTCAAGTCTACGAGGGGTAGTCATGAAGCTTTAATTATCACCTCAAAAAAAAAGGTAACACAATTAATTTTTTGTTTCCAGATACATGTCTGCAGTACTGGTACACAATGAAATCTCTATGCCACACAATTACACCGCACCACTAGATGAGTGACAATAAAATGGCTCAGCCCATTGATAAAGTGGAGTATTGCATGGTAATTCAGTTTTGGTACCAACAGAAACATTGCAGACGTGTCAAACCAATCCAGATGGCTGAAGAAGTCATCTCAATTGGCCTACAACTGCTACAACAATTCCATTCCTGCCAAAAACAAATTACCACACATTAGTTCACTTCATCAATGTGCTGTGCCATTTTATTGTTGCTCCTCTGGTGGCTTGCTGTAGCACTGGGGCATGGGATCTCAATGTGTACCAGGACTGCAGACATGTATCTGCAAATAAGCAAAAATTTAAATATGTAACTTTATGTTTTGGTGTCATAATTACAACTGCATCACTACACCTCATAACAGTGCTATCACTCAGTCATATTTCAGTCTTGGAATTGGCCCAATAATTTATCAAAAGTTTTGCTTGAGGCATTTCCTTGATTGCTCAAACAATTATTTATCAGGTCTACATATACAGTTATAAATACCGTGTACTGTTTTTAAAATTTCTATCTGGGCTTGAGAGTAATGTGTGGTATTTCAAATAGTAACACCAGCTGATTTTTTATGCTTAAGAGATTTATTAATGCCATTACGCCTTTACTCTGTTCATTTGTACCCAAGTTTATATCCAATAATTATTGTTACTGAAGCTCTTGTTATAACAATGTTGTTACTCAAAAATTTGTATCTGTGTCTCATATGGAATCACACACTACAGATAACAACCATCTATGTATCTAAGTGTCCATAAGAGTTTATACTGTTGTAAATGAAAATGTAATTTTGAGTTAATGGCATTACTAAAGATACTGGAGTTTAAATCTAAAATGTTATGTAAAAGACAATATTTTTTATCCAACAGGATGCCAGGTAGCTGATATGATGTATTAACAAGTCTCGCCTGAAGTACAACCGTTGGCATATGGAAACGTATCAACTGTCTCCTACAGTATCATCTACAGAACCAGTAGTGTTATCAAAGTAAAGAAAAGATTGTGAGAGTGAAAATAAAAGATTCTGAAATCTGTAGGAGCCAGAAACTCACCAATCTAGTCTACTTATATATAAGAATTTTAGCCTTAAGGAGAAATCAGATTTTAGAATAAATGTTAAATAGTGAGATCCTCATGAAACCTAACACTTTCTGAATATGTAGAGCGAAGCTTTTAGTACTTAGAGCACCATAAATAGTTATACAAACACAGCTGATTTTTTTGTCCAGTACATAATAAACCTATTTGTGAACTAGGATATAAATAGCGCAAGCATTCTTTCTGTGATTTAGCTTTGAATTACATACATTTTAATAATTCCATATATTATAAGTTATTTTTATTGTTTCTTGTTAGTAGAGAAGAAAATACAGCTGCACTGTTATCATGCAGTCTCTTCAGAAAGAGTAGTCTTAATGAGTATTCCATTAATACTCATCATTTACATATTATAAATCCTCCAAAACAATAATTTGAATCAAACTCAAGGCAAAGCATCTTTTGACCACTCATTGATACTGAAACAATTTCAATAGGGCTGATAAAAACATGGCGCATTAAGAGACAATAAATCTTGATCTCAGTGAAGCAGTGGCCTCCTTATCAATAAATAAATAGAAGGCAGAGGGAAGAAAAACATTTTTTGTAAGTAGTTTCAGATAACTAAAGGTAGATGTGCCAAACAGAAACTAAGGTAAAAAAAAGACAGATTTGATGAATCATTAGAATCAGGAATTATCAGTTGTCAGTCCTTCGGTCATTGTCTCTATCACCCAGAGAATGTTTAGACAGCCCATAGTTTTCCATGTTATACTATTATTTTTCATTTTTAGCTCTTAACCAGTTGTTCTAGTTTCAATAATTAGTAGATGCTTTTTTGCTGTTTTATTTATTATTTGGTACACAGCAGTATTTTCTTCCTTTTCTCTTTAGAATGTCTTTTATGGATGCCATATTATAACATTGTATTAAAACACAGCAAAATGTGTTCAACAGTAGAAAAATGTGTTCAGCAGTTCCAAGATGCTCTTGAATGGTGCTGTGGACCTGCCTACACCAAGTATGTTTAGTTTCCTAATACTGCATTTTATACCCAGCATTATTTTGTTGCCTCTTGGTAACTGTGATAAGGAAAGAAAATCTATCAAATAATTTTGTAAAAATATTGACTCAAATCTTTCATGTGACAAATAAAATGTGTACCTTAAACTCCTCTGTATAAAACTATTCAAATTTTAATAACATTTACCTAATCTTCTTAATTTTAATTGTGTATTTAACATGATAGTTGTTATTATTAAAATGTATATGTTTCCTGTAAATGAGGAAAAATAATGTAATAAAACTATATTTCAAAATAATATCATGTATTTTCCCCCCTGATGAGTCCCACATCAAGTGAGAGAGAGGCTGTTGTACTTGGGTTCTTAATGTATGAAGGCAATTTAAAATCAAACATTTTTTTTTCTTATGAGTGTACAGGTGCCAAATAAAATTACAAAAAAACATATATAATTTTTATGTCTACTTTCCAACAACAGAAATGCATTTTTCCACAAGAGTGTCAGCTTTGTGATCTCTGTCACATTCATTACATAGATTCAAAGCCATGTTTTCTGGCATCTGGAGTCTAGTATAAAACATGTTGATTGTCCTATTAACCATGGGGTAAATATGCACTACCTTTCTTCTACTGTAATATTTTGACATAATGACAGTGGGAGCTAGACATATATACTCGTAGATTGAATAGAGTAAATTTGTGTGATGCAAGAATATGCAATATCATTGAAGTTCAGGGTATAGACTTTCTTTTATAGGAAGTGCTATTTTTCAGACAATTCTATGCTTGCAAAATATTTTACAGCTATATTACTTAAAAAGACATTCATTGTGGTTCTTGGACAATCTGCTCTGTCAAATATTAAATCAGAAGTGATCATCAGTCTTGATTGCAGTATAGTTTTTGTATTTTAATGCCATCGCACTGATCTTCTTTTGTTGATTACTGTTCATAATTCACCTGTTTCTGCCAGTATGCACTTTTGAAAGTCTTTGAGCCCTTCATACTACACACATGGTTTCAATTCTTTTGCAATAAAAATTAACAAAACTGACTGATAGTTCCATATATTTTTTCCTTCTTCTTTGTATAATGTAACCCTTTAAATGAAAATCTATAGTTTAATGGGACATGTACTATATATGAGGTCAGACACATTTGTTCAATTTTGTACATTTCCTGTAGTCATTTGATATCAGAATTTTATAGTTAGGACCAAATTACAAATACTGTACTTGAACAAATAACCTCAGATCCAACAAAGCTTTTATTTTAATAATTTAGTTCCCATTACTTCTTTGAGTGTATCCACACTAGACAAACAATATTATGTATTCCACACTGTGTGACAGCTTTTAATTCAGTGCTCTCATTAAAATTGCAAAAATAAAATCAGTCACTATGATTAGTAGATTGTCTCTTTCACTTTATACCATTGGAACACCTATTAAATAATAAAATAATAATAAAAATATATTTTTTTCTATTTAGTGAAATTGAAGAAATAAAGAGGAGAGGAAAAAATTCCACAGAATACCTTTGGTAAATTAAATACAGTTCTGAAAACTAAGTTTCTAGTGTGTCTAAAAAAGGAATGTCACTAGTTTTGACTTACGAGAGTGAGTCACAGGGCTGCTCAGCAAACAGTGGAGGGATGCATTATGGGAATTACTGTAAGGCACAGAAAAACAAATACAATATGGAACAGAACTAAATAGAAAATGTAATTATGACCACAGTGAAAAAGAGATGTAGGAGTTCAGGATGTGTAGCCCAAAGAATGGGTAGCAGGTGGATCAAATGAGTTCTCAAGACATTAAAAAAAGACTACATCATAGCATAATGAAAGGTAGGCAGATGACATTAGGAGGCATACAGGCTTAACACAGATGCATATAGCATAACATGTAGAAAAGTCTTATGGAGACCTTTATCCAACAATAGATACTGAATGCATAAAGATTTGTTTTCTCCAGCTACTGAAAACATATCGCAAGATGTACATTGAAATGTTGCTTACCAACACTCAATGTCATTCAGAACAAATATACACGCCTTTTAGCATTTCAGGTCTTCCACTGCGTCTACACTGCAAAATCACTACCCCCAGCTATGCACAGTCCCAATATGTAAAATAATAGAAAATAAAATCTTCCCTGTACATTCAGCACCACTTTTCAACTATCAATCAAGAATCAGGCAGTGGCTTGCTTTCCTGTGCTTCTCTCAAAACTACTCTATCATATATGTCTCATAAAACATAGGCTCAAAAGCTAGCACTATTATAAGAAAAGCCTGTGCTGACTGCATTCTATTACATATGTATCCACCTATATCTGAATGATCAATTTATATCAGGTCATGCAGCTTCATGACTTGAATCATAGTACTTAGAGAAAATTTAATAATGGTGATACATTCTTTACAATGTCATATACAGGGTGTCTGAAAAAGAACACCCTAGTTTTAAATTAAATTAGGAAATTAATGAAAAATTACATCAATGAGTACTTATCATGAAAGAGAATTCTTTCAAGTTTTGTTTAATATTAGTAGATATCAATATGGGATTCATCTGTTGCCCTGCACACATCGAGACAATATTCCACTTCTCGCCACGTATTCACCAACATTTCAGGTGTAACTGTCCCAACTGCCATGATGATTCTTTCCTGTAAATTATTGATGTGTCTGATCTTTTCACTGTACACAGCATTTTTTATGCGGCCCCAAAAGAAAGCCAAATAACACACTGTGTTATCTGTTGTGGAGTACACATTGTTTTTGAGTTGCTCTGCACTGCACTGCTTGCATGCCTGGACTGAATCGAGGGAATAGAGGAAAAAGTTGGCACTGGTGCCGTCTTGAAGTCAAGCAGACTTGGAGAGTTGATGAATCAAATACCACAAACTAGAATAGTGTATGTCACTTTGTACAGATTCTAGGACACATTAAAACTTGGGGGCTCTTTTTCAAACACACTGTATTATGAAGCATGCCGTAATTCATAACAGCCAACAACATGATTCTTTATTTTCTGTCTCCATACGGGTTCTGAAAAATCATATGTGAAATTCATTAGCAGGTGGCAGACTTTGGTTCCTTGGTAGAATCCTAGGAAAATGTAATCAGTCAACAAAGAAGATTGTTTATAACACACACATGCAACCCTTCTTAGAATATTGCTCAAGTATGTGGGATCTATACCAAATAGTATTATCAGGGCATACTGGACACACACAAAAAGGGGAGTACTGATAGTCAAAGGTTTTTTCGGCCCATGGGACAGGATCATGGAGATGCTGGGAGAATTAAACTGGAAAATGCAGATGCATACTACCCTATGAAAGTCTACTTTGCAAGTTTCAAAAACCAACTTTAAGTGATGAATCAATAGTGCTGCTGGCTTCTGCCATGTATGTCTTAGGTTCAACTACTGATGACCATCTCAGATTCTTCTGTAATATAAACGTGTGGAATGGGATCCACTTAGCCCTGAGAGGTCTAATGAACCACTGACTATAGTCCAAACAATTTTCTTTTTCAGAGAAGTTTATGCTATTTGACTGTAAATCACTATTCACTTATTTTACACAGTCATGATTTTGGCATTATAGCAATTCTCAAGTGCAAGCTGAAATGTCACAAAATGTTAAGTGTAAACGACATGTCATCATTGAAATATTATATATTTGGTCTTATAAACCATTTGCCATGTTACAGGACATGATTTTTCTGTGGCTCACTGAGAAGACGTAGGTCAAACTTTGCTGACTCATTGTGATATCCTGCGTATTTTTTAAAAAATGATGAGAACACACTCAACACTTAAGCTCATCACTGATAAGATCTCAATGCCGTAAGCCTGGGTCATCCTCCACAAGATTGTGAATGCCAGCACAGTTGTCATTAGTAACACTGGACCACAGACAATATTTGTGAATTTTATTTCAACAGGGTGTCAATCATGCATGAACTGACAGCCAGGTGCGGTACTCAACCTTGCTATGCTGAGACATGCATGAACTAGTGGTGCAAGACTGGGTAATTGGCCAACTTCAAGGGCCAGGCTTAAGAAAGGTGTTGACACCTCAGCAAGCCAACGTGTTGGATGACACCTGTGTGGGATGCCTTTTTAAAAGTCATACAACAAAAGAATGAGAGCAATTTCCCTGGATACTAATAAACTGTTCGCAGCTGCTTACGATATTATGGCCTTAGAGCCCATAAGAATGCTAATAAAGAAGCCCTTTCTGACGATCACAAACTTTCAGATGAGTCAATATTAAGCTTAATGAATGAGGGTCCGCTGATGGTCGACACACTATGAGTAGCATGCTATGACTCACAGTATGTGGTGCAACATTCATGTGTTGCCCACCACAAACTTGTGCTGAGGTTGAATGTCATCAGATTGGGGAGGGATACTTCACCAAATTTATGGCCATCTTGTGGAGGATCACTCTGTGCAAATCATGGAACAAGCAATGGTGCCAAGTGTGAGGATGCATTATCCCAATGGAATGAGCCAGTTCCAGCAGTCGAATCACGCAGCAATGGTTTTGCAACAAGCTGACATTGACCTGGTTGAATGGCCTGTTGAAGTGCCGAACTTGAATTCCACTGAAAATCTGCACAGGCCTCATGCACTCCCGGCCAACTGTGTGTCCTAGTGCTGGAGATGTGGGAGAGTCTTGTGAATGATGAGACATATTTCTAGACGCTGACTGCCACTATGCCTTGTCAGGTGAGGCAGGTGATTGATGCCAATGGTGTGTGGACCTCATACTAACCTAATCCCAGATGTGAAATTTTCCTCATCTCTCATAACTCCACTATATGTTACAATATTCAATATAAATATATGTTCATTAATTGGAAATCTGTGAGATAATTGTACTTTAAACTGTATTTATTGAATTTGTGCTACTTCACACAAAGCACAAATAAGTCATTTTGAATTGAAATAGAAATGGTGTCCTAATTTGAGACTTTCAGAGAAAAAACATATTATTGATCAATGTAAGAACAGAAAAACCATAAAATAATAATATTTTCTTCCTTACTGCCTTCTTCATCTGTTACGCAAAAGAAGTGCAATCTCTTTTTCAACTTATCATTCTTTGGAAACCCGAAATAGCATTCAATGCACTGTGCCATTTTTCTCTGTTAGCCTTCAGAGAAACGACCGCTGCAGGGTACGCATTTAGTGTCTTCTTCTTCAGATTGATCATCTGTAGTATTGTCCCCAATTAAATTTGCATGAGACCCCAAATTAGTGGAATATTATGCTTCCTCTGTTTTTCTCGCTTTATTTTTCAAGAAAAAAATTTTCACTTCTGTCTTGTTTGATTCACTTACAACTTTGTTATCTCTGAACCGTTTAAAGGATTTTCTGTATGAAAACTGTGTTTGCCACTTAAGAGATTCAAAACATGCTGAATTTGATGGAGCTGGTGGTTCCGTGCGGTTAAAGGCGCTTCAGTCTGGAACCGCGTGACCGCTGCGGTCACAGATTCGAATCCTGCCTCGGGTATGGATGTGTGTGATGTCCTTAGGTTAGTTAGGTTTAATTAGTTCTAAGTTCTAGGCGACTGATGACCTCAGAAGTTGAGTCGCATAGTGCTCAGAGCCATTTGAACCATTTGAGCTGGTGGTTCTTGATGTGGCTTGCTGACTGTGGGAGATGGCAGGACCATTCGGGCTCACATTTACTCTCTTGTTAGCATCTTGTATGTCAAACTCCTGGTGTATTGCAAAGTCTTCAATAAGTACATACTTGTTGCATGTGAAAAGTCTCATTTTCCAGAGGCTATTTATGGCATTTTCCATTGTAACTGCTCGCAAGTAGGCTGCTCCGTAGAATCACATAATCAAAAATGAGGTTACCACATGACTTGTGAATTTGCCAGCAGATTTCTGTTTACTGGGGATAATGTGTTTTAAACAGTCCCATCAATTTCACACAAAGGCTACATTTTACGTGTGGAATGGGGTGATAAACAGATGATGTGGACACCATTTTTTCTTGCTTTGTTAGGGCACAAATGTGATATGATGACCATCAAGTATTAGCACAACGAGATCATCACTAGATGGCTTTACGCAGTCCACAGATTTGTCAAACCACTTAGAAAAACTATGAGTCTGAATTCCACTACAAGTATGGCAAGTTGAAGTTATCGTAATATGAGATTATGTGTCCCAATATTCAATACAGTCATGTATTAGGATACCTGTAGTATTGCATATTAGGAATAAGCCATCTTACACTAGAAACCTAGCCTCATAGTGCCGCTGCTCTGGTTGAAGAACAGTTTATTATAGTAAATGAAAGAGAACTTTGTCAAGAATAGAATCATACGAATATTGTAGCAACACCTACTGCAATTCTGATATTACAGCTCTACAAATACAAACAATGAAAAAACCTGAAATTCAACACTTTTAAAATCAATAATTCTTGACAATGTCCAGCTCCATAATCTTCTTCTTGTCACTGCTCTATGCCTGAGGTGCTTTGAGAAGTTCTGATACTTCCCAAAACAGCTGAACTGAGCTGTCTTACATAAGCAAACACTGTCCCTGATTGCCAGCAGCCATAAAAAGCTTAACAACCAATGCGTGTGTGTGTGTGTGTGGGGGGGGGGCATTAATGTGATCCCAGTAAAAGTGTGTTTGTAAAATTATTCTTTCATATAGTGTTCATTTAAAAAAAATTATGATCATTCCACTTGGGACCATAGGAAGGTACATTAGCTTATTTGTTTCAGTTGTAAATATTTGTCATGTATTATTGTTTTTCTGACATTTTCTACATCCTGGAGGACCTCCTCACTACAAATCAATTGGAATGAAAGTAAATCTAATCTAATCTAATTGGCACCTTTCATCCATATTCAAAAACATTTTCAGTAATGATAGTTTATGATGGGTAAATTAAAAATTGCATCAAAACAGAACATAAATAGTCATTTTCTAAAATTAAATTATAATTGCAGTAAGGCAAAGTGTAGTGCATTCCATCGTATGGCATCTTTAGTGTCACACTCACAAACCACTGATACAATAAGAAACTTCCTGGCAGATTGAAGCTGTGAGGACGAGTCATTGGTTGTGCTTGGGTAGCTCAGATGGTAGAGCACTTGCCTGTGAAAAGCAAAGGCCTTGAGTTCTCGAGTCTCGTTCTGGCACACAGTTTTAATCTGCCAGGAAGTATCCGCTGCAGAGTAAAAATTTCATCTGGGAGCACTGAAACAGTAGTTCTATTTTTCTTAAAAATTAGTAATTTTACTTGGGCACCATAGTTTTGAGCTCATTGTAAAAAAAATATTTTCTCTTACTCAGTTTCATTTCAGTCATTACCAGTTTCATTCATTCCAAAGAACTGAACAATTATTTGATTAGTTACTCTCTCCTACATTTGAAATGTGAACTTCATAATAGGTATAATTGTGCTATAAGTCTGACTGATTTAAAATCACTTACTCCTCAAAAAAATAATATTCTCGTACTTCTGTAAAACAAATGCTCATAGAATAACTTGGACAAATTCTCTTAAAAAAATTGTGAGCTTTGCGATACAATTTTTGTTAACTTGTACTACAATAGTTATCTGTAGGGTTGCATATATTATGCACTAGTGTTGCACTCATCAAGACAAGGGAAGCTATCACAGAAAGGCAGTTGGCACCTATCACAACAGGGATATAAAAACTATTGCACAGATGCTAGAATCAGATTAGCTGTGTCTCATGTCAAGACAGAGTTCAGTCGCAGCTGACTTTTCTGGCTGACGCAGTCTGGTGTGACATCTGTGCTCAGCACACCTATTCTTAACAGTGCAACACATCTAGCCAATGTATGATTTCCTACACTGGCATGGGATTTTATATATCTCTGGTCTCCTTAGCCCTACGTGTCTGTAATAGAACCCAGCATAGGTTGCACTGGCGCTGGAGGGTGGAAGACACATTTTATTTGATGTTTTTTGAACAAACTACCAATCTTAAAGGACACACCACCAATATATGGGAGAAAAACCATGCTCATGGAGCTCTCTCTTTCTTCTGGATGTTCTTGAGAGCTTTAGTGCTTGCAGGTTTAATTGTATTACAGATCTGTTTATCAGAGTAATCATTTTGTACAAACACAGAGTGAAGATGGCTAAGCTCTGCTGATAGGGTTCCTGTATCTGAGATAATTCTAGCCCTATGAACGACAGTCTGAAACACGCCACTGCATTGAGATAGGTGTTGGCAGCTCATAACTCATAGATATAGGTCAGTGTGAGTTGATTTGCAAAACACACTGTGACCCAAGGAACCATCTTCTTTTCTGCAGACCAAGACATCAAGAAACGAGAGGTCTCTGTTTTTCCCCACATCCATGGCGGAGCAAATGCTGGAATGGAGGGAGTTAAGGTGTTCCAAAAATGTAGGAAGTATTGCTGCTCCATGTGGCCAAACTACAAAAGCGTTGTTCACATATCTTCAGAAGCATTTAGGTTTAAACACTGCTGAATGAAGTGTTTTTTCCTCAAAGTCTTCCATAAATTATCAGTCTGTTCAAAATATTGTCTGTTAAATAAAAAGTAAGTCAAATTAAGCACATGTTTAAAATCGATGTAAGATGTCCTCCCCCAACTTAGTTTCTACAAGTTTTAATGAATCCATCAAAGGCACTCATGTGAACAAACCAAGTCAGTGTGTATATATTGGCAAGCCATTGCAGCAACATGTCAGTGAGCACCTGAAGATGACAAGCAGCTTCTCATCGAAATATTGCACAGCTTCCACAACATTATCCAACACAACGTCCACCAATGAAACAGTTGCTACATTGAGAAAGTCTTAAACAGCAGGAGATACCTTATTGTTGAGCTGGTCCAGATGGCGAGTTACCTACTTTGGTTCTGATATAAGCCTAAGTAAGTCATGGGTGACTGGAATTCGGTAGTAGGAAAAGGGAGAGAAGGAAACATAGTAGGTGAATATGGATTGGGGCTAAGAAATGAAAGAGGAAGCCGTCTGGTAGAATTTTGCACAGAGCACAACTTAATCATAACTAACACTTGGTTCAAGAATCATAAAAGAAGGTTGTATACATGGAAGAACCCTGGAGATACTAAAAGGTTTCAGATAGATTATATAATGGTAAGACAGAGATTTAGGAACCAGGTTTTAAATTGTAAGACATTTCCAGGGGCAGATGTGGACTCTGACTACAATCTATTGGTTATGAACTGTAGATTAAAACTGAAGAAACTGCAAAAAGGTGGGAATTTAAGGAGATGGGACCTGGATAAACTGACTAAACCAGAGGTTGTACAGAGTTTCAGGGAGAGCATGAGGGAACAATTGACAGGAATGGGGGAAAGAAATACAGTAGAAGAAGAATGGGTAGCTTTGACAGATGAAGTAGTGAAGGCAGCAGAGGATCAAGTAGGTAAAAAGACGAGGGCTAGTAGAAATCCTTGAGTAACAGAAGAAATATTGAATTTAATTGATGAAAGAAGAAAATACAAAAATGCAGTAAATGAAGCAGGCAAAAAGCAATACAAACGTCTCAAAAATGAGATCGACAGGAAGTGCAAAATGGCTAAGCAGGGATGGCTAGAGGACAAATGTAAGGATGTAGAGGCTTATCTCACTAGGGGTAAGATAGATACTGCCTACAGGAAAATTAAAGAGACCTTTGGAGAAAAGAAAGCCACTTGTATGAATATGAAGAGCTCAGATGGAAACCCAGTTCTAAGCAAAGAAGGGAAAGCAGAAAGGTGGAAGGAGTATATAGAGGGTCTATACAAGGGCGATGTATTTGAGGACAATACTATGGAAATGGAAGAGGATGTAGATGAAGGTGAAATGGGAGATATGATACTGCGTGAAGAGTTTGATAGAGCACTGAAAGACCTGAGTTGAAACAAGGCCCCGGGAGTAGATAACATTCCATTAGAACTACTGACAGCCTTGGGAGAGCCAGTCCTGACAAAACTCTACCATCTGGTGAGCAAGATGTATGAGACAAGCGAAATACCCTCAGACTTCAAGAAGAATATAATAATTCCAATCCCAAAGAAAACAGGTGTTGACAGATGTGAAAATTACTGAACTATCAGTTTAATAAGTCACAGCTGCAAAATACTAACGCGAATTCTTTACAGACGAATGGAAAAACTAGTAGAAGCCGACCTCGGGGAAGATCAGTTTGGATTCTGTAGAAATATTGGAACACGTGAGGCAATACTGACCCTACGACTTATCTTGGAAGCAAGATTAAGGAAAGGCAAACCTACATTTCTAGCATTTGTAGACTTAGAGAAAGCTTTTGACAGTGTTGACTGGAATACTCTCTTTCAGATTCTGAAGGTGGCAGGGGTAAAATACAGGGAGCGAAAGGCTATTTACAATTTGTACAGAAACCAGATGGCAGTTATAAGAGTTGAGGGGCATGAAAGGGAAGCAGTGGTTGGGAAGGGAGTGAGACAGGGTTGTAGCCTCTCCCCGATGTTATTCAATCTGTATATTGAGCAAGCAGTGAAGGAAACAAAAGAAAAATTCGGAGTAGGTATTAAAATCCATGGAGAAGAAATAAAAACCTTGAGGTTCGCCGATGACATTGTAATTCTGTCAGAGACAGCAAAGGACTTGGAAGAGCAGTTGTACAGAATGGATAGCATCTTGAAAGGAGGTTATAAGATGAACATCAACAAAAGCAAAACGAGGATAATGGAATGTAGTCGAATTAAGTCGGGAGATGCTGAGGGTATTAGATTAGGAAATGAGACACTTAAAGTATTAAAGGAGTTTTGCTATTTGGGGAGCAAAATAACAGATGATGGTTGAAGTAGAGAGGATATAAAATGTAGACTGGCAATGGCAAGGAAAGCGTTTCTGAAGAAGAGAAATTTGTTAACATCGCGTATAGATTTCAGTGTCAGGAAGTCATTTCTGAAAGTATTTGTATGGAGTGTAGCCATGGATGGAGGCGAAACATGGACGATAAATAGTTTGGACAAGAAGAGAATAGAAGCTTTTGAAATGTGGTGCTACAGAAGAATGTTGAACATTAGATGGGTAGATCACATAACTAATGAGGAGGTACTGAATAGAATTGAGGAGAAGAGAAGTTTGTGGCACAACTTGACTAGAAGAAGGTATCGATTGGTAGGACATGTTCTGAGGCATCAAGGGATCACCAATTTAGGATTGGAGGGCAGTGTGGAGGGTAAAAATCGTAGAGGGAGACCAAGAGATGAATACACCAAGCAGATTCAGAAGGATGTAGGTTGCAGTAGGTACTGGGAGATGAAGAAGCTTGCACAGGATAGAGTAGCATGGAGAGCTGCATCAAACCAGTCTCAGGACTGAAGACCACAACAACAACAACAACAACAACAACATAAGCCTATTGGTAACTATCATAAATATCTTTATTTGCAATGAATTACATAGTACCATTGAAATACGCAAGAATTGTTTTAATTATACACTGGAATGTCGAATCTCTGAAATTCACTGTTATTCATTCACTTTCACATCTTGAAACATACCACAAAATTCAAAAACAATTAACACTGTCACTGCATCTTCAGATGATGATTCACATCCTTCTGGATCTCCTTGATGTTGAAAGTTTTCATAAAATAGTTGCTATTACGATCCTAGTGCAGGAAGCACTGACTTGGAAAGGACAGTGAATCATTGTAATTTTCCTTTGTTATAAGCAGGACAGATGTAAACCAAGAATTGGTGTCTGGCACTGAGACCTTGTTGAATTTTTTTACTGCAGTCCACAGCTCTAGACTCTCTTCAAAGTGTTCTTTCAATTGCATAATAAATGTATGCTGGTTTGTGAATCCTTTGCCATCCAACTTTCCCATTCACATCTTCCTTCCTATGTACCATGCTGGTTTGCGTGGGTAGGATAAAAGGGTGGATTTGATTGAATGAGTTCAAATTAACGTTTGAACACTTACTTATTTATTAACACTTGAGTCAAAGTGACCTTTTACATGAACTATAAACTTGTTGTAACAATTGAAATATATAATAGAAATAACTGAAATCACGTAAGGACAGTAAAATGTTTTAACATTCTGACTCAATGAAATTCTGCAGCATTTAGCACCACAAGAAATTGAGCCTAAGCACAAATGACCAAGTAACAAGTACTTTCAGTATCTACTCAGTTTAAAGGAAAATATTTACAAAACATCCTAATTGCATTCCTTAAATTAACAAAATTTAGAAAAAATTCAATTTAATTGTATTTTAGAAAACTATATGCTTAAATCTTAATTTACATACAACCATAAAAACAAGTCATAATGACTGGAATCTGACAAGACCAGAAATGACTTGAAAAGCAGTGGAAACAGGCCAACTGGAAGAGGGGGGTCACAGCTAGTCACCAGAGAGTAAACGTGGACAACAACTACAGAAAGAGAAACAACAAAGATGCCATGGCAAAATTACAATCCCAGCAAGTAAACAAAGATCAAAACCTAAGACATAGTGAATTAAGAACCAACGCAATTATTTGTAGTGAGATCAATACAATGATACAGAGAAATCATGGCTGGCTGTTGAGCTGATAAGCTGGCATTGTGGGCATGTTTTCATGGCAGCACTTGCAGCAGTGACACCAGTGCCTGCAGATGTGGCATCATCATGGAGCAGCTGTCATCAAGTTCCATACCTTCAAACGGTGTTCAAACTCACCAGGCTAGGATACCAGATCCCTATACCTGAAATGGACATGCAGGGCTGGACCCACCCCAGACAGTGCTTTGAGAGGTGAACTGGTGGCACGGGTGGAGTCCTGGCACAGAATCCTGCTGGTTGGGAGGAAGATATTGAGGCACCTGGTTGACTGGGACACAGTCGCATAGGTAACAGCAGTGTCGGTGACAGAGGCTGAGAGGGCAGAGGTTGCACTGAGACTTCCACTTCCATGCCTATGCCCACAGAAGTTGCCCTGGTGCCCTGGAGAGCAAGTTTTCCCTGTGGAGGTATGAAAGTGGTTGGGGAAGGCTTTCCAAGGCTTGACTTAGCCAGATGGCAATGCTAATGCAGTCAATAGGTGTGGACACAGCTGTTTGCTATGCCAGCCCTCCAAACCCCTCGGAGTGGTAACTGCTGCGAGTTGCTGCCCATGTTTGACAACTGCTGTGGATAACATCCACAAGTCTTTGGCCTCATACGAGAGTACTAGAGTACCCATGCAGCGAAGTCTGGCTGGGATTCCAAGGTCTGTGGGGCCAGGAAGTGGAGGAGAGTACATGGCTGCTGCTTCCCATGGAGGAGCTCTGTCAGTCTACAGTCGTGGACAGGGCTGGACCCCATAGGTGTTCCAACACATCTCGAGTGGAGCTGTGTTGGTGGAAGAGCCCACCACTTTTACTGCTCCACTTGGCCATTGGAGGATGGGTGAAATGTTGGACTAAACAGGTGCTTGATGCTATTGGAGGTTCAGACCTGTTTCAAAGCTGTCACAGTGAATTGGGGCCCATTGTCTAACATGATGGTGTAGCGAATCCCTTTGATGGCTGGAATCTGGCTGAGGTCATTGACGGTGGCATCAGTGATTGCAGACACCATATTGACCACATATGGGTTGTTAGATTAAGAATCCACAACAATGAGCCATGTAGAAAAAAAAGGCCAGGAAAGCCCAGGTAAATGTGGTCCAGGGGGGGGAGGGGGGGGGGGGGCAGGGTAAAAGAGTAGGGATGAGCAACCTGGTTCTGGAGACAAGCTGAACATCTATGTGTTCCATGCCTTTGTTCAGTCTAAGCCAGGAGGCATGTCACCTTGTAAGGGCTTTGGTTAGGTGGTTCATTTGAGGGAGTGGACCAAATAGTAAGGTCATCAGTCCCTGCACGGGCTTTCATCCACGACATACCCCAATGCCCACAATGGATTAGCTGAAAAGCCTGGGGTCACAGGGTAGACAAAATGATGACATAATGAGTTTTCACTTATGCATGAAGCAGGAGAACATCAGAGGTGACTGACAAATGGTAGGGTGAGCCCAGGCCAGGAGTTTCAGATTGCCAGACTTTGAAAAGTAAATGAGCCTCCCACAGAGCACATAGTGCATGATGAACCATAAGACAGGGCTGCGGGACATTTCTGCTTCAATGTGAATAGCTGTAATGGGAAACCCATTCAATGTATGCTATCATTCCATGTTGATGTGGAAACAGGTGATTTCCTGCTGGTCAAATGCTGTGTTGGTCCCCAAGAAGAGGCGAGAGTGACCTTCTGCATCCATGTGTTGTGTTGTGGGCACCAATTTAATGATATAATTGTAGGAGCTAAGGAAAGTGCCAAATGCTGGAGCCATTGTATTGTCCACTCTGGAAACTAAGAGTGTGGTCCAAAGAGTAATACCAGTGATCTGTGATCTGTAATGAGGGTAAACTTAGTCCTGAACAGGTAAACATGGAACTTCTTAATGGGAAAGACGATTGCCAAAGCTTCTTTTTCAATTTGCAAATAGTTTTTCTGAGCAGATGTCAGCATCTTTGATGCATAGGCAACCGGCTGATTGGAACAATTATCATGTGGCAGCACTGCACCAGTGCCATAGGTAGGGTTATCAGCAGCCACAACCAGTGAATTTGATGGAGAAAAAAGGTCATAACACAGGTGCCTAGCACAGCAGATGCTTCAGCTATGTGAAAGAGCACTCACAGTCGGCCATCCAATGGAACTGAACGTATCTCTTGTGGGAGGAATTTAGAGTAATAATTCACCTTTCCCAAAACAGACTGCAGCTCCTGTCAGTTTTGGGGAGCAGTGTAGAGTGTTGATGGCAGAAACATTGTGGTCAATAGGCTGGCTTCCTTCTTTGATGAACAAGTTGTAGAGGTATTCAACTTGCTCCTGAAAAAATTGCCACTTGTGTAAGTGGCACCCGTCTCTGCATCATGCAACATAGTAAAAAGGTTACAAAGTGTGTGTGTGTTGGGGGGGGGGGGGTGTTTATATTTGTATAAGCCAAAGGGAGTGTTGAAGACCATAATGTGCTGCATTTCCAAGTCCAGTGGGATCTGCAAATATGTGTCAGCAAGATTTATCTTAGATAAACATTCATCCCAATTATCTTCGTGAGAAGATCCTCTACAGGTATATGTGGTGTGGGGTGGGCTCCATTTGTGCTTGAGCATTGATTGTCGATTTACAATATCCCCACAGCCAGAGGAAAGCACTGGGTTTCTTGACTACAACCAGGAGTGTGACCCAAGCACTAGTTTCAATTGGTTCAATTACCCTTGCTTTGTGGAGTCAATTGGATACTTACTCAATGGGTGCCTGTAAGAAGACAGGAATATGATGTCCCCAGCAGTAACAGGGCACTGAGTCTGTAACTTAGAAGATAGGAGCCTGGAAATCTATGGCACTCACCAGGCCAGGTTCAAATAGAGGTGCAAAAGCAGTAAAGAAGTCATCAAGCTCCTGGAGGGGAATCATGTCTGAGATGACCTGAACCTCATCAGTGACAAAGAACCCAAGCTGCGAGATGGCATCTAAACTGAAAATGTTGTTAACTGAGTGACTGTTGACAGCAAATGGAGTTATCAGCAGCACAACCTTTCCATATGCCATGTTGATTGTGAATTGATCCCGGAGGGGAACTGATCTGTCACAGAACATGACCAACGTGTGGGAGAGGGTGGGGGCAAGTCAGTGGAGCTAAGACAAGCATACATTTGAAGGTTAATTAAAGAAAAGGTAGCTCAGGTGTTCACTTGAAAATAGACCTCCTGTTTTGCAGTTGTGATGTGGAAAACAAATTAGTGATGGGAAGATCACCCTGAGAAACAACTGACTGAAGTCCATTCCAAGAAAAATGTAGGGAGTGGCATCTGACTGTCCTGACAGTTGATGACAGACAGTCTGGAGATAACCATCTTTCCCATAATGGGTACAGTGTGGTCATCAGTCCAGACAGTACACTTGTGTGTGTGCCGTAAAGTAGTCAGGCCATGATGGGAGACGCTGCTGCTTACGATCTCAATACCATCGGGTGAAAGGGTTACAGGAATTATGGCCCTAGCGCAGAAGTTGGACTGCTGATTTTGGGGTCGAGCTATTAGGCACTCATTTGCCGCATGCGCAATCTCAAAAGAGTGCACCATTTTCAAAATATTATCTGACGAAGGGTTGTCTGTTTTGAGGGGTGCAGTGTGTCCTTCCAGATGCAGAGCCAATTGGACCACTATGTTTTGGATCTAAGAATCTTCACATAAAGCTCTGCAGGCTAGGTACATACAAGTTAAATCACAATGTTGTCTCAATTCAGGCAATCCCATGTGTGGTTCACTGACCAGGTTGCTTGTGGCTTTGGTGGAACTTGAGGCATGATGTGACCACATGGAATAATTGTGAATAAATATTTTACAGCAATGAACATACCTCCTTGAACATGAGTACAACAGGATTATAGAGTGGAGCCAACTTCTTTAGTAAGAAAAACATCTCCAGTGTAGCCCAAGAAAAGACGAGTGATCACTGGGGAGTGTCGTCCAAAAAGTGGTGAAACACTGTTTCAGTCACTGCAAATAAATGTCCCAATCCTCTTTCGTGTAATTAAACAGCAGAAATGAGGGTAGGCAGGTCTCTCCCTGAAGTGACCACAGCCTGGATGGGTTGGAACCCTGAACCTGTAAGCAATCTGACAAAAGTTGAATTTCATGATAGAAGAATTCAACCTGTTGTCAAAACTGCTGTTGGAACAAGTTCAGCATGTAAACCAAGATTGAAACCTAAGATGTAGCAAATTCTGAATCAAGACAATGATGTGTAGTGAGATCAATACAATAGCACAGAGAAATCACGACAAACTGTGGAGCTAGTGAACTGATGGCTTTAAAGGGCAGACGCAGGTACTGAGAGGCCAGCAAAGCTGGTGGGTCCTCATGGCAGTGCTTACAGTGGTGACACCAGTGCCCGCAGATGTAGTGGCACTGTCTACCAATTGTCATTGAATTCCATACCTTCCAGTGGGCCTTCAAACTCATTAGGCCAGGATACCAGAACAATAACTTTCCTGGCATAGACCACTGGGTCACAAGCACTTTTTGTGTCATAACATGTATTTCAGCATATGAAATTAGTCCATTCCAGCTCATACAAATATACAGAAATGTCACAGGCTACCCTGAAACAACTCAATATTAGCAACAGGAAACCACAGCTTCCTGGCACAGCCAGACAGTGTAGCATTGCCATCTACAAATTTAACAAGCCAATTGTGCATAAATTGTGTGCACTTGTAGGAAGCCTGTTGTTATGAAACAATATTAAAATGCAGTGAAAAGTTGAGCCCATAGAAACAGTATAGAGTATTCAGACAATTTTCCATTACCAGTGTACATTCATACAAAGTTTGTCATTATACAGAACCACATAAACACAATGTATGGTCAAGTCCATGAACACAGTTTAAATACCATTTACCAATACACAATCTGTGAGAGGTAACTGCAAGATGGCGATAAAATGGTGCTATGGCTATAACAAAGTGCAGTACCTGTTTCAATCAGAAACATGCATGGATCATGACTAGGATTCACTCTGTGTGTCAAATGTGAGTAGACGCACTATAGTCATTGCTTTAAGGTCAGGATGCACTGCCTCCAGAATCCACAATATTGCAGGCCCACATTTGCTTAGTGTGTATGGCTGCCCACATAAATAAATCACATTCACAGCTTGTGAATGTCCCAATTGCCACCGAGTAAACACTTCTGCAACCAAAGAGAGCAGACCACAAGGCAGAAGGAAGTATGGCCAAACTACGATTTATGTCTGATAACGCAAACCTAGGCAACAGTTCCATACACAAAACATACTCTCCCCGTTAATTTGACAACCTTCCAAGAAACCTAGATTTGCCCTGAGAACTGGCTTAATCTCAGACAGATGAGTCCTAACTTCATTGACTGTTTGGAGTCCTTTAACAGAACAATGACTGTGGTCAAAAACGTTTGAAACTCAAACAGATATTTAAATTGTGGCAACAACTTCCTGGTAGTATTTTCAGGGGATTTTCTGACTCCCTAAAAACTCTTCATAAAAACCTTGTCACCAACTTGGTAATTATTTTGCTGCTGGTCCACATTGCAGCACATGGTCTCCCTCGTAAGAAGGATATTCCTTTTTGTCAGTCTCCATTGTTTGACCATCTGTCTCTTCTCATGCAAGAGGTCATCGATAGATCATAAATTGCACAAGACAGTGCTACCCAATATCTCAGAAGCAAACTTGCAGGTGTGGACTGATGGCCTTCATGGTGTGCAGTGTTAATCACTATTGTTAACAATGTCTGTCTGTCCATATGAATGGCCACCAACAAACTGTGGCAAAGAAACAAGTGCTCTCTGTCCACATGAATGGCCACTGATGAAATGTGGTCAAGAAACAAGTGGACCACCCCGTTGCTGTTCATGCTCCCAAATACGATATCCTTCAGTTCAATAACTGCTTCACAGCTTGTGCCATACGGATCCTTCCCACCAACACCAGCTTTTCTGAATTGCACAGGTGGAACTTTCACTGCAATACATCCTACGTCCCCATAACCCTCCTGGCCTCAACCTTCGTTAGTCACTGTCCTCAACCATCCAGCCCCTTCCCTGTTCCCATTCCAGCACTACACAGCCGCCATTCCACCACCAAACCCAATCTTTTTATTTCTCTCCTTTTCCACTACTTCCCCTCTCCCACCCCACCTCTCCCCAGCCCTCCATTTAACCTGCAGCACTTCCCTGTCCACCACCCCTACCATACTATCCCTCCCTCTCCCCACCCTAACCTCCTCCTTACCCCCACGCAGTCGCCACTCCCATCATGCACTGGTGCTGCTGCTCGCAGTGTGGTCTCAGTTGCCTCAGATTGCAGTTGTGTGTGGGAGAAAGCTATAGTTGTGAGAGACTTTTTGTTGTGCCTATCTGGATCTCAGCACCTCCGCTATGTAGCAAGTAGCAACTTTCCTTTTCATAATATTGTTAACAAGGGTAGTTATCAATCCCATCCATTCTGATTATCACTGTGATAGGCTATCAGGGCCAACCTAAGTTTTCTATTGATATACTCTGTGTATAAGGAGTTCAGATAATAAGATAGTGTTGTTATCTGTCGCACTCCCACACCAAGGCAAAATTGTTAAATTTCTAATGGTAAATGTGGTTACATTATCTGTCACTATACACTGAAGAGGGCCAGAGGTGCCAAAAATTATCTATAAGTTTTGGATAACTGCTTGAGCTGTCACCACACTGGTGGGCAGCAACCAGTGAAATCAAATAAATGCATCCACACAAACTAAAATAATTCCTACTAACTTGGATGCCAAATATCTGATTTTGCCATTTTGTGCTTATTTATTAACAGCACACAGCCCACAATAACTATTCACTTACAAATCTTGCTATCCACTCCAGACCAAATAAATTGCTATCTCCTCCACACCCCTAAATATTCTTCCACAGGAGATTCAAGAAAGTAGTGGAACAGTAAGCACAACTATCTTGAACCCATTACTGCCCATGCTTTATTTCATCAGTTCTGACAGTACTGCTTTTTTCTGAGGTCAAAAATGTAACTTCCCGGGTAGGCCCCGATGGAAATTTACACCCTTTTTTGTGTCATTCATTATGGGGAGCTCCCTTCTCTGAAAAGCCACTACTAAATTTCCTGAAGAAACTGACCATCCTGGCAACCTGCTTGACATTCTGTAGTTGCAGGAGCTCATCAATGGCTTTCACTCTCTGTGTCAATATAAATTCCTCCTCTACAAATTATATGTCCTAGGAATTTCATGAAAGAATATGCAAAAACAACCTTCAGAGTACTGATTTTCACTCCTGCCTTTCTTAAATGCTTGAACACCTCACTCAAGTGCTGCATATGTTCCTGAATCTAGCTACTACAGGCCAGAAGATAGCCCAGATAATAGTAAACATACCTAAATTTTATATCAGAAAACACAGCATCCATGAGCTGTGAAGGAACTGCTGCCCCTATCACCAATCCCAAACTCAAATAAGTTCCAGTCCATCATGAACCCAGCAACTGACTTTGGAGCTTCATCTAAAGGTATTTTATTATCAGCCTAGTTAAGATCTAATGTAGTAAATACCTGTGCTCCCTTAAACCGCCTGAAACATGAATGCAAATCTAGTAATGGCACTGATCTCAATATCTCAGTTTTATCTTAGTTTTGTTTAATACAGGTAGTCCACTTCCAGATGGCACTCACCATTAGATTTAGGAACAACAACATAGGAGCGGCATACGGGGATTTGATGGTTGAGCTACACCCCCGCCCCCCTCCCCCTCCCAATTCTAGCATTCTTTCCATGTGTTCCCTTAATATCTTCATATATTTTCATACTCAGAGGTGACAATCTATAGAGTGGTTTCTTGAATGGAACCAGATCCCTTAATTCGATCTGCCATGCCATCCTAGTATCTAATGTCAAACCTTTACAGCACTACATGTTATGATATTTTGTGAGTGATGTTTTGTGAGCTATGATATATTAGCAGTGGCGGCTCATGAGTATACATTCTGAGTGTTCACAAATTTTTAGATTCAGATAAATCTGAGAGTGTGAAATTAATAGCATCTTCAGTATAAGAGTTGTGCTTACCAACAAATTTATACAACTACGGCCACTACCAATAATAACAACAATATAAATAATAATAATAACAATAATAATAAGATGCATACTCATCTGACAAAAGGAAGAATCATTTTTGTGGAATTTTGTTGTTTTGCATGTAATTAAGTACAGTTTAGGGCAATAACAAAATAGTGTTTAAGCATTCGCAGCTCTCCATTTTGCATTTTTGTGTAAGTAGGAGTTTTGTGCTTTTTACATTTTTTTGGACAAATGTACAAGATCACTAAGAGATGCATTAGTACATGAATTTACTTCTGGCCTAAAAATCAGATATTCTTATGCTGCACCCACTCAACAGCTTGTGCTAACTGTATACATCCTTATTAAATGTTCGCCTGTTCATCACTCTCTCAATCAAAGAATCTGTTCTCTGAGGCCCTAGTTCCTTTGTGGCTAACTTTTCCTGCTAATTTATTTTTCTGTTCCCAGAATGAGATTTTCATTCTCAGTGGAGTGTATACTGATATGAAACTTTCTGGCACATTAAAGCTGTGTGTCGGACTGAGACTTGAAGTCAGGACCTTTGCCTTCCGGGGGCAACTGGTCTACTGACTGAGTTACCCAAGGATGAATCGCTACTCGTACTCACAGCTTTACTTTCCTGTTAACATTCAAGATAGATTCAACATAGTTCGTGTTTACACTGCACATGAAAGCCAATTCCTGCACAGTAAACAACCAACTTCACACACAATGTGTCATTTGTGGACATGATTAAACTCAAGTAGTAATGTCTACCAACACTATCACTTGATTAGAATACAAATGAGGCGCTGAGATCCATAAGGGCCTAAAGCACACCACAACGGATCCCCCCTTTAAGTGAATATCAGAGAAACCAGTGATACAGCTTTTCGTGAATTTTCAAATATGCAATGTAGGCCTACAGCCCAGATAAACCTGACTCACCATAAGATCAACAGATTTCAGAAGTGTGAATAAGTCCCACAAGTTCACAATCGATGGCGATGTGCTTTAGGCCCTCATGATTCTCACAAGGGAAACTCCCTATTGCACCCCAACCCCCTCCCCCTTAGATTTAGTGTGGCAAGATGGTCCAGTGGGTAGTCCATGAACAGACGAACACAGATCAAGCATGAAAAAAGAAATAAGATGTACTGAACTGTAAAAGAAAAAAGAAAAATAGAAACACTGAACGATCCAAGCTCAACAAGTGTAACATTATGCGCACATTCAGAGGTGCAGCATTGTGGTTAAGTGGTCATGGTGTTGTACTGTGAAGCGGATGAGCCATGTTTCAAACTCTCTCATACCAGTTGTTTTTATTTATTTATTTATTTTCACGCCACTATGAACTGTCCATTTGGTCACTGAAATGTTTGTTCTCTTTCTGTACCCTTTGCAGTTGTTATACTATACTCTGTTCATCTTAAGAATAAAGCAAACACAAATGTGATGATTGGTCAGAAGCCATGGCACAAGAATTGTACACACAAACAAAGTTGGCACTCGACATGGTGGCTGATGGGAACAACTGCAAAGGCATTTCCCATTTACAGCTGCTCCCATCAGCCAACATGCCAAGTGTCAACTTTGTTTGTGCGTTTAATACACTGGTGTTGTTACACACTTGGAAGTATGTCTACTTACGTATACGATATCTTATTACTGAGTTACGTTATATGAGAATTTAAGATATTCTAATGTATTAACAGCCATCAACATCTTTCTTAATCACACTTTAGCTATGTACTTTTTATTTCAAAATTTGTGTATACTCACAATCTGTACCATTTGCTCTGATTGTCGCGTTGTTAATATGCAGTATGAAAACGCTGAAGCTGCTTACTGCTCTGTAGTGAACATGGTTAAAAAGTGTTGAGACATAGGTTGTTCTCAATCTTTTTCATAAATTTACGGGAAAAATCAGCTTTCAAGTTTTCGGAGGGACTGGATTATACAGTTGAGATAGAAATACACAATGGATATATAGCAGAATCAGTGGCATTGTGAAAGTGACAATCTCACTGGTTCAAGTCTCGTATTGGTCATCCTTTTTTTTCATTCAATATGAAATACCTGCAAATCATAATTCTAAAATTCATTCATTTTTTTATGAATAATGCATGTCTTCTCGTTTTTAATTGCATATTGCACACAAAATTCCTGTTTTCATTTCAAATATAAGTCATTAATAATTGATATTTTATGAAAGATTGTTAATAAAGGTTGTTTAAATTAATAAAACACAACAATTTAATTTTTATGACAAAAATAAAAAACAAATGCTCTTTATTTGGAATACATTGTTCTATACCACAGATGTAATCTCTCATGAACCACAGTGACAAGTGTTGTAGAAACATGAAAAGCAATTATTTTCACAGCATTGAGCACATCATACAAATTCTGCATTTTTATATTTGCCGAAATCAGGCAGGGAAGCATATCTCACTCGCTTACCAGGCCTACAAATTATTTGCATTGGTAAAAGATTCCAATCATATGACACATGTACTGTTACTAATGCCATATATGATACACCAGATGTGTTTACCAGTGGAGTATTCGGTCAACTTGTCACCTTGTCATCAAACATCTGCGGTTCTCATTCAAAAGCCACTTCGTTTTGGCTGCTAATAGAGTAGTTGTGAAGAATCAACTGTTATTATAGGTCCCTTTCTTACATCTTGCTTTTGCAGTTGGACATTACACCATGACACAGACACAAATCTGATTACAGCAAACAGCGGGGGAACAAAAATTGCCCCAATTAGAACACAACTCGCCTGTATGGTTGTCTGTGACGCCGTCACTCAGCTTGCTCTATATTGCACTTCTTGTCCTTGGACCGTTCACTGTTTCTATTTCGCTTTTTTTTTTTGCAGTTCAGTACACCTACTTCTTGTTTTCATGCTTGATCTGTGTTCAGGTTTTGACAGGCTGTCCACTGGGCCCTCTTACCACAAAATCAGAGGGGGGTACTATGGGGAGTTTCCTTTGCCAGTCCTCAAATGGATTACTGTATGATAGAATACGTCATATACTATAACTCATTCAGAAATTCACAAAATAGGTTTACTTTCAGTAAAACTTTAACATATACTGAAATCCAATCCAATTTTACTACAGTATGTAGCAAGTGAATTAGCATATCGGAGCAATGAGCTATCATCTAGGAGTTCTGCCAAGCGAATGGGGATAAAAGTATCCCGCAGTGTGCTACCACCTGGTAGCACTGATATAAACTTCTAGTTGAGTGGCAAGGGCTAGCTGTGCACATTGTGAATCGTCCATGTTATTAATCAAATCCGTATATATTTGGTCCATAAGGCAAATATGTCATGCAAGTTGCGCATGCGCAATAGCTACTTAAAATGTGCAGAACAGAAGGTGTATTCTTGACCCTGTCACCAAGTTTCACGCAGTAAACAGAAAAAATAATTTTAATTTTGTTACAGCTGAAGAAGTGTTAATTATTATGAAAAACAGGAAAAAAGGTGTTAGTCGACCATAGCAATGGGGTCAACAGTGAAAGTTATTCACATGCTTAAGTAACCTTTGACACTTGAGTAGAGAAGAATTTCAACCACCAGCACCGACCTGAGATTTTTTTAGCAGGTTATTCTGTGAAGAACTTTAAAAACACATTTCACTGACTTTGTGTAGTTGCATCAAAACATTGTGGCATGATTTAAGTGCTACACCAGTTTTCACTAAGAAGATGGAAGAATTAACAGCTCTCATGAAGCTTCCAGGAGAGAAATTAAATAAGTTAGATGAGTTGTCTAATAGTATTATAGATTTAAAAATATGAGTTGAAGAATTAAAAGCAGAGAAAAGATTAAAAACCCAAGGGGAGGAATTAAACAAGATGGATGGATTGTCGAATAGTATTACAAACCAAGGCAAGTATTAGAGGAGGTAGCTACAAAAGTAGATAGAATCTGTAATATAGATGAGACCTTATGGGTTGAGATAACAAATAATGCAACTTAGTCAGGAATGAGGTACAAGAATAGTTAAAAGAGTAAGTGATAAGATGCAACAAACGGAGGAATTGTCCAGTCAGGAAATAGAAAGTGTACATAGTCAAATCTCAGATATGCAAGGCTGAGTAGAGGTGTTAGAACAAAGTAAAGAATTTGGTAAACTAATTTGTGCCCCAAACACTTTGACTAGTTAGGTGGAATGTCTACAGGAGTTAGCTGACAAATAAGAACAAGAGAAAGTAGAGAGTCTACTCGTGCTACCACCAGTCCTTTGGCAATACTGTAGAACACAAGAAAGAATTTCATAAATCATGGGAAGCATTAAAAATACCCCTTGAGAACTTAGCAGGAAAACGACTATCAATAATACTGGGGTATCTAGGGATTTATCAGAAGAACTGCAACTCGGAAATTGCATAAATTTATAGAAACAGTTTCTGAAGTTCAAACCTGATGGGTGGGTACATCCAGTAGCGGATACATATGGGGGGCACCCCTCCCCCCCCCCCCCCCTTGCGAGCCACACATTGCCACCCGCGCCACCTCTGCCAGTCAGCCTGCATGCTATTTGTTCATTTCTTTCATTAGTCAACTCGACTGAACTGAGTTATCGAGTAGTTGTACTTTCCTATGTAGCACGCGTGTTCACGTCGTCATATTTTATATGTCTCTGTCTGGGACACAGATAGCTAACACACAGCTATGAGAAGAGTCATGGCCATTCTAGTGATCTCGATACAATATTCTGTCTGGCAGTTGTTTGAGAAAAGCTGCGAATATTCTGCTGTTTCCTTGTACAGAGAACCTTCGATACATACAGTTATAAATACGGACTATTTGCCAAATAAGAAGCTAGTTGACATTCAGAAGCAGAAATATTACGAGGTGCATTCAAGTTCTAAGGCCTCCGAATTTTTTTCTCCGGACTGGAAAGAGATAGAAACATGCACATTGTTTTAAAATGAGGCCGCGTTCATTGTCAATACGTGCCAGAGATGGCAGCACCGTACGGCAGATGGAATTTTACCGCCAGCGGCGAGAATGAGAACTGTTTTAAATACTTAAAATGGCGACGTTTTCCTTACTTGAACAGCATGCAATCATTCGTTTTCTGAATTTGCGTGGTGTGAAACCAATTGAAATTCATCGACAGTTGAAGGAGACATGTGGTGATGGAGTTATGGATGTGTCGAAAGTGCGTTCGTGGGTGCGACAGTTTAATGAAGGCAGAACATCGTGTGACAACAGACCGAAACAACCTCGGGCTCGCACAAGCCGGTCTCACGGCATGATCGAGAAAGTGGATTAAATTGTTTTGGGGGATCGCCGAATGACTGTTGAACAGATCGCCTCCAGAGTTGGCACTTCTGTGGGTTCTGTGCACACAATCCTGCATGACGACCTGAAAATGCGAAAAGTGTCATCCAGGTGGGTGCCACGAATGCTGGCAGACGACCACATGGCTGCCCTTGTGGCATGTAACCAAGCAATGTTGACGCGCAACGACAGCATGAATGGGACTTTCTTTTTGTCGGTTGTGACAATGGATGAGACGTGGATCCCATTTTTCATTTCAGAAACAAAGCGCCAGTCAGCTCAATGGGAGCACACAGATTCACCGCCACCAAAAAAATTTCGGGTAACCGCCAGTGCTGAAAAAATGATGGTGTCCATGTTCTGGGACAGCGAGGGCGTAATCCTTACCCATTGCGTTCCAAAGGGCACTACGGTAACAGGTGCATCCTACGAAAATGTTTTGAAGAACAAATTCCTTCCTGCACTGCAACAAAAACGTCCGGGAAGGGCTGCGCGTGTGCTGTTTCACCAAGACAACGCACCCGCACATGGAGCTAACGTTACGCAACAGTTTCTTCGTGATAACAACTTTGAAGTGATTCCTCATGCTCCCTACTCACCTGACCTGGCTCCTAGTGACTTTTGGTTTTTTCCAACAATGAAAGACACTCTCCGTGCCGCACATTCACCAGCCGTGCTTCTATTGCCTCAGCGATTTTTCAGTGGTCAAAACAGACTCCTAAAGAAGCCTTCGCCGCTGCCATGGAATCATTGCGTCAGCGTTGTGAAAAATGTGTACGTCTGCAGGGCGATTACGTCAAGAAGTAACGCCAGTTTCATCGATTTCGGGTGAGTAGTTAATTAGAAAAAAAAAATCGGAGGCCTTAGAACTTGAATGCACCTCGTAAGACTGAAAAATGAATAAGTAAAAAGTCCTAGTTGTAGCAAGCGCAAATGTGAAGATTAGTCGAAGAGTGTGAGTGATTAGGTAATTGTGAAGTATTAATAACAGCAATTCATAGTTATTTCGCAATAAAAATATTGTTACGAGACTTATAACAATATTTTTGCTAATAACGTAACAACAGTTTCCCATACCTAACTCGTAATATGTCGCAATGACAATAGCAAAATTAGATTCGATTCTCAAGCTGTATGACGGCGTGAGAGCTAATGCTGATAGCCACTTTGCTCGCATTGCTGAAGAGGTGAAGGCAGTTATGGAAGAGTTAGACGTGGAGATGAGTGTTCCTCATCTTACAGGCAGACAAAGACACAGGGAAAACTGCAATCATAATGATGATGCTATGTCATATTGGGAATGAACTGTTTTGTATTCCAACACTGGACCATGTTACGCCCTTAATGATCGTGATTCTGTTATGCACGTGTTGTCTATTTGTCCTAGATCTGACTACCCTACTTTGCACATGCTGCACAAAATATTTGCTTGTCTAACTGCATCTATTGCTACAGTAGAAAGAAGTTTTTCAACACTGTGGCATACAAAGATATGGCTGAGGTCGACAATGAAAGAGGATCAACTTAGTGGCTTAGCTCTGTTGAACACACACCCTGACATTGATTGTCCTATTGACGATGTAATTAACCAGTTTGCCAAGAAAAATAGGCGCATAGAAATCATCATTCAAGGAATAGAACTACAAGTGTAACTTTTTTATATCATTAGGTGGCATTGTCTTGTATATGTGTGTAATCAGTTTAAATAAAACTTTCTTAAACTTTGCATGTAGCTTGATTATTTTTTACTATGGTAAAAGTAAAGGTAGCTCAAGATATCTTTAGTGCTCCCTCCTTGAGGTTTTTCTGTATCCACCACTGGGTACACCCAACTTATTTTTTTATTTTGTAGAGGACACACTGGAACGGGAAACGGCTTGTTCAGTCTTTAGATCATGGGACGATTGTCAGGAAAAATTCAGGAGTAAGTACTGGCTGTCCAGTGCACAAGAAAGGTTGACGCTAGCATTATCAGACCCAAAATACTATAATAGCTCTTGTGGGAGTAATAAAAAGTACACTGAATGGCATGGAACTCAATCTAAGTATTTACATAACCCATTAGAAGAATCAAACTTTGTGGACGTACTGGTGCATAGATTACCACACTATTTAAGAAAGGAAATAACTTAGGCAACAATCAGAAGACTAGAGAAGGAATAATATACAATCTCAAGTGCTTGTGCCAAACACAGTCAATAATGATATGGATAATAAAATACCTATAAATACATTTACGTGAAATAACAGAGTAATAAAAATGAATTATCCTGTCATTATAACAGAAAATGTGGGATTTTCTAGGAACAGGGATCAGTATCCAGGATGTGACAATACAATTGTAAGCTAATACTGTTAAATATGGAACGCCACAAGGATCAGTAATGGGTCCTGTTCTGTTCTTACTCTATGTAAATGACCTAAACTTAAGCAATGACAGCAGTAAAATATTTCAATTTGCTGATGATACGAGAGTTCTAATTACAAGAAACTCAGAAGAAACTTTTGAAAAAAGATAAAAGGAGCCACTGACAGGCTACCATGTTACTTTGATGACAATGACTTAATAATAAACACCGAAAAAGCTGTAGCTATGGATATACACACAGCACAAACAAAAAATATGATATCACCCAATCTAGAACTATATGGACAGACAATTGCCAAAACAGCCTGTACCAAATTTCTTGGACTTCATCTACAAGACAATTTGAAATGGAAAGCACATATTGAGCAAATGACCAAAAAATTAAGTACTTCTTGGTTTGTGTTACATACATTAAAAAATTGTACCAGCTACAACACTCTTCGTGTGTACATTATGCAGTTGTACACTTTCACCTTCGGTATGGGATTATGTTCTGGGGAAATTCTGGAGATGCCATCAAAACATTCAAAATAAATAAACTATAAGAATAATGGAAGGAGTAGATAATCGCAAATCATGTAGACCATTGTTTCAAAAAAGGATGATTCTGCCACTTCCTTTCATATATTTGAAAATATAATGTGTTTAAAGCATAACTTACATACAAGAAGACCACTCATCACTCAAAATCACACAACACACAGCTATGATACAAGACAAAAATTGGATGTACATGTTTAAAGCGCCAACACAAAGTTATTTCAAAACGGCCGTATCCATCCTAGTATCAAACTATACAATGCCTTACCAGTTACCATTAAACACATACAAAACATTGGTCACTTTAAATCTAAACTGAAGTCGTACTTGGTTGATCACTGCTTTTACACAATAAATGAATACCTAAAAAACTAAATTTTTCTGTGTTAACCCAATGTAGTCTCATTCAGAAGAACATTCGTATTTTATCTATCTGTATATAGCGTAACAACATTTATTTAAGTATTCATCATTAATTGATATATTAATGTGTGTTATTATGTACAAAGGTATATTATATGTAAAACTGTTAATATTAACATAAAAATCCAAATATCTCTTGCACATTGTGCAGCTGTAGATGAAAATGGATCAATAAATCAATCGATTGGTTGTTCGATGAGAATGAGATAGTAGAAGTAAGTCAGACAAAAGCAATAACAAATGGGGAAATATAAGGTTGAAAAGTGGATATTTATATAGATTCTGATTGTGAATTTTCACTGATCACCCAAGATTTATTGCAAACATTGAGAAATAAAGACCTGTGTCCCATACTGTCGGTTACGTTTATATACTGTACTGATTACAGAAAGTAAAGGAGTGTTAATCAAACATGAAGTAGAGTACCAAACAAGAAGTATAGAAAATTTTCAGTTTATGCGAACTTTACTCGTATTGCACAATGTTCATTTAAGATTATTGTTTGATGTAGATTGGTTATTGAAATATAATGTGAATTAAATTCTGAGGCTCATCTACTATCTTGGAAAATTGGCGGCTATTGGGTGGTATGGTCCGATCCATAAACGATGGCAGTTCTGGCAGGTAGAGAAACGGACAGGGATTGCATTGTTGCCGGTTCCAAGCGACAGTTGCGGTACGCCCATACACTTGCTTTGCCCTTGATGTAAGAGTGTATCACGCAAATTACGTCTCTCACTTGCTTGTATAGAATTTATCACTCAGCACCAACTTCCGCCATCACAACTCACAACAAATGGAATAAAAAATCACGTTTAACGTTCGCAGTGGATACGACATTCACAGCACAGAGTTTAGAACACTACTGAAAGCTCATTGGCTATCGGACAATGGGCGACATAATATGCAGCAACTATAGTACCTTTTCAAATGAATCCAACAATGCATGAACAAAGTATAGCGGTAAATAGTATACGCTTAGTTGCGAGTGCACAACTGGTGAGCAAACACGAATCTGTAAGCAATTTAAAGAGCTATAGCAGCAAAGTAAGAGTGCGATCAAAAATTAACGGGAGACTTTGTTTTCCTTAGAGAATCTTTACTTATTCATCGCATCAGATTTGTCCCCTTTAAAATATTCCTGCTCAGATGTAATACGCTAGTGCCAGTGCTTTTTCCGATCTTGGACGCACTTCTGACACTCACTTTTCGTTACGGTGTTCAACTCCTTCAGCGATTCTGTTTCTATCTCATCAATAGTTAAAAACGACGTCCTCTCATGGTTCTCTTTCTTCCTGTTCTCTTCAGCCTTTGGAATAGAAAGAAGTTACAGGGGGCCATGTCCGGGGAATACGGTGCCTGAGGCAACATTCAGATTTTGCTTTTTGCCAAAATATCATGAATGAGCATTGTGGTGTGAGCGGGTGCATTATAGTGTTGTTTCCACGATTTGTTTTGCCATAAACCTGGTGCTTTTTTCGGCTTAATTCACGCAAACGGCGCATTACTTCGGGGTAGTATCGGTATTTCTCATTGATCCTATAACCATAATCCAGAAACTCATGATGCATTATCCCATAATAATAGAAGGAAACAGTGAAAAGAACCTTCACATGTGATCGAACTTGTCGAGTATTTTTCGGTCTTGGCTCTTCAGGCAGTTTCCATTGGGACGATTGGGCTTTGGTTTCAACGTCAGTCATACCCGTAGGCCAAAGTTTCGTCACCTGTTCTAGCCTGCTTTGTAAGTCCTGGATCATTGTCAGATTCATTCAGCAATTCCTCAGCAATGTCTATGCGACTCCATTTTTGGTAGAGATTCAACAATTTCGGAACAAAACATCCTAAAAAAAAATTGGCGTGAGTCAAATGATATGCCGACATCATCGGCATCCTCTCTGGTGGTGATTCGGCGATTTTCCAAAAACATTAATAACTTTCCTTCTTCCACACTGTCGTCGCTAACTGATGTGCTTTTTTTTTTTAATCTCAATTTGATCTCATTTTGTTCGCTTTTGTTCGTTGCATCTGCTCGGGGCGGACGTCTTAAGACATCCATTTTATGTTCGTTGAGCTGAGCTGAGCTACCGTGCTGGCTTTTTTTTTTTTTTTTTTTTTTTTTTTTTTTTTTTTTTTTTTTTTTTTTTTTTTTTCGTGTAAGGATCAGAGGGGTTTTGCCTGTAGCGTCGTAACATTCGGATACACGCTTCACATAGTGAGTGTGATTGAACCCAATCATCATCTCCTGCTTGAACACGAAGGTTCGATGTGCTAGAACCTCCAGGGCGGTCATCGTCTTCTCGAGTCTCGACCCTCTTTGAAAGTTTGAAACGTTTATACAAGTAAACTCTTGTGTTAGGCCGCGATAGACACAGTTGTTAGACTGTGGTTCGACCATAGGTTCGACTACGAGATCGACTTGTTGCATTGGGTACCATGCGGTAGCCAATTAGGTCTGTATAGACAAATGACTGTTGCGACACAGAGCCAATAGCAAACAGGCACAGTTTCCTTTTAAATGCATCTGGGTTTAAAACACTCTTCTGTCAGATACATGTGGTGATTGTAGAATATTAAGTTTCGAAGTATTTGGCGCGTTTTGTAAAAGCTGGTACCGTGTAAGAAGTTGCATGATTTGAATGTACGCAGAGCACTTGTGCTTGTCGAAACAGTTCAATTTTAAGTGTTAAGTAGGACTTACCGTGAAATGTCAACAACAGTGAAAGAAACGCGTAAGAAAGTTATTAAGATCCTGGACATCAAAACTTCTGAAAAATTACGGAATCCACGAACGTAAATATTTTACTGAAATAATTACTTTCTTTTTCAATACAACTATAATCATAAGGAGCAATATCAGAGGTACACTTGGTCATGTTTTCAGTGAGAAGCCGGAAAAGGCAGCTGGAACGGCTACTCAGAAGGCGCCTAATGTAGAACTTAAAAAAGAAGAAGCTGCAAAAGATGCGCGGGCCAGCAGGTAATTTTTTTCCCCGCATAACCTCCCATTGTTAACGTAAACAACTATTTATGTATTTATTTAATGAAATCTTGGGTTACGTTTATGCTGCATTGTTTGTACACTTGAGAAGAATTTCTTGATTCCTAAATATGATAGTGTTTTTATATTAATTTAGTTAGTGTTAAGGCATATGGATAAGGAGAACCCTGTACATTTGTGTATTTTAGATTTCTTAACAGTAGCGTTATTCGAATGCCTTTTATTTCACCGCATTTCTGGGACCAGATTCTTTTTTTAAAAACTTTATGTTGGGTCATTATTTATGTTCTTAGAGGGGTAGTTACTGGTGCTATGGGTAGGTGATAACAACAAATATCGCGGTCATTATAATTACAATGTGTATTATTGCAATTCCTAGACTTGCACCCATATATGCAACCACGAAAGTTTTCTTATATGGAACATGTTAATCATATAATTACACTGTAAAAATTCCTTGTCAAATATCTTTCAGAAAAGAATAGTTATAAACTATTTGATGGTACCTATACTGTGGTATTTCTTTATAACCTTCAGAAAGTGTTTCTAGCTTTTATTATTAAAAAAAAAAAAAATTGGCGAAGTACTTTTTCAGTGCAATACGGGTCATATGGTGTCAAAAATAGTATTAATGGCCAGTCCCATTTTGAAACTGTCAGTAATATGGTAATAAAGGGTTGACAGCTACTAAGACATTTTAGGAACATTGACTGTTCAAACGTGACAACTTTCATATTACTTCGACTTTTTGATTCCTTTGTTGACCTTAGCAAATTTCTTTCTCTATATAAAACTATTAATAGAGTAAATGATAAAATTTATTTCAGCAAGAGCTGGACGTTGTCTGATTTTGAAATTGGGAGAGCACTGGGGAAAGGGAAGTTTGGGAAGGTTTACCTCGCTAGAGAAAAAAATTCGAAATATGTAATTGCACTTAAAGTTCTAGTCAAATCCCAGCTGGAAAGTGCGAATGTTCAGCACCAGCTAAGAAGAGAAATTGAAATACAGTCACACTTAAGGTAAGTTGAAATGATTATACTCTGCAGTTGCAGCATAAATACATTACTTCATAATGTTTCTCAAAATTTGCAGGCATCCAAACATTTTGAAAATGTATGGTTATTTCCATGATAAAGCAAGAGTATATCTTATTTTGGAATATGCTCCTAAAGGAGAACTTTTCAAGGAAATAAAATCTCAGCCACAACAAAGGCTAGATGAAGGAAGGTAAAATTCAGTGGAGGGTTAATGTACACAGATGCAGGTTATTTTGTAAGAACTGAGATTAAATGTGTTGTTCTGCAACTTCTTCTCAAAATAGCAAAAATAATTTTCAGAACAGCTACCTACATAGCACAGTTGGCTGATGCTCTTCTGTATTGCCACAGTAAAAGGGTGATTCATAGGGACATCAAACCAGAAAACTTGCTTATTGGTGCTAACGGTGAACTGAAAATTGCAGACTTTGGCTGGTCAGTCCATTCACCCCATTCAAGGTGTGTATAGAACATGATTCTAGAGTTAATGTTAGCTATCTACCATAACTGAATCATATTTATTTAACAAAGTAATTTACAATCTATATTTTGTATCAGCAGCTGACAGTTTCGCAATAAGTTTTGTCATCGTGTCTGCTTGCATTTGGTCTATATGCTCCTCTGCAGTGACTTGGGTTGATTTCCCCATTCCCCCCCCCCCCCCCCCCCCTCCTAATTGTAAAGTGATGTCAACCCTTGCAGCCATTTGTCCTAGAAAAGTGAGTTGACATTTTATGTACTATGAGATGCATCACAATTTTTAAGCAACTTTTCTTAACTGGAAAAACATTTTTACAATTTTTATTGTTAGATTGCAAAGCCACCTAAAAGCTTTCAGTTTACAAAACCGCACTGACCTTTAAAACCCTTGAAATTTGCTGTCTGAACTTCCATCATCCACCTCTTCATATATAAGGCGATCTTCATTGCCGTGGAGACTATTACTTAAGATGCACTTCTTGGGGAATTTAACAAGGTCTGTCCTCACTGTAGACCATCACTATTTTACACACACACACACACACACACACACACACACACACACACACACACACACACACACACACACACACACACACACTAAAGCTCCCTTCAGTGTGAATTCATGTTGGGTTTCATCCATTATCTGCTTGTTCCCCTCCCCTCCATGAACCATGGACCTTGATGCTGGTGCGGGAGGCTTGCATGTCTCACCGATACAGATAGCCGTACAGTAGGTGCAACCACAATGGAGGCATATCTGTTGAGAAGCCAGACAAACATGTGGTTCCCCGAAGAGGGACGGTGGCCTTTCCAGTAGTTGCAGGGACAACAGTCTGGATGATTGGCTGATCAGGCCTTGTAGCATTAATCAAAACTACCTTTCTGTGCTGGTACTTCAAACAGCTGAAAGCAAAGGGAAACTACAGCCCTAATTTTTCCCAAGGACGTCCAGCTTTACTGTGTGGTTAAATGATGATGACGTCCTTCTGGGTAAAATATTCTGGAGGTAAAATAGTCCTCCTTTCTTATATCTAGGTGGGGACTACTCGGGAGGAAGTCTTTATCGGAAGAAAGAAAACTGGTGTTCTATGGATTGGAGCATGGAATGTCAGATCCCTTAAGGGGGGACGGAAGACAAGTGGGCTTCAAAAACTTGATTTTTAGATTTTAGCATATTTGAAATGCCTGGTCTTTCCTGTGTGAAACAGTTTTTCTTTTATATAAATACGACATTTTTGTGACATGTAATGGTTTTCCTGACACTCTGTGCAATCTGACATTTAAATGCCACACCTTCCTTTTTGCGCCATGCGGAGATAATGCACAGCATTCTTATACTCCTTGCATATTATTTCATGCTTCTATTTTATCACTTCAATGTTTCCTACTCTGTATCTACTATCAATACTAATTTTTCTGATAGTGTTTGTTATTGTTTTCAAGTGTCAATCATTGTACTTAGTGAAGTTTGTTGTGAGTGAAGTACTTCTTGATTTGTGTTTTCTCTGGTTCTGCATGTTTTCATAAAAATGCCACGAATAAAGAAATTCTCGTCTAAATTAAAATTCAGAGGAAATAAATACGTAAAGGTAAATGAGGATAGTGGGTCAAAGGACACAAGACTATCAGACATGAAGAAAATCAAGAAAGAAACTGCAGTGTCTTCAAGGCATTTCCTCCCAGTCAGCTTGTGGAGATGAACTTTCGTTTGGAAATATTATGATGAACCTTAGAATGATCTGGGATTTCATTTCCAAAAATACTGTCTGCAGAATATGTGGTGGTGACTGTGAGGTAACGGCCAAATTATGGCGCCCCGAAAATATTCTAAATTCAGAGTTCGCATGTGCCGCTCGGCGGGCCAGCCGCGTGGTGCCGGAGTAAGAGTGGTCCAGCACAAGTGCGTGGCCGGGAATTCCATGGTGACGCTGTGTTGATGAAAGATACTTGTATGCCAAGAGTTCCAAAGATGGCGGACTTTGTGAAACCATCGTGGCACAGTTTGTATAGAAATTAATAGTAGCCAGATGAATCATGATACCTAAAAAGGAAACATGTACATTACTATTATTTGCACAATGCTTCTGATGGTGTAATCAGATTTTCAATATCTTTAATTAGTTTAAAGTTTAGTGTCTGACAGCAACAAATTTTTAAAATCTAAACGGTTCATCAGATTTTGTCGATCGACATGTCTTTAGAAAGCTGTTTGTGTAAACCTAAATTAGTATAAATTACAGGCATGTAACTGGAATAGTACATGAGTTGTTGGAGGACAAAGTAGCAGATTACTATCAATCGCGTCAGGCCATAAGTACTCCGCAGTTACACGAAAAAATGGTAACAGCATGCTTATAAATATAATTATTAATCTATGTCTTTGTTTATAGCTGGCCGGTGTGGCCGTGCAGTTTTAGGCACTTCAGTCTGGAACCGCGTGACCACTACGGTCGCAGGTTCAAATCCTGCCTTGGGCATGGATGTGTGTGTTGTCCTTAGGTTAGTTAGGTTTAATTAGTTCTAAGTTCTAGGCGACTGATGACCTCCGAAGTTAAGTCACATAGTGCTCAGAGCCATTTGAACCATTTTGTCTTTGTTTATATCAGATACATCCTATTCATAAAGAAATTGGTTAAATATTTACTTTGTTGTAGAAAGCAGAGACATTAGACTACTGGCCTACCTTGCTTGCTATTCCTTTGATAAATGTTTGTTTAATTTGTTTATGTATGTAATGTGTGTTAGTGTGTTTATGGTCCAGCCGTAGGAATATTTATTTAATTTCAAGTTATTTAAATGTGAATCCAGTGTTTCGAATGTGTTTCACTATGTTTGTGAATGTGCGTTGGCTTGAAGACATGGTGGGAGTGCTCGAGCCAATTGCAGCACTCATGAATGGGAAGGCTGGCTGGAAGTGGGAGAACAGTACGGGAGAGGTCACAGAGAGTCCGGGACGGTAAGGCACGATGGACGCACGGTCGTGAGAAAGACATTGGAGAATGTGGAGCAGTTTGTGCGTGGTCGCGGCAGATAGAAATACTTCAAGAGTGCCGACTTGTGCACTTGTGAGATTTCTGTGGCTTCTACAGTGAAGACGTGGTGTGTGTTTAGAAGTGAATGTCCCGTGAACTATGTTGTTCATAACTAATTACGTGCCGTAGGAATCTATTGTTTCCCTATTGTTCAACTTATATTTTATTTAATTGCTGGACCATCAACACCAATAAGTGTTCTACAGCAATAAAGGGCATTCTTAAAGGTACTTCTGCTATTGTACCTATCATTTAAAGTTGTTAAAATAGTACCTGAAGAATTTCTTTAATTGCAATCTTTCATTTATAAATTCCTACATTACAATAGCAATTGCTGAGTGATAGGGACCTTTGACCATTCAACTCGTGTGTATTCTTATAATACAGGGTGTTACAAAAAGGTACGGCCAAACTTTCAGGAAACATTCCTCACACACAAAGAAAGAAAATATGGTATGTGGACATGTGTCCGGAAACGCTTACTTTCCATGTTAGAGCTCATTTTATTACTTCTCTTCAAATCACATTAATCATGGAATGGAAACACACAGCAACAGAACGTACCAGCATGATGTTACAGGAAATGTTCAAAATGTCGTCCGTTAGTGAGGATACATGCATCCACCCTCCGTCGCATGGAATCCCTGATGCAGCCCTGGAGAATGGCGTATTGTATCACAGCCGTCCACAATACAAGCACGAAGAGTCTCTACATTTGGTACCGGGGTTGCGTAGACAAGAGCTTTCAAATGCCCCCATAAATGAAAGTCAAGAGGGTTGAGGCCAGGAGAGCGTGGAGGCCATGGAATTGGTCCGCCTCTACCAATCCATCGGTCACCGAATCTGTTGTTGAGAAGCGTACGAACAGTTCGACTGAAATGTGCAGGAGCTCCATCGTGCATGAACAACATGTTGTGTCATACTTGCAAAGGCACGTGTTCTAGCAGCACAGGTAGAGTATCCCGTATGAAATCATGGCGGTGAATCGAGGAAGTACAGTACATACTGGCGAAACTAAAATGAGCTCTAACATGGAAATTAAGCGTTTCCGGACACATGTCCACATAACATCTTTTCTTTATTTGTGTGTGAGGAATGTTTCTTGAAAGTTTGGCTGTACCTTTTTGTAACACCCTGTATACTGTAGACTCAGCAGTATTTGGCTTGTAATGTGCCAACTATGTATCCCACCCCTAGAGAACGAAACCAGCCAAAACTTTTAATATTTCAACACTGAGTCAAAGTATACATAGTTGAGGTCCACCACACCATTCCATCATTTTATTTGAAAGCCCACATGACGTATCTTCGGGTGAGAGTTGGTGTCTTTGTAAACAGGATTTTGTCAAACTTGACATAGAGTTGCAAAAAATGTGGTGCAGTTGCTACGATGACATCAAAAATGGCAAATAATAATTTATATGAGAACATACGGCTAGTTTATGGTCTCAGATCTATTGCAACAGAACGTACCCGCGTGCATTACCTGACTTTCCAAATCCTGCAACATTGATGACTTAAAACAATGTTGCTGAAGTTTGTGACGTCTCAATGAAGGAAGCAGTAGAAGAAGCACTCAAGAAAAGTGATGACAGTGAAAGTGGTGATATTTGTGCATGTTTTGATGGCAGCTGGTGGAAACATGGCCAACAGTTCACTAAATGGTGTTGTGACAGCTACATCAATTGATACTGGCAAGGTAATTGCTGTAGATATTCTAAGCAAGTACTGTAAAACCTGTGGCAGTGAACTGAGAAAGAGCATGAACATAACTGTCAGATGAATTATACTGGTCCAAGTGGTGGCATGGAAGTAGCAAGAGTTCTCAGGATTTTTAATCATTCAGTGGCAAACAGAGGTGTCAGATACACAGCATTTAGGGGACGGTGACAGCAAGGCTTATGACCGGTTATGTGCAGAACAACCCTATGGTCCTAATCTCACAATTTCTAAATTAGTGCATTGGGCATGTCCAGAAGAGAATGGGGTCGAGGTTGAGAAGATTCTTGAAAGAAAGGTCAAAAATAGTATTGGGAGATGGTAAGAAGATATGCGGTAAAGGTCACCTGACAAATGTTGAAATAGATAGATTACAGAATTATTATGGCTTGGCCATAAGAAGAAATGTAGGGAATTTCGAAAACATCAGTAAAGCTGTATGGGCTATCTTTTCCCATAAGCTTTCCAGAAATGAATATACAGTGCATGGTCTTTGCCCGAATGATCCTGACACTTGGTGCAAGTACAGAAGTGCCAGATATGACCACAAACATTCTTTACCTGCAGCAGTAATGAATGAAATTAAGCCGATATTTAAAGACCTTTGTAAAGATACCTTGTTGAAGAAATGTCTTCATGGGAAAACCCAAAATTTAAATGAATGTGTGAATTGTCATTTGGAACCACTTAACAAAACTGTATTTGTTCAGCTTCCAACCCTCAAATTTGGTGTTTATTATGGTATTTTATGCTTCAATGATGGTGTAATTAGAAAAACGGAGGTTTTGGAATTATTGGGCATAAAACCTAGTTCAAATACTGCAAAATCCTTGGTGCAAATAGAGAGAGAGAGAGAGAGAGAGAGAGAGAGAGAGAGAGAGAGAGAGAGAGAGAGAGAGAGAGAGAGAGAGAGAGAGAGAGAGAATCTGCAAAGCAGATATTGCTAATTTAAAATGCACAAAAGAAGCTGGAAAGAAAAGAGGGACCAAGAGAAGAAAAATCAGTATGATTCATATGATGCTCAGTATGGTGCAGGAAGATATTAGTGGTAAGTAACTCTCATCAATAACTGTACTAGAATTGCAGTATTAAACTTTAAATGGATTTTTCTCAGAACTACATTTTTTTTTTTTTACTTTCAGGTACTATTATTTGATAAACTAATGGAATTAGAAACATGAAATTTGGTCAATTTGTACTGCAGATGGTAATAAGTTATTACAAGTAAATTGAGAACCACCAAACAATCAGAAACAGTTTTATTATAATTAATGGACAAAAAAAGTTGAATTTTACTAGTGAGAGTATTTTTTTTTTCTTCTTCTAAACCATCATAGGTATTAAGTTAATTTTACTTGTAAATTGTATGCAGTAAAAATTTCATTGTCTTATCACTTACAGTTATTTGGAAAGTGCACCTATTCAGAGTTAGATATGGTGGGAATTAATGAAGTTCAGTGGCAGGAGGAACAAGACTTCTGGTCAGGTGAATACAGGGTCATAAATACAAAATCAAATAGGGGTAATGCAGGAGTAAGTTTAACAGTGAATAAAAAAATATAGGAACATGAATACGCTACAATGAACAGCATAGTGAACGCATTATTGTGGCTAAGATAGACACGAAGCCCAAGCCTACCACAGTAATAAAAGTTTATATGCCAACTAGCTCCACAGATGAGAAAGAGATTGAAGAAATGTATGATGAGATAAAAGAAATCATTAGGATAGTGAAGGGAGACGAAAATTTAATAGTGATGGGTGACTGGAATTCGGTAGAGGGAGAGAAGGAAATGTAGTCGGTGAATATGGAATGGTGTTAAGGAATGAAAGAGGAAGCCGCCTAGTAGAACTTTGCACAGAGCATAACTTAATCATTGCAGACACTTAGTTTAAAAATCATGAAAGAAGGTTATATATGTGGAAGAGGCCTGGAGACACTGGAAGGTTTCAGATAGATTATATAACGGTAAGACAGATTTAGCAATACCAACCAGGTTTTAAATTGTAAGAAATTTCCAGGGGCAGATGTGGGGTTTTAGGGTGCTCAACTACTAAGGTCATTAGTGAGGGGCAGATGTGAGTTCTGACAACAATCTATTGGTTATGAACTGTAGATTAAAACTGAAGAAACTGCAAAAAAGGTGGGGATTGAAGGAGATGGGATTTGGATAAGCTGAAAGAACCAGAGGTTGTAGAGAGTTTCAGAGAGAGCATTAGGGAATGATTGACAAGAAGGTGGGAAAGAAATACACTAGAAGAAGAATGGGTAGCTTTGAGAGATGAAATAGTGAAGGCAGCAGAGGATCAAGTAGGTAAAAAGAAGAGGGCTAGTAGAAATTCTTGGGTAACAGAAGATATATTTAACTTAATTGATGAAAGGAGAAAATATAAAAATACAGTAAATGAAGTAGGCAAAAAGGAATGGAAATGTCTCAAAAATGAGATCAACAGGAGGTGCAAAATGGCTAAGCAGGGATGGCTAGAGGACAAATCTAAGGATTTAGAGGCATATATCACTATACAGAAAAATTAAGACCTTTGGAGGAAACAGAAAGACTTGTATGAAAATCAAGAGTTCAGATGGGAAACCAGTTCTAAGCAAAGAATGGGAAGCAGAAAGGTGGAAGGAGTATATAGAGGGCTATACAAGGGTGATGTACCTAACAGCGATATTACAGAAATGGAAGAGGATGTAGATGAAGATAAAATGGGAGATAGGATACTGTGTGAAGAATTTGACAGAGCACTGAAAGACCTGAGTCGAAACAAGCTCCCAGGAGTAGACAACATTCCATTAGAACTACTGATAGCCTTGTGAGAGCAAGCTCTGTCAAAACTGTACCATTTGGTGACCAAGATGCATGAGACAGGCAAAATACGCTCAGACTTCACGAAGAATATAATGATTCTAATCCCAAAGAAAGCAAGTGTTGACAGGTGTGAAAATTACTGAACTATCAGTTTAATAAGTCACGGCTGCAAAAAAGTAACATAAATTGTTTACTGACGAATAGAAAACCTGGTAGATGCCGACCTCGAGGAGGATCAGTTTGGATTCTGTAGAAATGTTGGAACACGCGAGGCAATACTGACCCTATGACTTATCTTGGAAGATATATTAGGGAAAGTCAAACCTACATTTCTAGCATTTCTAGACTTAGAGAAGGCTTTTGACAATGTTGACAGGTACACTCTTTCAAATTCTGAAGATGGCAGGGTAAAATAAAGGGAGTGAAAGGCTATTCACAATTTGTACATAAACCAGATGGCAGTTATGAGTCGAGGGGCATGAAAGGGAAGCAGTGGTTGAGATGGGAGGTAGACAGGGTTGTAGCCTATCCCCGATGTTATTCAATATGTGTATTGAGCAAGCATTAAAGGAAACAAAAGTTTGCAGTAGGAATTAAAATCCATGGAGAAGAATAAAAACTTTGAAGTTTGCTGATGACACTGTAATTTTATCTGAAACAACAAAGGACCTGGAAGAGCAGTTGAATGGAAGGGACGGTGTCTTGAAAGGAGGATATAACATGAACATCAACAAAAGAAAAACGAGGATAATGGAATGTAGTTGTATTAAATCAGGTGATGCCAAGGGAATTATAGGAAATGAGATACTTAAAGTAGTAGATGAGTTTTGCTATATAGGGAGCAAAATAACAGATGATGGTTGAAGTGGAGAGGATATAAAATGTAGATTGGCAATGGCAAAGAAAATGTTTCTGAAGAAGAGAAATTTGTTAACATCGATTATAGATTTGTCAGAAAGCCATTACTGAAAGTATTTGTATGGAGTGTAGCCATGTATGGAAATGAAACATGGACGATAAATAGTTTAGGCAAGAAGAGAAAAGCAGCTTTCAAACTGTGGTGCTACAGAAGAATGCTGAAAATTAGATGGGTAGATCACGTAACTACTGAAGAGGTACTGAATAGAATTGGGGAGAAGAGGAATTTGTGGCACAACTTGACTAGAAGAAGGGATTGGTTGGTAGGACATGTTCTGCGCTATCAAGGGATCACCGATTCAGTATTGCAGGGCAGTGTGGAGGGTGAAAACCATAGAGGGAGACAGAGATGAATACACTAAGCAGATTCAGAAGGATGTAGGTTGCAGTAGTTACTTGGAGATGAAGATGCTCATGCAGGATAGATTAACTTGGAAGCATCCATCAAAGCCATCTCTGGACTGAAGACCACAACAACAACAACAGCAACAACAACAACAACAACTACTACTACTACTACTACTTGTTCCATTCCTGTGTCATATAAACTTTAAATTATTTATTTATCGAGACTTCAAGAGGTTGCAATTGTGATGCAAGTCCTCCTGTAATAACAACAAATTATGTATTTCCCTGTCTTCTCTTTCAAAGAATTTTACAAATGTCTACTAAACTGATCTATCACAAGAAAATAACTCTCCTATACTCTGTTAAGCCAGTAATTATATGGTGATGTTTTGAGTACAAATAGATGTAGAAATTAGTTAGCAATATGAAAATTAAAATGAATCGTTGCAGATTATGACAGTTTATCATGCAAAACAATCCATGGAACATGAAACTAATTAACTCCATAGTTTCACACCGGGCTCTTCCATGCAACCCTTGTTATACATGATCAACACCACCTGGCGGTATTTCAGAAAGTATTGGCATTGTCTTGCACTTAAAAATTATCATTGGATTAAGTTTAGCACTGGCAGCACAATATTAAAGGACAGCAGTATCGCTACAGTTATAGCAACTTTAAAGGAAACTGTTCTGTTACTCGACATATTCACTATTTGGCTTTGTTCCACACTGGTTTTCTTTTGATGTTAAGTAATAAAGTTATGGGAAGGTAATAATTTCTCTTCATACTCCTGTAGCATTTCACAAGCCTGTAGCACCAGCCAACCCCTCCCTGTTAAAGTTTCACTGTAGCACTAGCTTAAGGACATGTATTTGAATCATTTTTGTATTAATTCTGATGCCATTTTGATGGTGTCTTTCAATCCATTTCAATACACCATTTTCTAGTTCTGGCCATTTTGCATTCAGTTCTCTATTTCCACATTCTTCCTCATTTCTTTCTAAGTTCTTTACTGACCTGCCAATCACAAATGGCTTTCTGTTGTTGGAGGGCCAAAACTCCACCATGTTGTTCTGCATATGCTATTACTTTAAGTTTATAGCTCGCATCATATGAATACCTTTCACTGGCACCGTAGACAGCAATGATGCATCATAGGCTAGACAATGTTCTGGGTTCCAATGGGGAGGGGGGGGGGGGGGGGTGGCGCAAGAGGGAGACAGTGTTAGCAAGCTTATGAATCCCCACAACTCATGTTTGTCTCATCAATGCAGTGTTGCTGCCAGTTGAATCCAATGTTAAATAAGGATAGCTTTCCCAAGGCATCAAATATATGGCTACTTTTAAAACTGGTGGGATTTTTAAATCACACTGGACATTTTATATTAATTTAAAGTAAAAGGAGCGCCAGAATTTTGGAGGCAGTTTTTTGAAGAAAGTGTTTTATAGTCTGTAAAATATGGTGGTAATTCGTAGGATTGTTCTTTGTATTTGGAGAAATTTCACTGTTTAATCTTTGAAGTTCCTGGAATGCTGAAGCCAGGACAGTATATTCTGAAAAAGCAGTGGATGAGGCTGCTGTTGGCACAATGCTGCTTCTTGGTTTAAACAGGTGTCTTGTTGTCAATTTCTTGTTCTAAGAGTTCCTGGGCCAGTGTGCATCTGTGACCTATTATGTGGAAGTTCTCAGCTTTAGCTTTATAGTCTACATTTTAAAGATCAGCTAAAGTCCATTTATGGTGTAAGCAGGTGTTCCACTGCGTGCTGCTGATATCAGTTTTTTTTCTATTGATTATAGCCAATGAGCTTTAAAATATAGTAGTCAGTGAAAACTGCTGATTCTAATGACTTGTTGTGGTGGAAGATACAAATTGATTACTTTTGTTTGCAACTTGGATAGCTAGATATTGATGATTGTTGATCTGGCAAATATGGATTATAAGATTGGTTAGTAGTTTTCGTATTTGCTTCATGAATTGTACATTTCTCAGAATGTGACAGTACTACCTTGCATATTGTTTCATATTCCATTGTTTCATTGGTTATGAGTAGAAGTCAATATATGTGAGTGCAAGAAAATTGTGCTGATAGAATGATCTTACCACAAACTTTGTGGGGTATATTCAGAATCTCCAGATTTCTGAAGTGATGTTTAGGTTGAAACCTAAGAGCACAGTTTATATTTTAAGAAATATTCTGTTCTATAAAAACAGCATTCTGCGCAAGATGTATCCCATTTCTGTGCCATGTAATTTCATACAATCATTATGACTTTTGTCTAACACTAGTTCCTATCTAATCATCATTCATAAGTTGTCATGTTCACTTCCCATGATGCATCTTCAAACAGTTTTCAACTGCAGCACAGAATGGAAAAGTTGGTCTGTAGATTCCTATTGTTTTTGCCTGCAGCAGTTAGTGCTTCACAGGTAGAAGCTGAGCTGTCAGGGATTGTCTTACGCCACCTCCACTATAGTCTTAAGAACGTCTTACAAAATGATGTTACAATGACAATAGTTAAAAATTACATTGTTTTTCTTGAAACTAAACATACTGAAATAACACCCTCCCCCGCTCTCTCCCCTGCTGGTCATGCTGGTCACTTACCAAACCTACAAGACATTCCAACATAGCTATTGTATTAAGCATTAATGATAACATATGGTGCAATCATGCACAAATGTCATATAAAAACATAGCAATTTCCTGCTTGTTTGCACGATGTTCTTGGTTTCTATGTATTGGACACCACTTTTGAATTACAGCCAATTTAATTTGTGGCCTGCTTCAAATTGCATAACACTTAATTTGCAGTAGGAATTTCATGTACATGTAAGCACAGAAGCATTTGGGACAAGTTAAAGCCATCGGGCAACACTTGCTGACATAATTTGTGGTTGTAGAGTATATTTAGTTCTGTTCGAAATAATTGGTTTTAATCAAAATTGTTGTTGCTCTGGATCAAATTTGGGACAAAATGTGGTAATTTGTGTTAATTTTGTAGTTCCATTCCATTCTGACTAATTGTTTATGAATGTGACAGCTTCATTATCTAAAGTATTTTTACATAACCTGTTTATGAAAACTACTGTCAATTAAACTAGTTTCACAACATTCTGTAATGCTACATTGAACTTGGTAATGCGAGACACACAATTTGATATCCTCATTCACTACATTGTTCTAGTGGATTCAGTCTTAGTAATTTTCTATGAAATATCTCCAAGTGATATTCCATAACCACAAAAGGACACCTTGGAAGCTAGCCATGTGTTTGTAGCTGCTGCAAGCACCAGCATCCTTTCAGGGAATTCCAGCCACTGCCTACAGCCACCTGCCTAGGTACTCAGTGCTCTGCTATGCCCAGGCTTACAAAACTTCACCTCACTGTTGCGCTACATTCCCAGGTCAAACCAAGAATTCAGCCATGCTTATAAATTTAAGAGGCCAATCTTCATATATTAGATTTAGCTTATCCTAAGCTACTTTAGCTGTAGAGTAAGAGGTATTCTGCAGCTGAATTGATACCTACAGATAGATGGAGCTTATATTTTGGCTCTCACTGTGGACACTTTAATTCCATCAGTTAATTTGTCACAGACACAATCTCACTGTCAGTGTTCCACGTATGATTACACATCAAATCGTCACTTACTGTTCAGTGTCAAAAGACCGTAGCACCAGTTCTCAAACAACATAATGTTCCACAGCATAAGCTGTAAGATTAGGATTTCTGTAAGAGAATGAATGTGTAATATCACTGCTGTACAAGGAAATGACATTAGAGCACCGTAAAAACATTTTTTTTTCCCTCTCTCTTCAAAATGATCAGCTAACCAACCAAATTCCCATGTTGTTTACAACACTGTGAAACTGTACTAAAAACCAGGTTAAATTTTACTTTGAATAACGCAGGGATATAAAACACTAGACTTACAGTGTGAGATGTGGAGTCTACTGTCAGTGTTTTACTTGGGGCAGATAAGATTAACTTCAGTAGTCTGCTTCATGTTTGTTTGAAACCAGAAGTAAACCAAACGTAATTGCCATCTTACTGCTGGAAAAACTCCTAAGTGGTTTATTGGTTGTAGTCTTGCCTGCTGTCTGAATTAAAAGTGGCTCCCAAAACTGTTTGTGGCTGGAAGGATTTGTTTACTTAATTACAGTCACTAGTAGCACGCCTTAAGCGGTACTACATCAGTAGTGATACGATGTAGTCTTTGTAGTTGGTAAATGTGATGATTAAATAAACGTTTGCAATGTATACTTATTGTATTACTTATTTCCCATATTTTTCTATGCTTAGGATTGCTGTTGACATGTTATTAGCTTTTCAGTTAATTAATGTGAGAGAGAAATCTTCTGGTAAAGAAGTGGAGAGGTCCTAGGTGTTACGTTTAGAATTTCCCGTATCTGTGTCTTCTCTTGTCTTCATTATGACAGTGTTTCCCTCTCAACTTGGCACTCGAATGAACTGTCCTTCAGACCTATCCATCTTTCATGTCTGAGGAAGAAACTAAGTTTTGAAAGGTGGGAATAGCATTTTCACTTACAAATGTGTCTATCGGCTGTACTGAAATTTCCCTCCTGCTCTGATCTGTGTTTCTATTGCTTCTAATGGAAATTCAATCTTCTACAAGTATTGGCCAGTTCCTTAGTGATTTAAAATCTGTTGATAGAGTTACTCCCCAAGTGAGTGTTGTGTGACTGCTGATGGATCAAACTTGATACAATCAAGGGGGCCAAAACAGAAAATCCAAAGAGTAAACAAATAAGACAAAGAATAAATCTAAAACATAATGTGAAAGACCAAGGTTTAAAGATGTTTGGAAAAGTGAAGTCTATGGAAATGGTGCCCATTCGAAACCCACAGAGGCAAGCTCAACTAGAAATTTTGAGTGCCATCTTGTGACAGATGGAAGATTTTGGTCATAAATGGAATAGAATCATAATGGTATGTTTCTTTAAATTGATATTCATATGTATGTATAGTTTGAATAAACGTACATGTTGTTTGACACTTCAAACCTTGAAACTGAGTTCCTGCAATCTCGTCTCTCAATACCACACACAAACTTCCAGCAATTGATAATGTGCCTGTACAAAATGCCAGTTAACCAGCAATGTTACTGTAATGATCAGCAGCTTACCTGGTACAGTATCACTTACAAAATGGGCTGCCCACGACTGGTTATAGCTGACTCCAGCGTGAAACAGTATTGGCATCTGTACTTGTCTGTCTGAGCTTCTGCTGTAGGACAGTTGGGAGATGTAATCCAACAAGTCATTTTAAATGCAATATGGTCTGCAAACTTAACTATTTTACAACTTTGAAGACCCTACATTCTGGTTTCTAATATGTGCTGATAAAATCGTGAAAGGCCAAAGCAGTAGGTTCTTCTTGACGACGGAAGAACACCATTTGGTGTTTCAAGGGACACAGTAATATTGAGATAATTAATCATGATTTCATTGTGCCTTTAAGTGTGTTCATATTTGTTAGTTTGCACCTTGTTTGTGGCACATGAATTCCTGACATCTTCACTTTCAGGAGGACTACATTATGTGGGACGCTGGATTATCTCTCTCCTGAAATGATCAAAGATCATCCTCATGATGAAAATGTTGATCTGTGGAGCCTTGGAGTCCTTTGCTACGAATGTTTAGTTGGCAAGCCGCCATTTGAATCTGCTGTTTATGATGATATGTGTCGCCAGATAAGCAGAGCTCAATATTCATTCCCACCATTTGTTTCAAATAATGCAAGGGATCTTATTGCAAAGGTGACCTTATTTCATAATTATATTAAATAAGAAATGTTGGTATAATAAAGAATACACATTAAGTTGCAGACATGCACAGTACCAGCACCTCAGGCCGGAATGCATTCCGGCTCGAGATGCTGGAGGTGGCGGTAATGTATGCATGAGGTGTGCGTGCTTGTGTGTATGAATGGTGTGTGTTTCTCTTTTGCTGATATAGACTGTGGCTGAAAGCTTTATGTAAGTGTCTTCTCAGTTGCAGTGTCTTCTTTACGGTAAGTAGCAATTTATCTTTTCCTACATTGTTGATATTCCTACATGAAGTTCTCATTGTTTTAAATGTTACAGAACAGAGAGAAATTTTTCAAATTCTTATGAATTCAAACTTAGCTTCATGACAAATGTGAAGCACCAATACCTTTGATCTCACACACAGTATTTTATTTGAAACGGTAACATTCTGTACATTCCATAATGAGAGGATGTTTATACAAATTTGAAACTTAAGGTGAAACAAAAATAAAAATTTTAAACTATGAGATCTGCCAATTAGTTGAAGTATTTTAACTTTTGTTGTTTAACAGCTGTGTTAGAATATTAGTAAGATTCCCATTGCTGTTTAAGTAATGTTTTTTCCTCTTTTTTTCCAGTAGTTTGCCACAATTTTGTTTTGTTTGGATAAACAGATATATTTACAGTTGAGCGACTTTTGAATTATTTTAGTGAGGGGGGAGCAAAACGGTTGGCAATGATAGCTTTATGAAAGGTGGTTGTACTATTACACGCAAGTAGTATAAAGCACTTGGATTGACAGTTGACGTATTGGTAGAATAGCCATTTGAAACAGTACCTAGGCCAATAATGTGGAGATTACACAAAATTAAGAGCGTGCAACAAACATAAGACAGCTTGAACTTTATTTTGTCAGTTATAACTAATTTGCTTTACGTGCTTAATTGTTCTTGGTAGCTGGAGTCTCTCCTTTTGGTCATTGTGACAGGCTGAAAACTGTTAGTGCAGAAGGATAATTCCAGTAATGTAGCCCACACAGTATGTAATGCCGAATATTATCACTCTTAACAACACATTAGAAGTATTAACAATTGACAGCCAGTTGAGATTTCATAGTTCTTCTTTAAATGCTATTAAAGAAATGTTACATACTGCAGTTAGTCACAGTTCTTTCTATCTGATTATAGTGCAGTAGACCTACACTTGACAAAAGAATCAGCAATTGTCTAATGTGGCAAAATACAGTCAATATGTCACAATATTAGTAACTATGTTGGGTGACCAAATACTTTTAACAGGTGTAACACACTATCCCCCCCCCCCCCCCCCCAGGGGGTCCACAACTCTTTTGTGGATACGTGATGGGACCCCGAGCTAATGTGGCCCTCCTTCCTTTCCGGGCTGCATACCCTCCCTTTCCGCATCCTTCCCCGTGCCCCATCTTCGCCCCCCCCCCCCCCCCTCACCCCTGGCTCTTTCCTTCCCTTTCTCCCCCTCTGGGAGTATGGTTTGTGCCTACGTCCGGAGACGGACGCTCGAAACTGTCTCTTTTTTCCTCCCTGTGCGTGTCTGAAGGCCGACCCACGCACTTCCATGCGTAGCCGGTGACGGGGTAACGCGTAATTCCCCGCCCCGGGTAGACAGGTAGGACACGTACGTACCCCCTGGTAACGGCCAGACCCAGGGAGGGGTGATTACCCGAGCTGATACCTTCCGAAAGTGCCGATTGGTCCCTCCGTCCGTTTGTCGGGAGGTGTGAACAATCACCTAAGGTGGGAGTGCCCTCAGAGAGGCCCCCACAAGGGAGGAGCGCGCCATCGGAGACGCCAGTGATCTTGGGGGATTCTTCCGCAATGGTTTCTTCACTATCCACTATGTCTGCTCACAAGCGTAAGTTCACTGAGTCTCAGCCACAGACAGTTCTTCCATCGTTGCCACAGTTCCTTGTTGTTTCTCGGTCTGATGAAGGTCACGACTTCTCCACGGTCAACCCTTTCATTATTCAGAAAGGTGTCGACGCAATTGCAGGTCCTGTAAAGTCTTGTTCCAGATTACGGAATGGCACCCTGTTGTTAGAAACAGTCAGTGCCCTCCAGGCACAAAAATTGCTGCGTACCTCATTACTACACACCTTACCTGTCCGGGTGGAACCGCACCGTACTTTAAATTCCTCGCGTGGAGTCGTTTATACATGCTCCCTCGATGGATTGTCTGACGAAGAAATTCAGCACTACCTGTCTGACCAGGGCGTAACGGCTGTTCATAGGGTTATGAAAAGGGTTGACACGAACATCATTCCAACCTGCACTGTCTTCTTGACATTTGACAAAGTTCAACTCCCATCGAAAATCAAAGCAGGTTATGAGAATTTCCGTTCGCCCTTACGTCCCAAACCCTACGCGTTGCTATCGGTGTCAGCGGTTCAATCACACCAGCCAGTCCTGTTCCAATCCGGCCAAATGTGTTACGTGTGGCAAGGATGCCCATGAGGGTGCGTGTCCACCTCCATCCCCTCGCTGCATCAACTGTATCGGTGACCACGCTGCTTCCTCTAGAGATTGCCCCGTTTTGAAGGACGAAAAGCTCATCCAGGAAATCAGAGTGAAGGAAAAGGTGTCGACCTTTGCTGCTCGAAAATTATTCGCCAGTCGACAGCCCACCGTGCCTCAGACAGGAAAATACAGCACTGTCCTTGCTTCTCCTCGGCCAACAAAGGAGGCGGCCACGCAGACTTGCGACCTCACCTTTAGTGCCACAGTCGTCAGATCGGCCAGCGCAAAGATCGCCCGTTCAACCTCACCACTTTCGCCTGCCCTTCGTCGAGTTCTGCTAAATCTCTAGCCCAAAAGTCAGACACCAAGACTTCGAAAAAGAGCATACTCGTGAAGAGTTTTTACATACCGCAACTTCCCAACCATCGGTTCCTCCTTCCTCTAAACATCATACTTCCAAGAAGGCTACAAAGAACCCCAGTTCCTCTCCTTCTCTGCCAAGGCGTGTCCCATCTACAGCACCACCTGGCGGAAATCGCCCTCGGCCGTCTTCTGTGTCGCCAAGGCGCACTGCTGGCGGCCGATCGCTGGTGGCAGGAGCTGCTCCTGACCAACCTATGGATCAGGATCTTCTGCCTTCGGCTGAATGCCATTCCATGCTGTCGGTCGCAAGCTCTGAGCAGTCGTTGAGTTGACAGCGACCTTGGTCACATTCCTCCATTTTCTGTTCACCGTATGTCCATTATCCACTGGAATATCCACGGTATTCGAGCTAATCGAGATGAATTGTCGATCCTCTTACAATCCTACTCGCCAGTCACCTTCTGTCTTCAGGAAACAAAGCTGCGTCCCCATGACCGCTTTGTTCTCCCTCATTTTCAGTCCGTCCGATATGATCTCCCCTCTGTTGAAGGCACTCCAGCACATGGAGGACTCATGATTCTTCTCCATGAAACTCTCCATTATCACCCAATCCATTTAAACACTTCCTTCCAAGCTGTCGCCATCCGTCTTTCCCTTTCCGGATACATGTTCTCTCTTTGTACTGTATACATTCCATCGTCCACACCAATGGCACGAGCTGATCTCCTTCATCTTCTTTGTCAGCTTCCACCCCCATATTTGCTGGTTGGGGACTTCAATGCCCACCACCCGCTTTGGGGATCTCCACATCCTTGTCCACGTGGCTCACTATTGCTAGACGTCTTCCACCAAGCAGATCTAGTTTGCCTCAACACTGGGGTCCCTACATTTTTGTCTGCCTCCACGACAAATTTATCTCATTTGGACCTTGCGGTCGGTACTGTTCCGCTAGCTCGGCGCTTCGAATGATTCGCTCTTGATGATACACACTCGAGTGCCCACTTTCCATGTGTCCTTAGACTGCAGCCTAAACTTCCCTACATCCGCCCGCGACGCTGGAAGTTTGCCGAAGCTGATTGGACACTTTTCGTCTCTAGCGACATTCGATGACAGTCACTTTCCCAGCGTCGACGATGAGGTCACACATATTACCGACGTTATTCTTACCGCTGCGGAACATTCAATACCACGCACCTCCGAATTGCCCCGGCGCCCCCCAGTTCCTTGGTGGAACGAGGCATGCCGTGATGCAATACGTGAGCGGCGACATGCTCTCCGCGTTTTCTGCCACCATCCTACTTTGGCCAACTGTATCCGCTATAAGCAGTTCCGAGCGCGATGCCGTCGTGTCATCCGCGATAGCAAGAAGGCAAGCTGGAAATTCTTTATTAGCTCATTTAACACCTTCACTCCCTCCTCGGAAGTTTGGAGTCGGCTTCGACGGTTCTCAGGCGCGCCTAGTTTCTCCCCGGTCTCTGGGCTCACTGTCGCGCATCACACATTAGTGGACCCCGTCGCAATTTCTAACTCGTTGGGTCAGCACTTTGCTGAGATTTCTAGCTCTTCAAATTACCCGCCAGCATTTCTCCCGAAGAAACGTGCAGCGGAAGTGCGACCTCTTGCTTTCTCCTCTCAAAATCGCGAAAGCTACAATACTGTTTTCTCCATGCGGGAACTCCAACATGCACTCTCTTCTTCTCGCTCCTCCGCCCCAGGACCGGATGGTATCCACGTCCAAATGTTGCTGCATTTATCAACCCATAGTCTGCGTTACCTCCTTCGCCTTTATAATCGAATTTGGACCGACAGTACTTTTGCCAGACGATGGCGGGAAGCTATCGTCATTCCTGTTCCGAAACCTGTAAAGGACAAACATCTCCCCTCTAGCTATCGCCCCATTTCTCTCACGAGTAGTGTCTATAAGGTTTTGGAGCATATGGTGAATTACCGTTTAGCGTGGTGGCTGGAATCCCGCAGTCTTTTTTAACACCTGCCCAATGCGGATTCCGAAAGCATCGTTCTGCAGTTGACCATCTTGTTGCTCTCTCCACTTATATCATGAACAATTTTCTCCAGAAACGCAAAACAGTAGCAATATTTTTTTATCTGGAGAGAGCATACGATACCTGTTGGAGGACAGGTATCCTCCGCACACTGTTCTCTTGGGGATTTAGAGTTCGGCTGCCCCTTTTTCTTTGCGAATTTATGGCAGAGCACACATTTAGGGTGAAGGTGAACACTACTCTCTCCCGTACTTTCTCCCAAGAAAACGGGGTACCCCAGGGCTCCGTGCTGAATGTTGTACTGTTTGCCATTGCCATCAATCCAATTATGGATTGTCTCCTTTATGATGTCTCGGGCTCCCTCTTTGTGGACGATTTTGCGATCTACTACAGCTCTCAACGGACCAGCCTTCTTGAACGACGTCTTCAAGGATGTCTCGATCGCCTCCACTCTTGGAGCATCGAAACTGGCTTCCGTTTTTCTCCCAGTAAGACAGTTTGTGTTAATTTTTGGCGACGTAAGGAGTTTCTTCCACCCTCCTTACATCTAGGTCCTGTCAACCTTCCGTTTTCAAATGTCGCTAAATTCTTGGGTCTTATGTTTGACAGAAAACTGTGCTGGTCCTTCCACGTTTCCTATCTTTCGGCTCGCTGTCTGCGATCCCGTAACACCCTCTGTGTCCTGAATGGTACCTCCTGGGGAGCGGACCGAGTGGTCCTTCTCCGCCTCTATCGCGCCTTAGTGCGCTCAAAATTGGACTATGGAAGCATAGTCTACTCCTCTGCTCGGCCGTCTATTCTTCGGCGTCTAGACTATCCACCACCGTGGATTACGTTTAGTGTCTGGAGCTTTTTACACCAGCCCTGTGGAAAGCCTTTGTGCTGAGACTGCTGAACCTCCGCTGTCCAATCGGCGAGCAGTCCTTCTGAGTCGTTATGCTAGCCATCTGTCTTCCATGCCTGCTAATCCAGCCCATGACCTTTTTTTCGACGCCTCCTTTGATGTAGGGTATGCAGGTCGCCCCTCCTCCCTACTACCACCGGGAGTCCGCTTCCGTCAACTGCTCCATTCTCTTTCCTTCCGCTTTCCTAAAACCTTCTTGACAACTTGGGGTACAGCACCGCCTTGGCTCCGTCCCCGGATCTGCCTGCTCCGTGACCTTTGTCGATTTCCCAAGGATGGTACCCCTTCACTTGTTTATCGTCGGGCATTTGCTGCTCTATGTGCACAAATGACGGACGCCACATTTATTTACACTGACGGCCCGAAAACATCGTTAGTTGTAGGGAGTGCCTATATTGTTGGCGACACCCCAAATCACTTTCGGCTTCCCGACCAGTGTTCGGTTTATACTGCGGAGCTTTACGCTGTTCTCCAGGCTGTCGACACCGAGCGAGGTGGCGCAGTGGTTAGCACACTGGACTCGCATTCGGGAGGACGACGGTTCAATCCCGTCTCCGGCCATCCTGATTTAGGTTTTCCGTGATTTCCCTAAATCGTTTCAGGCAAATGCCGGGATGGTTCCTTTGAAAGGGCACGGCCCATTTCCTTCCCCATCCTTCCCTCACCCGAGCTTGCGCTCCGTCCCTAATGACCTCGTTGTCGACGGGACGTTAAACACTAATCTCCTCCTCCTCCTCCTCCTCCAGGCTGTCCACTACATCCGCCGCCATCAGCGGATACAGTACGTTATCTGCTCAGATTCTCTCAGGTCTCTCCTCAGTCTCCAAGCTCTTCATCCTGTGCACCCTCTGGTCCACCGGATTCAGGACTGTGCGCTTGCTCCACCTGGGGGGGCGTCTCAGTGGCGTTCCTCTGGCTCCCGGGACACGTTGGTATCTGTGGAAATGAGGCGGCCGATATTGCAGCCAAGGCTGCAGTCTCTCTTCCTCGGCCAGCTATTCAATCGATTCCCTTCGCCGATCTACGGAGCGTTTTATGTCGACGTGTTGTTCATTTATGGCACACGCATTGGTAGACACTTACCCATAATAAATTGCGGGACATGAAAGCTCTTCCTTGTGCTTGGACCTCTTCCTCCTGAACGCGTCGTCGGGAGGAGGTAATTTTAACTAGACTCCGGATAGGGCACTGTCTTTTTAGCCATCGACATCTTTTAAGTGGCGATCATCAAAGTGAATCAGTCATCAAAGTTGAATGCAAATTTACAGTGTGAAGTAATTGCAAGATACTGTCATTGAGTTAATAAATGACAGAATATAATATTTGACTTGAACACATTACATTTTATGAGTTGTTATGACTGCAGTGAACTTTCCTGCATGGACTGACATAGTAATTTCTTCTATGCTTTCTGGCCACTGCCCCCTTTCAAATAGGTGATACGCATTTCATATTTGAAGCTGGTCTGGTGATTTTAGGGTTGGGTGGACTATTTAAAGAAGGCATGCAAATATTTGTTGTGAGGAACTACATAATGTTTCAACAATCGGTTAAGTTAGATTTTGGATGGATTATAGGATTTCAGTTACCAGGTTTACGAAAAATGTTGAAGACTTGTAAAGTGTAAAAGTAAAATTGTTATGCTTCTATGTTGGGAATACTGTAACTAGAAGTATGACATCCAGCTTGAAAGTAATTTTACCTTATGATAAATCATGCAAAATTTTTGTTAACGACCTCATCAATTAATAATGGGGTATCATCTGACTTAGAAAAAATATATTAAGAAAGTACAGTGTCGAAGTACACTGCACTGAGGCAAAATGGGCAACTGTATTTATGAAGGTTTGAACTTTTGATGTCAGGTGTGTGTGTGTGTTTTTTTTTTTTAGTTCCAGGTAATTAAAGTATACTCGCAAGAAGAGTGAATTGTCAACTTTCAAAGGAATGGTAACACCTTTTAAGATTATGCCTATCATGTCACAATGTTTGTTTTTTGCTATGTTCTGTTTTATAATTGTCAGTTTGTTTTAACTTTTAATTATGTGAACATGTAAAACTAATTGCATCATTGTAATGGGGAAGATCAATATAGTGAACTAGTCAATACATTGAAATAGAACTTTGCCTAAATAACAATTTTACACTTTCATGTACACATTACATATAACATATGCAACTGCACTAAAAATAGAAAAAAAATTATGCATGGCAGTAAAACATAACAGATGGAAGAGTTCCAACATTTTACCTATCACAAAGAACTGAGTATAAGCTTTAATTAAAGTCAATGAGATGAATGTTGTCTTGCAGTAATGTGTGATATGCTATGTGTCAGAAATAGCTATTCATTGGGTTATTATATAAATGAGCTGATGATTGGCAACCTTCTCTCATTTTGATCAGTCTGACATGTCTTAGTTTGCCTCATCTAAATTTTTTAAATTTTGATATTTTTAAATTTTATTTCCATTGGAATTGAATGGTTTACTGGCTGTAGGTTAACATCTGAGCTAACAAAGTTCATCTCTTTTTTGCAGCTACTTGTGGTTGTGCCACAGAACAGACTACCTCTGCAAGAAGTATTGAAACACCAATGGATTCTTAAAAATGCTGTTACAGAAAAGAATGTAAAATAAGATTTATGCTGTTGGTGCAACAAGTGAAAGGCACATGAATCAGTTACCTGTGAACAGTACAGTCTAGATACTGAATGGATCTAGGACACTGAAACTGCACTGAATTACTGTGATTAACAACAAATCCCTTTTTATGTGATTTATTGATTGTTTACTTAATAACGTTGTAATTTTCTGACTTTTGTTTTTATTAATAATATTTGGATGTGATGTTGATCCCAATTTTGTTGTCTGTTTTCCTACAGAGGTAATAATTTCTTCAGTTCACCAGATTAACTTCCTACTGTCGAAAGATTTTAACTTTCAAGCTGAAATTTTTTTTTTTTAATTATGTATACAAATGTAAGATATCAATTAAATGTAAATTTTGTTAAAAGTATTTATTGAATTATTCATTGTGCAGATGTTGGTTTTAAGTTTGATTTGTAATTTATTGAATTCATTGTATTAAAAAACCTAACATTTTGCTGGAATGATTTAATTCGTGAAGTCTTCCCTGCTGTCCCAACTGCTCCTTCCCACTAAACTCTGGAAAGCTTTTCATTTCATTTTATTATCTTCCTGTATATCGTTTACATGATGTAGGAATTGTCACAACAAAGTTATCATACTAGTACTACAGACAATAATGGAATATCACTTTCAAGGCATTTTTAAAAGTACAAATTTAGACATATAAATTAACATTTTTGGCAATAAATTTACACACAAAGTACTCATCTACGTCATAGAAAGTTTTGCTTAAAAGTTAAAATTTAAGACTGAGCTTAAAAATTACTTCATCTATTATTGCCTTCATGTACACTGGCAGAGCATTGTAGAGTTTTATTCCAAAATAACTTACATGCTTTTGGGTTTGTGTTGTCCTTACCCTTTCTACATACAAATTCTTACGAGTTCTAGTATTATAATTATGGCAGTCCTCATTTGTACGTAGATTTTTCACATGTGCTCTTGTACACAGAATGCTTTTAAAAATATACAGTGATGGTATTGAGTATTTGCAGTTCTTTGAAAAGGGGCCTACAATGAGTTCTTGGAGAGTTACGTGTTATGATTCGTATAACTCTTTTCTGAAATTTGAAGATATCTGTTAAGCTTGATTTAGTTTTACCCCAGAACACTATGCCGTAAGACACGATGGACTGAAAGTAAGCAAAATACACTAGACTAGTACAGTCTGTGCTGCATACTCTAGATAATATCCTCAATGCAAAACATGCCGAATTGAGCCTGTGGAATAAGTTCTTGAGATGGTCTTTCCAGCTTAAGTTTGATCAATGTGCATGCCCAAAAACTTTGTGGATTGTACACTCTCCATCTTCTTATCCATTAGTTTTAACTGGAGGTCCATATCTTGAGTTGCTTTGCCATACTGTATATAATTTGTTTTACTTAGATTGTTAACTCATTAGCATTAAACCAATGTTCAATATATTTCAGGACTATATCAGTTGTGGTGGTTAATGATTTTTTTATCATCACTTATAATAATGCTAGTGTCATTTGCGAACAACATTATTTTGGTAGAAATATTAGGATTTTTTTTTTGTCATTTGTATAAAGCAAGAATAATAAGGGACCAAGAACACTGCCCTGTGGGACACCTATTTCCAGTTTCTTTGCATCTGAGACCCACTTGATTATCCGATTTTTATGTTCTGCGATGATTTCTACCACCTGAGTTCTATCTTGAAGGTAAGATTCAAACCACTGCTTCACAACACCCCTTACACCTATTGCCTCCATCTTGTTTAACAGAATTTTGTGATTTACTGTATCAAAAGCTTTAGATAAATCTAAGTTAATTCCCACTACACATTTTTTAGTGTCGAGACTCCTGACAGTCTCTTTGGTATAGGCATGGATAGCTGATTCTGTGCTGTGGCCCGAGTGAAAGCCATGTTGATTGCAGTTTAGAAGTTTGTGAGCATCTAAGTAATTTATGAGTTTGATTTTCATTAATTTCTCTAGAATTTTTGAAAATGATTGGAGAAGGGATATTGGTCTATAATTTTCTACCTTGTATGGATCTCCTTTTTTAAACAGAGGTCTAACCTTAGAGATTTTCAACCCCAGGAAACACACCTTCGCTGAAAGACAAATTGGCAATATGTACCAGGGGCTTTATAATTTGTTGGGCAACTTTTTTTATTATTGAAACAGGCACTTCATCCACACCTGCAGACATTTTTGATTTTAGACCCTTTATCACCTTTAGTATTCCATTATCATTTGTGGGAGTTAACAACATACTACTGTCTACTTTTGGGGCTGTTAATTTCTCATGTTTAGTAAAGTTTTTGCTTAATGACACTGGTACACTTAAAAAGTAATTATTAATGTAATTTGCCAGAGTTTCATCTTTTAAATCAATATTTTCACTATTTTTGAGTACTATTTCCTGATCCTTGAGGCCCTTACCTGTTTCCCTTTTCACAATTTCCCAAATAGTTTTTGATTTATTGCCTGATTTTCGTATTAATTTATCATTACTTAGTAATTTTGCTTTTGTAATTACTTTTCTATATATTTTTTTGTAATTTGTTACATATTCTTTAAACTTTGGGTCAGTCCAACTTTTCAGTCTATAGTTAAGCATTTTCATGGTCCTGGAGGAATTTCTAATACCTGTTGTGATCCAGGAGTTAGGATGTGTATGCCCGTATGTGTTTGTTTTGACAAGTTTCTTAGGAAAACACATTTCAAAATTCAACATAAACAGGGAAGAAAAAACATTATATGCAGTGTTTGTGCTAGTTTGTAACAGTACTTCTGCCCATGATTGGTTAGTCAGTGTATTTATGAAGTGACTGCAACTATTTGTGGAGAAGGTTCTTTTGTACATTTGGTATGATAATATTTTGAGCAATGCCTCTAACTTATTTCTAAAAATTTCAGGATCACCACATGGTGATCTGTACACTGACATTATTATTGCATTAATCTTCGGGAAAGCGGTGAATGTTATGGCGGAAGTAATAGTTTTGTGGTGCAAAGTGAAGTGTCACCTGCCTTTTGTCATAAAGGCATCAGCTGTATGGTGTCAATGTAATTTTACGCTTCAGTCCAATGTTGCAGACACGGTATTTAACTGCATGAGAAAAGGCAAAACTGATAGAATTAGATAAAGGATGATTACTGCACATAATTTTCTTGATAACAGATTGTCAAGTAGACCAAAATAATTGCCCTGGAGTAATGCAGAATTTAAATACAATTTCAGCATTATTAAATCCTTCCTCCCGGCCTGCAAATTAGTTTGCACTCATTTAATAATTCTCACTTCAACGTAAATTGGCTGTAAACACCAGCACTTTCTTCTCATTGTATAAAAGTAAAATATAATTCTTGACACATTCCACCTTCATCATACTAAGTCACACACCTACTCACGTTCAAATGCAGTCGTGTATTCATATATAAATAGTCTCTGCAAATTTAATCACATCTCCATAATATGAGAACAGAATCCATACATACTTCATAACTAATCAGCAGATACAAATTTCAATGAATCATTTACATGGAGAAAATGGGTATGTAGGGATGTAACTCGGTGGAGTTGCCCAGAACTCTTCCCTGAGGTAACTTGACTAACCTCTCTGGACCTGCAGTTAGTTCGTTCTGATCGATGTTTGTGATACAATGCTTTGTACCTTGGACAATAAAACATTTATATGGAATCGTATCACCTGCTAGTTGTTGCATATAACAACTATGAGTACTGTACTTCCTACAGTGGAGACCCTGAAATTTTAACCATTTAAAATGAAAAATCTCTTGCACCAGTCCATTGCCCTGCAATGTCACAGCTACCTCCAGCTCAACTGTTTCCTGCTCCAAGTGACATTGACCTCACCTCTTTGCTAACGCCTGTGAATGCTGAGTGACTGCCTAGCAATTCTGCTAAAACAAAAGTGATTCTGGGCAAACATTGGCTTCCTGTCACCCTATTTATCAGTACACGTAGTGCTCTGAGCTTACAAGTGGGAAGTAATGACACTTATTCCCATGGACACTTCTTTAGTGCCAGTGAATCTACATGCATTAACATTCCTTGTGTTTTGCAAAACTATAAAGATATCCACCAGATTACTGCAATAGTGGGTCAACAGTGGCCCTGTGAGACTATCCTCAAACCATTTTCAACTACTTACTACCTCCTGGACAAAATTAAGATGGGTTACAGTGATCTTTCTGGACATAAAAGGAATCTGTCTGACGTGGATTATGTGGTTGTGCAGCATTTGCCCATATCATCATCATTGCGACTGCCACGATGTCACCTTAGTGACTTCACATTTGTGCCACCTGCCCCGAGTTCGCTTGCAGCTGCAACCACTACGCACAACATGCACAGACTGCAACTTCTCCATGCGTGTCTAATGCCTGGATTCAGCATCTGGCAGCTCCCATGGACCAGCACGACTTACCACATACTGCTGGTCATGCCCACCTTCATGCTCGGCTCAGTCTAAAGCGCTGCACATACCTTCATCACACACCACAGTAGGCATGGAAGCATCGGAATGCAATGCTTCCATGTCTACCGTGCTGTGTTTCTCTTCAATGCTTTACAACGCATTGCTACCCCATGCTTCCATGCGCGCCACGCCTACCATACTGCATATCTCTTGGTCGCTTTACATCATACCATTCCGCAACACCTCCACTTGAGTGACGCCTCTGCTTCTGCTGCAGCTACTGTACCAGGCAATACTCGCCTAATGATGGTGCCAGCCTCACATAACCATGGCTCTTACCACTCCACATGTCCTTAGCTGAAACTCCCTCTGTAGAACATGAACTGGCCTATGCTACTGTTTACGCTTAGGGAATGCATAATGCAGACCACTGGCATCACTTAGAACAACTACAAATTTGCAGTGCTTCTCAACCACATTGATGATAACGTTGATCTCAATAGCGACTTGCTGTTTGATGTGTGCACTTAAACAAGTATGAAACTCTCAAGACACTTCTACTTAAATGCCTGTCGCACTCACCAGAGCAACAGCTTCATCTAGTAATAAGTGAAACCTCACTTGGTCACAGCATGCTTTCCGCCCTGTGGCCTACTCCTGGATTGTGCCCTGTGGACTTTGTGGCTATTAAAACTTCAGAGAGCATTCAACAGTGATGCTTGCACACAAGGATGCTCCAGTAGATTTCAAACTATGCCTGGTTGACAGAATATTAGAGCTCGCACAGCACTGCTCATTGGTTAATTCTCATCATGACCATGCTACAGCTGACAGCATCCCCACCTACATCGCCGACATCACACAAGCCTAACGCCCCACCTGCACTTTCGGCCACTACTGCACACCTACAGCACAGACGCAGGCCACACGATGTGTAGCGGAACACCAAAATGACGAGCAGCCACCCGCTACTGCTCCATGGGGTCTCCAGGGAGACAAACATATAAACAAACACCTACAGTGCAGACTACAAATGGTGCACCTCTGCCCGGTCACTGACCCATGCATGCCAGTCGTAACAATGCAAGTCGGCTGGGCCTACGCCCAGTCACGCACACCACCTATGCGGTTCCAAGCTCACTTTGGCTCCAATGAGCTATGTTGCAGACATCCTTGCTTATACTCAAACTGACCTTGCAGCCTGATACTTGCACACCAGGTTGCTCGTCCTCTTCAAGTTGTCGCAATTCGTGATAGCATCCACAGGTCTCATCTACGACTAGATGGCTCTCACCTCTTTGTTTGATGCCCAACTAAAGTCTCATCTTCTAGTCGACACCAGAGCCAACATCAGCACAATTCCACCGCCTCTCGCTCCCGCTACACTTTCACCGTCGCCAGTGCAGTGCCGTGCAGCTAATGATTCCATGATAGCGGTGGTTGACACCGCCTCCACCACTTTCGATTTTCGATCTTGGCAACCACACACACACACCTATGCTCTGGATGTTTTTGGTGACTGAAACGTTGGAACCTGTCTTAGCAGCTGACTTTCTCGGGCACTATCGTTTACTACCTGACCCAAATTACACTCTGTTTCTGTGCCACTACGGCCAACGGTCAATCAGTGGCAAGATCAGCATCTCCCTTCCTGCCAATGATATGCCGCCATCTCCTACTTCGCAGTCAAGACGAAATGTGAAGTGCTACTGGATGATATCTGGCATGTACTCCAAACTCTGGCGTTCCAACTTGAATATGGAAGGAACCAGCGACATTTCCCACTCAAGTATTGCCAAGATATTTACCAAGCTTCATATGGCTCAACAGCAAGTCACCATTCTGCAACATCTACACCCACTGCCTAACAACGAAGACCTTATGTCAGCCTCAAAATGGATCAGTCAATTGCCATTGCCAAATTGTACTCACCCGACCACAGCCAGTGTTATTGACTGTTCCTCCATGACCAGTTTCTCTGTTGAAAATGATGTTGCAATAACACATATCGCTGTGCCCTCACCTCCACTTCATGACAGCCCATCCGGTCAAAGACTACTGTGAAACCTCTCTTAGCAACGATAATTCATTCGACAATCTTGCTCACCATGCGAAACACTCATTAAGTGAAACATTTATCCCATATAAAATAATGTAAAATATGATGATGTGTTCCATCCAGAAAAAACTACCAAAAGTTTTCTTATTCATGCCATTTATTCAAAGAAAATTATACATATAGTACAGGGTGTACATAAAGTTTGGGAACAGTTTCAATTATTTATTGCGCAAGAACTAGACATCATACATACGTCATTTTGAAGAGAAACCCTGAAAGTTTTTTGTGTGTATACCGCCACAGCATAGTTTGATAATTTGCTGATACTCAGCACTAGTTGCAAACGTGGCGGGTACATGTGCGGAGCAAGCTTTCTGTGTGTTGGAGGTTGACAGAAACAAGTGTGCTACCGCTGTTCAACAGATGTTTAGAACCAACAAGGAAGGCCATTTACTACTGGCATAAAAAATTCGTTACAACGATTGCTTGTGCCCGCCAAAGAGAAGTGGACATCCCAATGTGAGTGAAGTGAATGTGGAGTGCGTACAAGTGACACGCATAATGAGTCCAAAGAAATCGGTATTTCGTGCATCCTCTGAACTTGAAATGGCTCCAATGACAGTGTGGAAAGTTCTGCGACAGAAGCTGTCTATGAAACCATTCAAATTGGAGCTAGTGCAGAAGCTCAATGATGATGACAAAGACAAGTGTTTTGAGTTTTGTTCACAGTTGCAACAATGTTTTGAGTTTTGTTCACAGTTGCAACAACTGAATGAGGATGGGGATGGCATTGTTGATCGCTTAATTTTTAGTTACGAAGCCACTTTTGACACTAATGAGAAAGTGAACAGGCATAATTGTCAAATGTGAGGTACAACGCAATCACACGAATGCATTGAATTTGAGCACAATTTCCCAAAGGTAAATGTTTTTTGTGCCTTGTCGCATTGAAAACTGTACGGGCCATTCTTCTTTGCCGAGAGTACTGTCACTGGATATTCCTACTTTGACACGCTGCAGAGGGGCTGATGCCTTAAATGCAATCGGACTCTCCGTTCATCTTTGAACACGATGGGGCCCACCCCATTTTCATCGTGAAGTTTGTGGATACCTGAACATGAAGCTGCTGCACTGATGGATCGGCCGTGCTACAGAAGGGGACAGCTGTTTTATGAGATGGCCTCCCCGATCACCAGATCGCACTCCGTGTGACTTTTTTTTGTGGGGACACATTAAAGATGTGATGTATGTACCTCCTCTACCATGTGATGTAACTGAGCTCTGGGAGAGAATATGGGAAGTGACTGCCACAGTCGACGATGCCACGCTGCGACGGGTATGGCAAGAATTAGATTACCGTATTGACGTCTGCCGGGTCACTCATGGTTCACCTATCGAATGTTTGTAAATAAAGCTTTCAGAGTTTCTCTTCAAAATGCAATATGTATGACATCTTGTGCAATAAATAATTGAAAGTGTCCCTGGACTTCATGTACACCCTGTATTATGTACTTTATTATTCCCGATAAATTACGAATTCTTTTTTACTAGGAAGCTATCTATAGTCATTTGTTTCTGCTGATGCTTCAACACTTGGCAAAAAAGCAACACAGCATTATCACCAAATAAATAAGTAGCGCATGTAGCGACTGCTTTGTGGGGTTGACAATTTTCAATGTACAATGCAACCGTTTCACATGCTTTCAGCATTTCTCTTATTGCACCAGAAGATTGCTGCTTTGCTGTTATCGCCTCCTCCTCCTCCCCCTCCTCCTCCTCCCCCTCCTCTTCTTCTTTTGAAGAAATCTTCTCCACAGCTTCCTGCTGTGAAACACACTGCAACACCTTAAGCTCTTTCGGTGGTCATTACTTGGCTGTGATCTTTGACAAGCTCATCAATATCATTGTTATCCACTTCTCCTAAGCTACTGACTCAAATGCCTCAGACTCACATTCGACAACACACTCTGGCCAAAGTTTCTTCCAAGCAGAAGTGAGAGTTCTCTTGGTAACCCCTTCCCACGCCTTTTTGGTCATCTTGACGCTGGCAACGATGTTGAATTGATATTTCTCAAACTCTCTGAGAGTGAGATCGGTAGCTTCAGTCAACTCAAAGCAATGCTTGAAGAGTGCTTTAGTGTAGAGCTTCTTAAAGTTAAAAATAATCTGCTGGTCCATAGGCTGGAGTAACAGAGTGGTGTTGGGAGACAGAAATTGAATCTTCATGAATTTAAATTCTTCAAGGAGGTGGTCTTGTAGGCCTGGAGAATGTGCAGGAGCATTGTCCATAATGAGCAAGATACGGAGTGGCTGTTTCGTCTCAAGCAAACATTTTTTCACTGAAGGACCAGACACTTTGTTGATCTAATCACAAAAAAGACCATGTGCACACCAGCCTGTTGTTGGGCTTCCACATCACATTAATCTCCTCTTTTGGACTTTGCACTTCTTGAAGCCCGTGGAGTTTCCGAATGGTAAACAAGGAGTGGTTTAAGTTTCAAATCGCCATGTGCATTGGCACAGAATAGCAGTGTGAGACCGTCTTTCATTGGCTTGTGATTGGGCAATGCATTCTCCTCTGCTGTTATAAAGGAACAGATGGTACCCATCAAAAAAAAAAAAAAAAAAAAAAAAAAAAATGTGGTGCAGATAACCATCAAAATTTATGAGCATCTTGAAGTTTCTGATTAAGTTTCTGTTGCTTTTGTATCGGAGCTGACTGCTTCACCGTGCCTCCAAACGCTGTGGATGCCGGTTCTTCTGTTAAACTTCTTGAACCACCCACTACTTCCCTTAACAGTTCTTTGGCTTCTGATAATCCTGGCATTTTCTTAACGACAATGGCGAAAATTATTCTCACCTTCTCACACAAGATGATACCATTAATAATGTCACCTTGCAATTGCTTTTTGTTTATCCATATAAGGAGCAACCTTTTGACATCACAATATGAAACCATTTTTTAGATACTCTTGTCACTCCCTTTTAAGTATCTACCTCCTTAACCTTGTCCTTGTTCTTGAGGATAGCACAAATAGTTGATGTAGACCGAATGTATGTGGGTGGTAAATCAGCAATGCCCACACCATGTTCTCATTTTTCAATGATTTTATGTTTCATTTCTAAGATCATTTTCTTTCTCTTATGGTCATCCTCTTGTGGCTTCATGTTCAGGGGCATTTCTATGGAGGTTATTAAAATTTTGCACTCAAAAAACACAGGGTGAACACAAGTCAAGAAAAATGTGTGATCATAAGCTGCACTAAGATGATAGCAGAAAGTGCACTAAACCCAGACTGCAGAATGTACTAAAGACATTGTCCATATGCCACTGCCGACAATGAATGATGTTCATATTGTTGAATGTCCACCCACCGTGCACGAATAGCTGGTGACATCACATGAAATCGTCGTCACTTGTTATGCAAAACATCACTCCTTAACGGAGTAATTTATTTACAATTTGTTTTGCTCATTATGTGAATTATGCTTTATGGGAGGTGCTCACTAAGTGAGTAATTTATTTACAATTTGTTTTGCTCATTATGTGAATTATGCTTTATGGGAGGTGCTCACTAAGTGAGGTTCCATTGTACTTGTACTGTCAGTGATGGGACAGTTCATCGCATCAACGCCAACCCTAGTCTGACATCGCCCCACCTCCTACCTCCCAACAAATGCAAAACGGCAAAAGCCGCCATGGATGAACTCTTGCGTGCTGGTATTGTACAGCCATCTGACAGTGCCTGGGCTTCTATCAAGCTCGTACTCAAAAAGGATAATACTTGATGATTTTGTGGCGATTATTGGTACCTCAATGCCTGGACTATAATAGACGGCAACCCTCTACTGAACTTCCAAACTACGCACACAAACGTGCTGGTGCCACTACATTCAGTGTTGTTGACTGTAAAATGGCATATTTACAGATACCTATGGCTGACAAGGATAAATAAAAATCTCCAATAATCATGCAATTTGATCTGTATGAGTTCAAAAATGCAGCCCAGACCTGGCAGAGGTTTATTTATGGCCTCTTATTTAACATGTTCTTCTGCTCTGATTTCCTAGGTGATGTGATAATTTTCTTGCAGTCTCCCGATGAAAATGAGATTCATTTACACACCTTGATGGACAACTTAGCTGCACACAGCTTCATAATTAATAACGACAATTGCCAATTATGGCAATCATGTGTCATCTTTGTTGGACATTTGGTTGACACTTCAGGGATTCGCCACACGCCAGAGAAAAGGGAACAAATCCATGTGCTCCCTCCCGCTCCCCACCCCTCGGGCTATCAAGAGCTATGATGTTTCTTTGGAGTGATCAGTTTTTACAGGTGGCATCTACCATATGCTGCTGAAATGCTCTTGCCTCTTACTGAACCACTGCATGGGAAGAAACCACCTGCAAACAACACCTGATGTGGACACCTGAAAAGCAAATGGCCTTAAACAAGATTAAATCGACCTTGCGCAGACTGTCACCCTCACCCTTCTGTCCCTGGACACACACCTTGTGATCGCTGCAGACACCAGCGACCACATAACTGGCATGTTACCAACAAGAGATGGCCAACGTAACACAGTCGCTGCATTTCTTCTCTCAAAAGTTGACCAATACTCCAAAGAAGTGGTCAGATATTGATAGAGAGCTCTTGGCCATCTATGAGGTGGTCCGCTATTTCCAGGTGACACTGGAAGATGCCCTCTAACCATTTATACTGACCACAAGGCTCTTGCAGATGCGATCCCCTGTGAGGGGGGGAGGAGGGGGGGCACCTCAGTTGGATTGAATGCGCCATTGGAGACACTGGCAATCATGGGGGATTTTCTAGCAATAAGCCAATCATCAACTTCTCACTCCACGTCTAACAAATGTAAATGGAATGAAGCTCCCAATTCAAAGACACTTCCAGCTATACCATGGTTCCCCGTAGTTTCACATACCGAAGATGGTCAGTCCTTTGCAACGGTAAATCCAATTCTTATTTAGAAAGGTGTTCATGCAATTGGCGGCACTGTAAAATCCTGCTCTCGTTTACACAATGGCACTTTGCTTTTGGAGACTAATACTGATTTTCAAGCACAACTACTGCTTGCCACTGCATTTCTCCATGACTATCCTGTTTGTGTTGAGGCCCATAGGACTTTGAATTCTTCCAGTGGTGTTATTTACACTAGGCTGCTCGACAGTCTGACTGACGCAGAAATTAAAACATACCTCTCTGGACAGGGTGGCATTGCTGTCCATCAGGCGATGAAAAAGGTAAATGCATCCCTAATGCCCACATGCACTCTTTTTCTCACCTTTGAGAGAGTGGTGTTTTTGTCCAGTGTCAAAGCAGGCTATGAAGTTATCACAGTCTGACCATACGTTCCGAACCCAATGCACTGCTACCAGTGTCGTCATTTCAACCACACTCGAATGTATTGTCGACACCTGGCCAAACCTGTAACCTGTGGTAGGGACGCACACGAGGACAACTGCCCACCTCCTTCTCCCCACTGTATCAACTGTAATGTGACCATGCTGCCTTCTCTCGAGATTTTCCCATGTATCTCAGTGAGTGGGCTGTCCAGGAGATCTAGGTAAAGGAAAAAGTGCTTTACCCGGTCACTCGAAAGTTGTTGATGAGTCACAAACCCTGCATTCTACCATCTGGCACCTACAGTACTGTTCTTGCTGCATCTCGCTCCATGAAGGGCGCCCAGTGTCATGGTAGCATCGCCTTCTCCTCATCGAGCTGTACAACAAGCCACCAAAAATTCGCCTCCCAGGGTGAAGTCACCTAATACACAACCGGTAGGCCAGAAAGAGTACTCCCACGAAGACTTCCTATGTCCCTCCAGCCAACAAACATCTGAGTCTTCCTCTGCCAACCGTAAAGACTCCAAGAAGTCAAACAAAGGTAAATGGTCTTCTCTTTTGCCGACTCAGAGATCCTCTTTGACAGTGTCACCTCATGATACCGTTGCCTGGCTGACCTACATGTCGCAGGTGTGCACTGCCCATCGTTTTTCTGCCCTGGATCCCACAGATTGGCAGAGGGAGAAATGCCGACACCTCTGTGGATCTCATGGAGCAGGATCCTCCAGCCTCTGTGCCCTGTAGCAGTGAGTCTTCAAAGGCTGATGTTCGGAAGCAACCGAGGTAACACTCCTTTATTTTTTCCCTCCCCCCCCTTTCTTCGTTATGACTCTTCTTCAATGGAATGTCTGTGGTCTTCAATCAAACAAAGAGAATTTGTGGCTGCTGTTAGACTCACAGCATCCACTTGTTCTCTACCTCCGGGATACAAAATTGCACCCTTACAACCGCTCTGAGCCCAGTCCGGTTTGGGCACCCCCACCCCCCCCCCCCCCCCCACCCCCATCCCCTGAAGATGGCATCCCATCTCATGGGAGAGTCATGCTGCTCATATGGGATGATTTTCATAGTCAACCCATCTCCCTGATTACCCACTTTCAAGCTGTTAAAGTTCGCTTTTTCCTTCCTCACTTGGCCTTTTTCCCTTGGTACCCTCCATCAATCGATGTCACTAGGGTAGACCACCTCCAGCTTATTGGGCAGCTACCTCACTCCTTTCCGCCAGTAGGTAACATCAATGTGCACCATCCCCTTTGGGTGTTAAGGCAGAGGAGGTTAAGTTGATTGAGTAGGTCAGCCAAGAGGATACCTCTCGGACAGGTTCCTTTTAGACTCCACGCACACCTATTCCCATTTGGGCCTATCCTTCTGCGCTACCCATCTTTCCCATCACCTCAAGTGGTCTGTTCTCTCTGACGCATAGTCGAGTGACCATTTCCTGTTTGCTGACTCCTACCCCACCTACATAAACACCCAAATGGCAGCTTACTAAGGCCAACTGGAGGCTTTACTCCTCCCTGGCAACCTTCAATGAACATTTCCCCAGTTGGAATGACCAGGTAGAATATGTCACAAACGTTATCCTTACCGCTGCAGAATGTTCCATTCATCGTACCTCTTCTTTACCACGCCCTCTCCTAGTCCCTTGCTGGACCGAGGTAGACCGCAACACAATTTGCTCATGGAGACGTGCTCTCCGCATTTTTAACTGTCATGCTATGATGGCATACAGCATTCATTATAAACAGTTACATGCACATTGTCATCATGTACTTCAGGATAGCAAAAAAACTAGCTGGATTTCATTCACTAATTCTTTTCACAGTTCCACTCCCTCTTCAGTCATGTGGACCAACTTCTGATGGCTCTCTGGGACCAAGATCCATTCCCCAGTTTCCAGTCTGACAGTTGCAGACCATGTTGTAGTGGAGACTATTGCTGCCTCCAACACCCTGGGCCGCCATTTTGCAGCGATTTTGAGCTCCTCCCACTATCACCCTGCCTTTCTCCATTGAAAATGAGCGGAGGAGGCTAGGGCAATACCCTTCTCTTCTCAGAATCGAGAGTGCTACAATACTGCCTTTACTATGAAGGAGCTAGATCACGCTCTCACTTCATCCCGATCCTCCACACCAGGGCCAGATGATGTTCACACTGAGATGTTGCAGCATCTTTCCTTTGCAGGCAAGCACTTTCTCCTTCATACAGGAAACCGCATCTGGGCTGACGGCATGTTTCCCAGAGGCTGGCATGAAGACGCTGTCATATCCCTACCTAAGCCTGGTATGGACAAACACTTTCCTAGCTGCCACCCCATTTCTCTCACCAGCGGTGTTTACAAGGTGATGGAACATGTGATACATGCCAAGCTGGTATGGTGGCTCGAGTCTCGCAATTTACTAACCACCGCACAGTGGAAATTTCGAGCGCGCCATTCTGCAGTCGACCATATTGTCACTTTATCCACCCATGTCATGAATGGTTTTCTGTGGAAATCCCAGACTGTCGCCATGGTTTTTCAATTTGGCGAAAGTCTGCGACACCTGCTAGAGGACTGGTATCCTCCATACTCTCTACATGTGGGGCTTCTGTGGCCACATGCCCCGTTTCCTTCAAGAATTTTTAAAATACCGTGTTTTCAAGGTACGGGGGGCTTCTGCCTTGTTGGACACCTTTATCCAGGAAAACGGTGTGCCGCAGGGTTCCATCCTGGATGTTGTCGTTTTTGCTGTCGCCATTAATCCTATAATGGCCTCTCTCCTGCCGGGCATCTTTGGCTCCCTTTTTCGTTACCATTTTGCCATCTATTGCAGCTCTCCATGGATGTGTCTCATTGAGGGGCATCTTCAGCAATGTCTGGATCTTCAACATTCATGAAGCATCAACATTGGATTTCGTTTTTTCACTGACAAAACCATTTGTATGAATTTCTAGCGGTGCAATTGTTTTTTTCCCACTTTCCTTACATCTTGGGCCTGTTGCTCTTCTGTTTATTGAAACTACAAAATTCCTGGGGCGCATGCTCAATACGTAACTTTCTGGTCCTCTCACGTGTCTTATATGGCAGCTTGCTGTATGCGTGTCCTCAGTGGTGCTTTGTTGGAAGCCGATTGAACCACCCTCCTCCATTTGTACCAGTCCCTTGTCTGTTCAAAACTCAACTATGAGTGTTTCATTTATGCATCTGAACATCAGTCCCTCATATGCTGTCTCAATACTATTCATCATTGTGGCATCCAATTGGTCACTGGGGCCGTTTACACTAGCCCAGTGAAGGGTCTGTATGCAGAAGCTGCCAAACTGCTGCTGTCCTATCGCTGTGACTTTCTCCTCAGCAGATACGTGTACCGCTTGTTTACCATGTATGGGCACCCCTCCTAAGCCTCCTTCATCAATGACTCCTTTGATCACCAGTGTGGGCCATGTCCCTCTTCTCTTCCAGCTCCTGGAGCTCCCTTCTGGCTCTTGCTCGGGCAGCTTAATTTCACACTACCTGCCACTTTCCTGATGGGTGTGAACTCTTTACCACATTGGCTTCGCATGGCGGCCTGTGTTCACTTTGGCCTTCATTCGCTTCGCAAGGACACTACTCCAGCCTCACTCTATTGCCTTCAGTTCCCCAACCTTCGCACGGGACTTTGTGATAGTACCTTTGTGTACAGTGATGGCTGTCAGACTGAATGCGGTGTCGGGTGTGCCTTCGTCACTGGCACCAATGTTTTTTAGTATTGGCTCCCAGAACACTGCTCAGTATTTACAGCAGAGCTCTTCGTCCTGTATCAGGCCACGAAGTACATCCAGCGACAGGCTTTTCAATTGCGTCATCTACTCTGACTCTCTCAGTGTCCTTCAAAGTCCCTGTGTCCTGTATACCGTCCTTCCTTAGTGGAATGGTTCCTGGAAAGCTGTCACTTGCTCACTCTTGATAGATCCACTGTAATATTTATGTGGGTTCCTGGTAACATCAATCTCGGGGACTGGGGGAGGTGTAGCAATTTTCACTGTTAATGAAAGTAATTTTAATGTTGGTGATGTGAGTGCCTTCTGCTTGGAAGGAGTTTCAGAATTTGCTGCAATAAACCTAATATGGGGTAGAGATAGCATAACAGTTATAGGTGTTTACGGGCCACCTGCAGCGGATACAGATATCTTTTTTTTTGTAAATCTTTCTGACTTGCTTGTATATATAGAGACAATATTTTCTGGGCCAAATGGTCATGTAAATATTATAGTTACAGGGGATATAAATATAGATTTATGAACTGCTGTTACATCTCCTGTGTGAATTTAACCTGACCCCACTCATTCGGGAACCGGCTAGAGAAATTAGCAATAGTAAAACATGTCTTGATAACATAATAACAAACATGGCCCACCTATCCCACAGTGCATCTGTTTTAAAACTAGCCATCTCGGATCACCATGCAGTACAGCTCAAATTGGAGCTCCATGAGGCTCCCACTGTCACCACAAAGCAACAATTTGTAACTAAAAGAATAATGTATAATGTTAACATAAATAGACTAAACTGCATGCTAGCACATATAAAATGGTTTGAAAATAACAGATTTTCATATGATAGCTTTGCTGCTGACTTCTATTATTGTTTTGATGCCACATGCCCAGTCGTAAGCACAAAAATGAAGCATACAAAAAAATAAACAAAAATATTTGGATAAACAGTAATGTGATTGAAGCTAGGGAAAAATTAAAACTACTCCAAAGAGCAATGCTGAATAATAGATAGATTTCTGAGCTAAAGGAAGCCTTCAAAGTACATCAAGCCCACTATAAGGACTTACTCACACAAACCAGGAGGAACTATGTTGCAAATAAGCTTCAAAACTCACACAACGTAACTGCTGGCATCTGGGCAATCATAAACAGCTTTAGAACCTGCAGTGACAAATTCTGTATGGACTTTACTATTAACCACAATGGCATGCTCATAAAAGACCAACTGGAAATTGTAAATATTTTTAATTAATACTTTTCTTCTGTAGGAAGGAAATGACAAACATAAAAACATGCACTACAGGTTTAAAGGTAATGCATGTGACCATAGTATATATCTAGCCTCACAAACTGTGCAGAAATAATGGACATCATTAGCTCTCTAAAACCCTCCAATTCCGCTGGGCATGATGGCCTAAGCATTAATGTTTTAAAATCCTGTAGCCAAAATGTTTCTGTACCTCTGTCTGTAGCAGTCAACAATATAATAGAATCAGGCACCTTTCCAGATAGACCAAAAATAGCACAGGTAACACCCATTTTTAAAAAAAAGGGGAAAATAACAAAATAGAAAAGGACAGATGAGTCTTGATCCTTCCTGTCTTTTGCAAAATATTTGAGAAGGTTATATACAACAGGATTATAAACTTTCTTAACAAACACAACCTAATGTTTGAAAATCAAAATGGATTCCTAATAGGTAAATAAACTAGCACTGCAGCTGCTCAACTAATTGAAGAGGTGTAAGGGGGTATCGAAAACAAGGAACATTTGCCGGGTGTATACCTAGACCTGGAAAAAGCCTTTGATTGTGTGAATGTTGACATCCTCTTAGACAAGCTATGGAACATGGGCATTAGAGACGGTGCTTATGATCTAATAAAGTGTTATAAGAGCAATAGAAAACAGTTTGTTCTGCTTAAAATGGAAAGTGGTGTCTACAAACCAGAGATTACTTACATAAAATATGGCGTGCCCAGGGCACAGTGTTGGGCCCCCTTCTGTTCTTGATCAATGTAAATGATATTAAATACTGTACTATAAATTCCTAAATTGTTCTGCATGCCAATAACACGTCCATTGTGTGTGAAAAGGAATCATGTAATGAACTAGAGGCTGAGTGTAATAATGTGACAAAAGAAATTGTTCAGTTTTTTTAGTGACAGCCATGAGGCGTCGATAGTTTGTATCGACCGTGAAACATAATATCTGTGAACTCTAAGTGCTCTGTCAAGCCTCCATCTTAACTTTACTTTAGTCAGTTCTTTGTTATACTTCATTCTGTACGGACGCAGTGTCAAGTGTAAATATATATGAGCTACGACATATATGGGAATTAAGTTTTCTATATCCTGATTACCAATCCCATTCCTATAGCCACTTAAATGTAAGCACCAGTAAAACATGTTTGATGGAGTTTAATAAAAGTAGTTTGAATAATGAAATTACCTTATACATTGGCGACAAATTGGTAAAGAAAGAGTCTAGTGTAAAATTCCTTGGCCTAACAATCCAAAGCAACCTGAAATGGGACACACATATTGACTCACTAGCAACTAAGTTATCAAAATAACATATTTGCAATCAGTACTATTAGAAAGTTCTGTAAAGACACTGTAGTCCTAAAGACTGCATACCATGCTCTTTTCTCCTCTCACTTGCTCTACGGTATTGAAATGTGAGGGGCAACAGCCAAAGCTAATCTAAATAAGCTATTCATTCTTCAAAAAAGGGGTGAGAGAATAATCTGTGGAGCAAAATATAAGGAATCTTGTCGCAAATTGTTTCCAGAAACAGGTGTTAACTGTTATAGACACATACATTCTAAAAGCCATATTGCTTGTGAAAAGACTGCATCCAAACACTTATTCAGTTTTCCACCAGTACAATACTAGAAATAAAGAAATATTTTAAATCGGCAGCCACAGAACAGCACTTTACAAAAAGGGGCCTCAGTACACAGGTATAAAATTAGCTAATGCACTGCCTAGTGCAGTCATGGCTGTTTCTACAATTAAACTAAAACATCAGCTTAATAAATTTTTAGTAAAATACCATTTCTACACATTAGAAGAGCAACATACTTATATGAAGAACAACAAATGCTTTGTGAAATTATGTAAATAGAAATCAGTAAACATCTTATTGTAATTTTGTTGTAAATTAATGACGTATTCAGAAGAATGTGTATTGTACAAATAACTGTATCATTACTGTTTCATTGTACATGTTCAGTGTACCATTCGATGTTGGATAATGCTATTATTATTATTATTATTAAATTTACAGTCAGGGCAAGTGGGATAAACACAAGAGTGTTCCTGGTGTCGTATAAAATTGTACCCCGGACCATAACTCCAGGTATAGGTCCAGTGTGTCTAGTAGGCAGATAGGTTGTTTGCAGGTCCTCAACTGGCCTACTTCTAACAAACACATGGGTGTCACTGGCACTGAGGCACAACCAGATTTCATCACAAAACACAACAGACCTCCGTCCTACCCTCCAATGGGCTCTCGCTTGCACACCTGAAGCTGCAAATGGCAGCTGTTTGAGGTCAGTGGGGTGCATACTAGAGGGCATCTGGCTTGAAGCCGTCCTTGAAGTAATCAGTTTGTAACAACAGTTCACTGTGTCACTGCAGTGGCAACTGCTGCTCAAATTACTGCCACAAATGCAATATGATGTGCAACACAATGTTCTTCCTTCTCCATAGTGCCACATAGCTGTCTAGAGCTCAATCTTTTGTGACCATACATTCTTGTGACTACCACTGCCAGCAGTCACGTACAGTGGCTACATATCTATCTAGTCTTTCTGCAGTATCACAGAAGGAACATCAAGTTTCTCGTAGCCCTATTACACGACCTTGTTCAAACTCGGTGAGGTGTTGACAAATGGCATGTTTGTCTATGTGTTTATTTATTAGCTGTTCTGCATGTTTACCATGCAATTGGCTTCATCAAAATACATTTTACATATTCATAAAAGTATGGTTTTTACTAATTTTTACATATTTTTAGTAGTTAGTAATTTTTATATTTTACACTCATCATCATTTTACATATACACATAAATACATAAACTTCTTACTAATCGGAAGATTTCAGTAATAATCATTATATGATTATAGAATGAAGGCTTTCATGGAAGGTGTTGTCATCACTTAACATTTCCGGGCTGAGATGCCATGGTCCATTCATAAAACTCTCCCCTGACGTTTCGCCTTCGACTGCAGAAGGCATCCTCCGAGGACAAATGGCAAACTACATCACAACCGCGAGTGAGTGCCGTATATATAAGCCATCCAGAGGGCACCGCTGTCAATCAGAATCAGGTGATGTCTTCGACCATAGATATCTATGGTCGAAGGGTGATGTCGGCTGTGCTATGATCTCTGATATTGCCAACTTTCTGAATTGAAATTAATCGATTGTCACGCTGTTGCTGCAATGTTGACATCCTTATCTTATCCAGCTTAATGCCTTCATCTTTTCTATTAAAATTATTGCCGTGTTTGGCAATCTCAATGGCCTCTCTGTACATTCGTGCATAATAATGCAACGTCTTTGCTATGACGGTCATCTCACTAAACTTTATTTCATGATCACCTTCCTGAAACACATGTTCCGCTATAGCCAATTTATCAATATATCCGAGGCGGCAGTTCCTTTTATGTTCACCCAGACGGGTGTTGACGCTTCTTTTTGTTGCGCCTATATAGACCTTTCCACAACGGCACGCAATTTTATAGGCACCTGGTGTAGCTAGAGGATGTCGTTTATTCTTAGCAAACCTGAAACATTCTTTTATTTCCGTGGTGGGTCTGAAAACAGTTTCCCCATCGTACTTGCTTAAAAATTTTCCAATGCTATCACTGACCTTCCTGATAAATGGTGTCGATCCTCGTCCATCCTGGTTGTCAGACTAGGGCGTAATGCACGATCTATCTCACTGTTGGAATACCCATTCTTCTTGAAGGTCCCTCTAAGGTGTTCAATCTCATCACCTAAGTGAGCTGGTTCACATATTTCGTGCGCCCTGCCTATTAATGTTTTAATCACCCTTCTTTTATGTCTTGGGTGGTGGTTATAGTCTTTCTGCAGATAACGATCAGTGTCTGTGTCTTTTCTGAAAACTTTATAACCCAATGATCCGTTCTCTCATTTGATTACAGTCACATCTAAGAAGTTCAGGTGACCATTGATTTCCTTTTCCATAGCGAATTGAATTCTTGGATTAATATGTACCGAAGGCCAATGAACCTAATTGTTGTCCGCAGCAACACACTTCAGCAACATGGACTTTGTTTGCCTGCTCTCTGCCACTACGCATGCGCAAACCTCACCCCTCGATGCTTCCATATCCCTCTGCCTCAATCTGCGGAAATGCCATCCTACGTGATGCAGGCTATAAGCAGAGTTCCTCCCTTGAGTTAGTAACATTAAATTATTGTCATATCAAAGCCATTAAATGCTCTCGTTTCCATTCGGAAATTGTCTCAGGTTTTTAGATGTTATCTCTCTCGTAATCTTCTCTGAAACAAGGTTGAATAGTACTGGTCAAAGACAATCACCATGCACTGACCGATTTTGATTTTGAAAACTTCTGCCATTTAAAACTCTGATTCTAGCTGAGGTGTCAGATAAGCACACTTTTATGAGGTTCCAGAACAAGTTTTTTAAACAAACCAAAGTCATCTAGACTTTTGATCCTACTCTCTTGGAGGCTACCAAATGCATTTTTCAAGCCAACAAAGAAAACATGAGGTTTGTGCCTAAATTATAAACTTCAGGATGGATACATAAGAAATATACTAGGAATGTTGAGAATTAACGCAAGCCACCAAAGTTAACGCAACCACATATACTAGTTTGAGAATGAATGTAGCCCCATTGCCTGACAGTCATACAAGAGAAAGACGAAAGACAACGAGAAGTGCGTAAGAGATGCCAGAAGTATTATTGAAAGATTGTTAAAAATCATGGAAGAGCTAAAGATTTGAAACAAGTGAAGAGAGTAGTCACACTGTGCACAATGCAACAAATGTATCTGGCCACTTTATTATTCAGGAACGCTCTAATTGGTTGCTATCTTTATCCAAAAGTCCACTCATTAACTCTTAACCTATATGGATGATCCTCATTAAATCATGAGAGTAGTGAAGCTTTAAAACAAGTGAAGGAAGCAGTCACATTCCGCAATGCCAGCAACAAGTGGGTTTGCTTACATCCTTATTCACAAATGCATTAATGGGTTGGTACCTGCAACCATAAACTTACTCATTAACTTTTGTTATCTATAGATAATCTTTTAATTCTTTTCATGTGTAATTTCCTTATTTTCATATTATCTATGCTGCTATTAATTATTGTTGTACAACAGTAATTGTTCAAAACGTGTGTGAAATCTTATGGGACTTAACTGCTAAGGTCATCAGTCCCTAAGCTTACACACTACTTAACCTAAATTATCCTAAGGAGAAACACACACATCCATGCCCGAAGGAGGACTCAAACCTCTGCTGGGACCAGCCGCACAGTCCATGGCTGTAGCGCCTTAGTCCGCTCGGCTAATCCCGCACGAGTAATTGCTTGGCTGCATTCTGGCTGAGAAAAAAGAAGAAGAAGAAGAGGGAGGAGGGAAGATACATCCTTTAGATCCTAGCTTGATCACAAAGATATACCTAGAGAAGGAAAATGGCGTCCAGAACTGCCCAGTATACAAAAACCAACCGTCAATACTACATTTATATCAGACAATGGAGCAGATCTAATAGGTATATAGGCGGGAGAACTTGCAGTCTCTTTACTATCTTGTTTTGAGCAAAAAGTATCAGGTAAGAGACAAGTATTGTCAGCAACAAAAGAAAATGTGATAATTGCAGAACTAGTTGATAGAGCTGGTCAGACAATAGAAGCCCTGACAGTACCTGAAATTCCAACAGACTCATCTGCCATAGAACTCACAGCTTATGTACCAAGTCAATGGAACTAGGAAGAAGACAAGAAGAATCACCAATGAAAGAAAATGTATCAGTAGGCCTAAAAGTACTATAACAGATAGTGGAGCTTGTCCGACAACAGCAGAAGTTCCAACATAAAAAATCTGTTTCCAAACCTCCAGTACAATGTCTGCCAGCAGGGAATCTGCCAACAGAGAAAAGAAATTAACCTAGCTCTCCCAGCCTAAGACAGACCAAATGAGAATATTGAGGAGATCATCAGCATCATTTCTCTACTACCGATGTACTAGCAGGGGAGAACAACCACGAATTACAACTCAGAGTTAAATCAAAAGTAAACAAGTGAATTCTGAGTAATCTTCCATTGATTGTATCAATACCTGTTTGTATTCTGATATATTGTGTAATTTCGAACATTCGCGAGTGCCGCGAGAAAACAAGTACTGTTATCGTCAACTAAATTGCTCTTTTTTTTTTTAATTTCAGAACAGTAGGCCTATCTTCGTTCAAAACAATCGCTCTCTTATTTCATTGTACGACTACGTGAGAAATAGGTAAGTTTGAGAATTTTCGGTAGCTTACAAAACTACATTACTGTAAGTTACCAGTACGAGTCTTGTGGATGCGCCATTTGTTTTCTAGCTAGTAGCGAATTTGCGAGGAGGATGCTAAGTTCACCGGGCTTGGATACGATGTGACGTCATTATGACGTATACACGCTACATCGAAAACGATAGAAACCGTATTTCGACTTTTGTGAGCTTTCGAGAGGTTGTGACAGGGTAGCGCTGTGCTCTGCACCATTCGTTGAAATGTGTTTTGCGTTCCTTGCGTTTAAATCGTGTATTGTACTGTGTTTATGTCCTGTGCGTTGTTTTTCGTTTGCTCGTCTCTAATTATGTGTTCAGCATTCGAGAGACTAACGAGAGAAAATCTGAAAGAGTTCAGCATCGATGACGACGGGCAATTGCGTGGTTATTGTGAATCTCAAGCAAAAATTGATGTACTTCTGACCCAGCTGAAGTGCGTCGGTTATTTGTACTCGGTGAGAAGAAGCACTCAGCAGCCAAAATCTTTAGATGCGTCAAGACACTAACCTTTCGTTAAGATTGCATTGAGAAATCCACTTCCCCTCGTATTTCATCTCCGGTCGACGATTTTTCTTCAACAATGCCTCATATTTTTCTTTTTAAGTTCGAAATTCTATACAACAGTCATTACTGGACACTAAGGTACCTGTCTCTGCGGTCCGAGTGTAAAATTACTTGGAATTATGGTTGATAAAAGACTATCTTGGGATGGACATATAAATTACTTAGCTAACAAACTTGCACGAGTTCTCTTTCAGCTATATAAATTAAGAAAAAAAGTCAGCAAGAGTATGCTGCTACAATCTAATATGTACTGACAAGACCAATTGTATGAAACCATACTAAAATATTGATAATAAATAAATATTATTTTCGGCGTAAGCGTTCAATACAACAATCTAATCTGGTCAGGACACAAGAAGACTTCACTTTTTTACGAAACGTGTTGTCCGTGGTGTTTTCAAGGCCACGGTCAGGAATATTTCTATTAATATCCAGCTCTTTTATTTTGGTGAAATACATATACGCTGCCACACTGAGCTGTTATCAGAATCGCACGTGTCAAAACAAACCACTAGCTGACGGTAGTTTAGAATCTCGAACGTTCGTAAAAGTCGATAGGTGTGTTAATCGACTAAAGCGTGTTACGTCATAATGACGTCACGTCATATGCAGGTTGGGTGAACTTAGCATCCTCCAATTAGCGACTGTGGTTTACAGTTCAGCCAAAGAATACATCACTGGTGAATTTCAGTGTATATCAACGCAAATGAACGTGCTTTTTTCAGAATTTTCAGAAGCTACCTTTGTCCTTTGCGTAATCTACGAGCAATCTGTAGCAAATCAAAGTATATGATTTAGTTGTTCTGCAGATTTTCTAAGCAAGATATTGCGTTACATCTAATTTTCCCTTACAGAGGCGTAGACCCATAATATCTGCGTTTATCGTAAATTAGCTCTGTTTTCGAGTTTGTAACAACTATAATTAACCTCACGACGTATTAGGAAACTAGAAATTTTCACCACTGGTTCTTGTGTTGCCTTAATGGAAATCTCGTTTTTGTGGATCTGCTTCTACATCTACATGGGTACTCTGCAAATCACGTTTAAGTGCCTAGCAAAATGGTTCAAATGGCTCTGAGCACTATGGGACTTAACATCTGTGGTCATCAATCCCCTAGAACTTAGAACCCGAGGCAGGATTCGAACCTGCGACCGTAACAGTCGCGCGGTTCCGGACTGAGCGCCTAGAACCGCTAGACCACCGCGGCCGGCTAAGTGCCTGGCAGAGGGTTCACTGTACCACCTTCACAATCCTCTATTTTTCCAATCTCGTATAGCGCGCGGAAAGAACGAACCTATATCTTTCCGTACGGTCACTGATTTCCCTTGTTTTATCGTGGTGATCGTTTCTCCCTATATAGGTCGGTGTCAACAAGATATTTTCGCATTTGGAGGAGAAAGTTGGTGATTGGAATTTCGTGAGAAGATTCCGTCGCTACGAAAAACGCCTTTCTTTTAATGATGTCCAGCCCAAATCCTGTATAATTTCTGTGACACTCTCTCCCATATTTCGCGATAATACAAAACGTGCTGCCCTTCTTTGAACTTTTTCAATGTACTCCGTTAGTGCTATCTGGTAAGGATCTCGCACTGTGCAGCAGTGTTCTAAAAGAAGATGGTCAAGCGTAGTGTAGGCAGTCTCCTTACTAGATTTGTTATATTTTCCAAGTGTCCTGCCAACAAAACGCAGTCTTTGGTTAGCCTTCCCCACAAAATTTTCTGTGTGTTCCTACAAATTTAAGTTGTTCATAATTGTAATACCTAGGTATTTAGTTGAATTTATGGCTTTCAGATTAGACTGATTTATCAAGTAACCGAAGTTTAACAAATTCCTTTTAGCACTCATGTGGATGACCTCACACTTTTTGTTATTTAGGGTCAACTGCCAATTTTCGCACCATTCAGATATCTTTCCTAAATCGTTTTGCAATTTGTTTTGATCTTCTGATGACTTTATTAGTCGATAGACGACAGTGTCATCTGCAAACAACCGAAGACGGCTGCTCAGATTGTCTCCCAAATCGTTTATATAGATAAGGAACAGCAAAGGGCCTATAACACTACATTGGGGAACGCCAGAAATCACTTCTGTTTTACTCGATGACTTTCTGTCAGTTACTACGAACTGTGACCTCTCTGACAGTAAATCACAAATCCAGTCACATAACTGAGACGATATTCCATAGGCACGTAATTTCACTACAAGCCGCCTGTGTCGTACAGTGTCAAAAGCATTCCGGAAATCCAGAAATACGGAATCGATCGGAAATCCCATGTCAATAGCACTCAACACTTCACGTGAATAAAGAGCTAGTTGTGTTTCACAGCAACGATGTTCTCTAAACCCATGTTGACTGTGTGTCAACAGACAGTTTTCTTCGAGGTAATTCGTAATGTTTGAACACAATATATGTTCCAAAATCCTGCTGCATATCGACGTTAACGATATGGGCCTGCTTTTTACCGGATTACTCCTACTACCTTTCTTGAATATTAGTGTGACCTGTGCAACTTTTCCGTCTTTGGGTACGGATCTTTCATTGAGCGAACGGTCGTATATGATTGTTAAGTATGGAGCTAATGCATCAACATACCCCGAAAGGAACCTAATTGGTATACAGTATGGACCAGAAGACTTGCTTTTATTAAATGATTTGAGTTTCTTCACTACTCAGGATATTTACTTCTACGTTACTCATGGTGGCAGTTGTTCTCAAATTGAATTCTGGAATATTTATTTCGTCTTTTTGTGAAGACATTTCTGAAGGCTGTGTTTAGTAACTCTGCTTTGGCAGCACTGTCTTCGATAGTATCTCCATTGCTATCGTGCAGGGAAGGCATTGATTGTTTCTTGCCGCTAACACACTTCACATACGACCAGAATCTCTTTGGTTTTTCTGCCAGGTTTCGAGACAAAGTTTCATTGTGGAAACTGTTATAAGCATCTCGCATTGAAGTCCGCGCTGAATTTCGAGCTTCTGTAAAAGTTCGCCAATCTTAGGGTCTTATAGGTAATTAGCAATGTTTTAGCTCAACAGATTAAAAGCTAATCAGTGGACTTAATTTAAAGTTATTTGTTCATTTCCTTGTAATACATTGCACCAGCCAAAATGCTGCCCCACTGTGGATGATGTTCTCAAACACGAGATGAGTTGATTGACGCTCATAAACAGATGGAAATCGCCCTGGCTACTGGCTGCTCCGAATCAGTGTGCTGGAAGAGCTTCCGAGAATCGTGTACCTGTGATACCTGTGCCAGAGACATCTCAAGCACTATCCTCTTGTAACAGAACGTAAGATCGTGTATGTCAGTAATTTTCGTGTATGTCAGTAATTTCTTTACGTGTAATGTTTTATGTAAATATAGCCTTTGACTGCGAGTTTAACGACTAAGAGACAGTTATCTTTGGACATGCGGAAAGGAGGTCGATCTTTGGGGGAGGTGGTTAAAGGACTTTGGAGAGAAAGCGTGGGCTAGGGGAGGTGCGAATACAGATGTGGTGTAAAACAATGTCTTATTGCATATTATTGTAGAAGTGTTAAATGTGAATAAATGAATTAAATAGTGATTTGCATAACTAATGTAACGTTTGCTCTCTAAAAATCAAAATACCACATCGCCCTACAAACCAGTTAGTCTCATCCAAACACAAAGAAAACCGCGGGAACATCGCAGTGGAATCACCTCTAGACTTCACGAAGACAACAACGCAGCGATCGATATGAGTTAAGTACCAAACTGTTCGTACTTGTTAACGACCTCGGACTATAAATTTGAATCTCCTGTAGTACCTGAAGTCACCATGTGGACAAAGGAGTAGGACAACTTATACACAGTGGACATCATAGGAAGAGGTCTGTTAAACTTGGGGGCTCGTCCGGGATATTACAGTTAAATGCGATGGGACTAATTGCGCTTCGTTTGCGGAACATTACAAACTTTATAATTCGTAAAACGTGAATAACATTGTACACGTTTCCTGGACCAGAAAAAGTAGTGTGTTTTAAACTTTTCGTCAAAACTGTATCCAAACACGTGGTGCCATCATGACGCTATCAGAAGAAATTAAAAAGGAAGTTGGAGAAATGTTAGACTCGAACGTGTGTGGTGTAAGTGACGATCCAGATGACTCACAAACCGAAAGAAAACCGGATCAACAGGACTGGGTAAGTTTACTCTTTGCCAGAATGGGACAAATGCAGACCGAATTAACAAGGGCAATGAACTCAAATAGTGAATTCCTAGAATCGAAAATAAATGCATCTAGTGAAGTGCTGGAAGCAAAAATGAAAAGCAACGGTGATGTACTGAAAGAAGAGATCTCAAATTTAAAACTTCAATTAGGAGAAAGTTTGAAGGGCGTGAACTCCAAAATTGAAGCTATAGAGAATAAGTTTGTGACCTTAGAAAATAAGTTAGCCACAGTTAGCTCAAGTCAAGGGAAAGAGATTGAAAGGTTAACTGCAGCTCAAAGAACTGTGGAGGAGAGGGTAGACAAATTAAGTCTAGATACAGAATCAAAAGTTAACTCCTTAGATGCTGAATTAAATAAGATACAAGAGTCTGTAACATGTAATTTAAGTGTAATAGACAAGAGATTCACTGAAATGCAAGATAATTTTGTGTCTAGAAATTTATGTATGAATGGTGGAAGTGTGTGGAGTAATTCACCTGTAAAAAGTTTTCCTTGTGATAATTTACACCCTGTAGATTTTTTGCAACACTGCTCTGACAACCTTGTTACTGGCATGTCTGATAATCTAAAGATTAAATTTGTTAAAAAATTTCTTGAGGGAGAAGCTTTGTCTTGGGCAAACCAACATTTTGATGAGTGGAAAACGTTTGATGATTTTAAGAAGAGTTTCTTAAATAAGTTTTGGTCTGAGACTGAACAGGGTAGAATAAAAAGTGAATTTTTAAATGGGCCTATCTTCAGGGGCAGAAACCACTCAATGAAAGACTTTTGCAGGGATCAACTTAGGAAATTGGTGCATCTAGATAAACCCTTTGACGAAATGACGCAAATTGATGCCCTTAAAAGGAGGTTACCTGAAAGAATACAGTGGGAATTAGTGCATGGACCTGACGACTGTTTAGACCAGTTTCTAAAATATATAGACAAATTAGACAGGGCAATGGAGAGAAATGTGCAACAGTTTAGTAACGGAAACCATTACAGTGGGAGGTGGAATTCTGATTACCGTGGAGAGAACCCTAGAAGGGATGATAGAGATTTTCGGAATGAACACCAATATGATAGAACAAGAGAGTACAATGCTAATTGGAGAGGGAGTAACTGGGAAAGCAATGGTGTAACTAGGAACAACAGATGGGAAGGTAACAACAGAATGAATACAAATTGGAGGAGTGACAATAGAGGTAGACATCCGGAAAACTCCGGACCGCCTCAATGAAGGTCCACAGCTTTGGGGCGAACCGATTTAAACATAATAGGACCACTAACTTTCACACAAAACCCAATACTGTAAATAACTGTACCATTAACAAACAGGTTAAAAACCAGGAATACCAAGTGAATTATATAAATTTTGATAAAAAATTTTGGGATGCTATGTGGCACAGTAGACCACCACAAAATAAACATAGGAGAGACCAAAGTTCTGACTCAATTCTGGATGAGGAGATGTTAAATGATTTTTACAGGTGGGCAAAAAGGGGAGAGCAAGCTAATAATGAAGAGAGTAACAAATGTTTTAGTTCAGAATTGGGGGGGTTGTTCACACAAGAAGGTAATAGTGAATCAGCTGATGATAAACCTAAGCAACAGGAAAAAGAATCAACCATAGAAAGTGAAAAACAGAGAGAAATATATGAAACTGGCAGTAAAGTATACCATAGTAGTGATGATGTTAGTATTTTTGATGTGAAAAGTATGGTAAGCAAACCAGTAAGTGAGTACAATGTTTTTATTGAAATAAATAATGAAGTGTTGGAACTTGATGATAGTTGTGGTGACGAAGTACAGGAATATGATAAGAATAATGAAGTGACAGCTGAAAATCAATTGCTACATGCCTTTCCTGATGAGCTCATGGTTAATCAAAGTGGTGATAACAAAAGTGAAAATATTGTGAAAGAATTAGATTTGCGTGATATTATTGAAAGTAAAGGAAGCCAATTCTTAGAAATCCTGTGGAACCAGTATAATGAGAGTTGTAGTAGCAAAGTGTTTTGGTATCGTCTAAGTATAATTAGTAGAGTTTTATGCCCACGCTGGTGGGAGAGTAAAAGAAAGAGTCTGAGTGAAAGGTACATAAACAGTAAGGAGATATTTTGTGTGCAGCCAAAGTGTAAACTTTACACTAGTAACTTAGAATCTGAAAATCAGGTAAACCTGATGAAGACTGAAAGGGAGGAAGGAGATGGAAATTATAAAGAAATTGAAAAAGATTTATTATATGAAGTCCCCGAGGGGAAGGCAGATGAAAAGGAATTAGGCTGTCCATACATTAAAATAAGAGTAAATCAGTGGGAAGGGCACTGTCTTATTGATACAGGAAGCCCCATATGCGCAATTTCAGAAAAATTTAGAGATAAAATTAGAGATGGTAAGAACTTTGTAGAAATGCCGGTTGTAGGGGTAAAAATCAGAGGTGCCACTGGTAGGCAAAGTAAGGTAGTTAAGAGTCAAGTATTGTTAACGTTTCAAATTGAAAATGTGGAGTTTGAGCAGGGTTGCCTTGTGGTCCCAAGGTTAGAAGAAAATATCATTTTTGGCATGGATTGGGTCTTAAAAGTGGGTGTAAGCTTCTCTTGGGAAGATAAGATTGTTATAATTACTGAACCTGAGAAAAATAGTATTCTGAAAACAGAAATGTACATCCTTAACTGCAGTAATTCTTGCAACCATATCAAAGCTGTTGTAAGCAAGGTAGATAGTCAAGCCATAAGTGATAACACATCCTTTGATCTTATAAATGAACAAAATTTCGAAGAATTAGTCGAAGTAAAATTGAAGGAAGCTGTAAATCTAAGTGAAAGTCAGAAAAATCAGTTAAGAGAAGTGTTATGGGAATTTCAGGATACATTCAGTGAGAGACCAGGGAAGGTAAAAGACTATCAGTGCAGACTTCAACTCAGAGATCATCATCCTTTCTTCCTAAAACCATATGGCATTCCATTCTCCAGGAAAAAAGATGTAGAAAGGGAAATCCAAAAAATGGAAACTTGGGGGATTATAGAAAGGAGTAGAAGTGCTTACAACAACCCATTAGTAGTTGTGTCTAAGAGAAATGGTGGGGTTAGACTTGTACTTGACTCTAGGCACCTTAATAAGTTTTTGATTAGAGAAAATGACCATCCTGACAATATGGATGAACTCCTGCACAAATTTGATAATGTAAAATTTATGCGTAGCCTAGACTTGACATCTGGTTTTCACCAAATACCACTTGAACTTGATTCTAGGAAGTATACTGCCTTTTTGTATGGTGGCAAAAGTTACCAATATTGTGTTGTCCCTTTTGGATTGAATGTATCGGTGGCTGAATTTATCAGAGCACTGGATTTTGTATTAGGTGATGAATTGTCTTCAAAATTAATAGTATATGTAGATGACATTCTTGTAACTGGAAAAACCTGGGAAGATCATCTAAACCTTCTGAGACAAGTCTGTTCAAAATTGAGGGAAGGGAGAATGACCGTAAAATTGGAAAAATGTTGTTTTGGAGTTAATGAACTGAAATTTTTGGGGCATAATATTTCAGAAAAGGGAATCTTACATGATAAGGATAAACTTGAGGCCATTGTAAACTTCCCTACTCCCAAGAACAAAAAACAACTCAAGTCCTTTTTTGGTCTCACTGGATTCTATAGAAAATTTCTTAGTACCCAAGCTTTAAATGCAAACTGCTTATGTAACTTACTAAAAAAGAATACTGTTTGGGATTGGACACAAGAATGTCAGGATGCATTTGTGGAAATAAAACAACAACTGTCCCAAAGTCAAATGTTGTATAGACCTGTTATGTCGTTACCATTCTGTATAATGACAGATAGTAGTGAGACAGGTTTAGGGGCACACTTGTTTCAAAACATAGAAGTAGAAGGAAAATTAGAACACCATTCTATTGCTTTTGCTAGCCGGGTTTTACAAAAGTATGAAAAATCATATACAGTCACAGAGAAGGAACTACTTGCCATCCACTGGGCATTTAATAAGTTTAAAAGTTATCTTTTAGGCCACAAGGTAATTGTTTTCTCTGACCATAAAGCTCTATCGTACATTCAGGAGTGCAGACTCTATCATGACCGTGTAACAAGGTGGGTTTTATTCCTTCAACAGTTTGACTACGAGATCAAATTTATTCAGGGTAAACATAATGTCATTGCAGATGCCCTTTCCAGACTACCAGTAGGTGCAGATATTGAAAATACTTATGGAAAAGAGGAGAAAGAGTTCAAACTTATGTACTTAAAGGGTGTAAAAGATGAAGCTGAAATACTGAAAATCTGTAATGATATTCGTAGAAACCAAAACCATGATGAAAATTGGAAGTTGGTTAAAAGTTATATAGGGAAAAAGGGAGGAGAAAAGGTAGATCAGTATTATAAAGTACAAAAAGGGATTTTGTTTAGGAGACCTAGACCTGACTTAGACAATTGGAAACTATGTTGGGCTGAGCAATGTATTGACACGTTAATCAGTTACATACACGAAAGCTTCGGACACTGCGGGGCAACAAAATGTATACAGAAGATACAGGAAAATGTATACTTCTATAATATCAGTAGGAGAGTGAAGAAAAAACTAGAAACCTGTGATCGTTGTCAGAGAGTAAAAGTGAGCAACCAAACATCTAAAGGATTGATGCAAAACATTTTACCAAATAAAAACCTTGAATTAACAGCTATTGATCTATATGGACCACTACCAAGGTCAAGGGGAGGGTATAGTTACGTCTTCGTTATAGTTGACGTTTTCTCTAAATTTATAAAATTGTATACATTAAAGAGAGCAACCAGTAAACAAATTATCATCAAGCTGACGAATCATTATTTCACAAATGTTGGTATTCCCCAGGCCATCATGTCTGATAATGGGTCACAGTTTACATCTAAATTATGGAAAAATTTTATTGAAGATACAGGAATAAAACATATCTTGATTTCGGTTTGTCACCCATCAAGTAACCCAGCAGAAAGGTACATGAGGGAAATTGGAAGGCTCTGCAGAACATACTGTAGTAAAAATCATGTTAATTGGATTGACAATGTTACTGACTTTGAGGATATAATGAACAGCCTACAGCATTCATCCACTGGTTTCTCACCTTACGAAGTAATGTTTAGTAGACGACCTGCAAATTTGATTTCTGAGAATGTTGATTTCCCACCTTGTCAAACTATGACACTCCAGGAAAGAGAGACAGCTGTTAGGAACACTATGAAAAGACAAGGAGAGGTAAGAAAGCGGAGACATGATGCAAGAAGTAAAGGAGTACAGTTCAGGGCAGGAGATCTGGTTTTAGTAAAAACACAGGAAAAATCTAGATTGATGAGTTCTGAAATAAAGAAATTTTTTGACATCTATATAGGCCCCTTTGAAATCAAGGAAAACCCACACCCTAATGCCTATAGGCTAATCTACCCAAAATCCAAGAAGTTATTTGGACTGCGCAATGTTACAGAGTTAAAACTCTACAAACATGACCCATAAAATAGTCTTTAATAAGTAAAATGCTGCTCGGAAAGAACTAGTTGACTGGCCCAACTACATCACTTTATTGTTTTATCATTCAAGGAAAACTTCATGTCAAAGTGTGGGGACTAGGTCAGCTAAAAGTATGAAGTAGATCTTGTGTTAATGTGAATTATGTCTGTACTAATTTCTCTTTGTTCTCTAGTATACCCATTCATTAAATTTGGTATGAGATCAGTGTGTCTGGCTACGAACCATTCTACAGTGTCATAGTAATGTCTCTTAACCGAAACCACAGTTAATGATGTGGACACTTTTAAAGTAATAATATATGAATAGTGATTGTGTGTAAGAAGACAAAACCTTGTCATTTGTAAGCTATGTCAGATGGAACGTTATTTAATGGATAAAGCAAACTGGAGGTACTTGTCAGATTATGAGAGTGTACTTTGAAAGACCAGGTATGTTATAGTGTGTTAAAAATATAGTGGGTAGTCATGAAATTTAATCATGCAAATTAAGAATGTATTGAGGTTTAGAGCATTATGGAAACAGATGTTGGTGTATTACTTTTGAAACACTTGTGATGGATTGAAGGTTATGTGACACTAATTTTGAAGTTTATGTTGTGGGAGAATATTTTGTAATAGTTTAGATAATTTAATGTTAAAGTGAATGAAGAGCTGTTGGGAATTTATCCCATACCCTGTTACACAATTTGGAATAATTTCTATTCATGGCAATATGCTATTTGAGCACAGGAGAGTAAATAAAAATGAAACGCTGCTTAATAATGATGTAAAGTTAAGGTATAAATACTAACAATCTTACACAATTTAAGTGTAGAGTTTGTCATAATTTGACCTATAAAGCTGAAATAGATGTACAATGTGAGGATACTGCAATTATAGTCGCAATCATATGGAACGTCTCAGCTATCTCATTATAAAGGAAACATTAAATCATAAATATGTAAACCAATCTGACTCTGAAAATACAGTGCTGATCGCACATAATTGAATTTGCACTGGATTCACCATGTGATTCCATTCATCACGTATACATGAATTTTCCCTAAGAGACAACCATTTAACATTGTGTATAAGTATTACAATATTTTGAATTATGTCTATTTTATGTATGTGGTTAAAAGAACCTGTGTATTTTAGAATAATGATTTCTTTAGATTTAATGGTTGTTTTGGGCACAATCCATGCCATAAGGTATTTTGTTGAAGCACTTATATTAAAAGATTGTGAGAGATGCCTGCATTCCTCAATTCACTTAATATATTCTAAAGAAACCACTGACAATCAGAAGAATGAGGTTAACTAAGATGCATTAAGTCAGTATTGAAGTAAACTTGAGTTTATGCATATACTATATAATTATGTACCCATCTTAACACGGCTGTTCAGCTACCATGATCAATTAAATATAAGGTGCCATATTTTATTGTTAGTTATAAGCTCATTACACTTATTACTCAATACAGCCAATGTAACTTTCAAATTGTATATCATGGAAAGTGTATATATATATAACTAAGATCACTTGGGAACCAATTTTATTACTAACTTTCGGAACTGGAAATTTTATTATGATGTGTGTATTAGACATATTTTATTCCATAGTGACACACAATCCCATGCATGCCATGCACGGACTTGTGTGGGGGGGGGGGGGGGGGGGGGTATTGTAACAGAACGTAAGATCGTGTATGTCAGTAATTTTCGTGTATGTCAGTAATTTCTTTACGTGTAATGTTTTATGTAAATATAGCCTTTGACTGCGAGTTTAACGACTAAGAGACAGTTATCTTTGGACATGCGGAAAGGAGGTCGATCTTTTGGGGGAGGTGGTTAAAGGACTTTGGAGAGAAAGCGTGGGCTAGGGGAGGTGCGAATACAGATGTGGTGTAAAACAATGTCTTATTGCATATTATTGTAGAAGTGTTAAATGTGAATAAATGAATTAAATAGTGATTTGCATAACTAATGTAACGTTTGCTCTCTAAAAATCAAAATACCACATCGCCCTACAAACCAGTTAGTCTCATCCAAACACAAAGAAAACCGCGGGAACATCGCAGTGGAATCACCTCTAGACTTCACAAAGACAACAACGCAGCCATCGATATGAGTTAAGTACCAAACTGTTCGTACTTGTTAACGACCTCGGACTATAAATTTGAATCTCCTGTAGTACCTGAAGTCACCATGTGGACAAAGGAGTAGGACAACTTATATACAGTGGACATCATAGGAAGAGGTCTGTTAAACTCTTCTGTGGATCCTGTCTCCTCTGCAGAAAGTACAGGATCTGTCATTACCCATTCAATTGACTGCAAGTGGCATGTCGCTAGTAGATCCAGGCGTCCTGTACAGGGTGGATGGGGACTAGGGAGGACTCAGGGTGTTGTACCGACCCCCTAACCAACAAGTTAGAGGTGCTCTCTTTCATTAAAACTGAAACTGAGCCATTGGGACTCACTTCATCTGTTTTGGTGAAATCTGTTTTGTCCGGTGTCAGGAGGAGGAAAACACAAAAGGGTAGGGGTCTATTAATCATTGGCAGTTCAAACATATGGCAACTGATGATACCTCATAGGGAAATGGCAAAAATGAACAGGAAAGGACACCAGGTGCACTTAATGTGTATGCCTGGGGGCCTCATTCAGCACGTTGAAGAAGCTTTTCCAGCAGCCATTGAGAGAAAGGGTGCAATCAACTGCAGATTGTGTGGCACACCTTGGAACAAATGATGCCTGTCGTGTGAAGTCTGAGGTCATTCTTGGGTCATTGCAGCCACTGGCCTCGCACGCGGAGTATCAACGAAGCTTACAATTTGCAGCATTGTCCCCAGAATTGATCATGGCCCTTTGGTTCCGAGTCGAGTGGAAGGATTGAACCAGAGACTTTGAAGGTCCTGTGACAAGCTAGACTGCGATTTTATGGACTTGCGCCTTAGGGTTGGGAACTGTAGGGTTCCCCTAAAAAGGTCAGGTTTGATACACATCAGAGGCTGCTACTCATGTAGCGACTGTGTGTGGGGTGCACACAAGGCTTTTTTCTCGATTAGGCGCCTCTCCACCCAACTCAGATAACGATAGCTGTAGGAAACACAGAAGCATCAGTTTAAGATCGAAAGAAATGTTTCCCACAGGTGAGAGTATTAAAATCCTAATGGTAAACTGCTGAAACATTCGCAATAAAATGCCAGTTTGAAGTGCTCATGAAAAGCAGTGAATCTCACATAATACTAGGTACAGAATGCTGGTTGAAACCCGAAATTGATAGTAGTGAGATTTTTGTGAAAAATTGAAGTGTATATTGAAAGGATATGCAAATGGGAAATGGGGGTGGTGTATTTGTCGCAACAGACAAGACACTCAAATTCACTGAGTTAGACATGGAAACTTCATGGGAGATTATCTGGGCAAGGCTCAGCATAAGAAATGGGCATAAAATGATAATTAGACCCTTCTATCACCAACCAAACTCATCTCCTGATGAAAACAAAAACTTCAGAACAGCTCACTTGTAGATAAGTCCTCTAATCATACTGTAGTCATTGGTGGAGACTTTAATCATCCAACAATCAATTGGGAAAATTACAGTTTTGTTAGTGGTGTGAGTGATGAGATACCCTGTGAAACCTTACTAAATGCTTTCTCTGAAAACTTCCTAGAACAGAATGCTAGGACCCCTACTCACAATGGAAATACGAGGTGCATTCAAGTTCTAAGGCCTCCGATTTTTTTTTCTAATTAACTACTCACCCGAAATCGATGAAACTGGCGTTACTTCTCGACGTAATCGCCCTGCAGATGTACACATTTTTCACAACGCTGACGCCATGATTCCATGGCAGCGGCGAAGGCTTCTTTAGGAGTCTGTTTTGACCACTGGAAAATCGCTGAGGCAATAGCAGCACGGCTGGTGAATGTGCGGCCATGGAGTGTGTCTTTCATTGTTGGAAAAAGCCAAAAGTCACTAGGAGCCAGGTCAGGTAAGTAGGGAGCATGAGGAATCACTTCAAAGTTGTTTACACGAAGAAACTGTTGCGTAACGTTAGCTCGATGTGCGGGTGCGTTGTCTTGGTGAAACAGCACACGCGCAGCCCTTCCCGGACGTTTTTGTTGCAGTGCAGAAAGGAATTTGTTCTTCAAAACATTTTCGTAGGATGCACCTGTTACCGTAGTGCCCTTTGGAACGCAATGGGTAAGGATTACGCCCTCGCTGTCCCAGAACATGGACACCATCATTTTTTCAGCACTGGCGGTTACCTGAAATTTTTTTGGTGGCAGTGAATCTGTGTGCTTCCATTGAGCTGACTGGCGCTTTGTTTCTGGATTGAAAAATGGGATCCACGTCTCATCCATTGTCACAACCGATGAAAAGAAAGTCCCATTCGTGCTGTCGTTGCGCGTCAAAATTGCTTGGCAACATGCCACACGGGCAGCCGTGTGGTCGTCCGTCAGCATTCATGGCACCCACCTGGATGACACTTTTCGCATTTTCAGGTCATCATGCAGGATTGTGTGCACAGAACCCACAGAACTGCCTACTCTGGAGGCGATCTGTTCAACAGTCATTCGGCGATCCCCCAAAACAATTCTCTCAACTTTCTTGATCATGTCGTCAGACCGGCTTGTGCGAGCCCGAGGTTGTTTCGGTTTGTTGTCACATGATGTTGTGCCTTCATTAAACTGTCGCACCCACGAACACGCTTTCGACACATCCATAACTCCATCACCACATGTCTCCTTCAACTGTCGATGAATTTCAATTGGTTTCACACCACGCGAATTCAGAAAACGAATGATTGCAAGCTGTTCAAGTAAGGAAAACGTCGCCATTTTATGTATTTAAAACAGTTCTCATTCTCGCTGCTGGCGGTAAAATTCCATCTGCCATACGCTGCTGCCATCTCTGGGACGTATTAACAATGAACGCGGCCTCATTTTAAAACAATGCGCATGTTTCTATCTCTTTCAAGTCCAGGGAAAAATATCGGAGGCCTTAGAACTTGAATACACCTCGTATATTGGGTCTAATGGCAACGAACAGACATGACCTCTTTCAGGATGTCCACATCATTGACCATAATGTAGATGTGGCAACAATGATTGCTAAAGAACAAAGGACAACTAAAAGAAGTAGAAAGATATGTATGTTCAGTTAACTAGATAAAAATCAGTAGTGTCATATCTCAATGAGGAACTTGAAACTTCCGGCACAGGTCACGAGCACGTATAGGAACTCTGGCTCAAATTTAAAAGAATAGTTGACCATGTCAATCTGTATATTGAGCAAGCAGTAAAGGAAACGAAAGAAAAATTTGGAGTAGGTACTAAAATCCATGAAGAAGAAATAAAAACTTTGAGGTTCGCCGATGACATTGTAATTCTGTCAGAGACAGCAAAGGATTTGGAAGAGCAGTTGAACGGAATGGACAGTGCCTTGAAAGGAGGGTATAAGATGAACATCAACAAAAGCAAAACGAGGATAATGGAATGTAGTCGAGTTAACTCGGGTGATGCTGAGGGAATTAGATTAGGAAATGAGACACTTAAAGTAGTAAATGAGTTTTGCTATTTGGGGAGCAAAATAACTGATGATGGTCGAAGTAGAGAGGATATAAAATGTAGACTGGCAATGGCAAGGAAAGCGTTTCTGAAGAAGAGAAATTTGTTAACATCGAGTATAGGTCTAAGTGTCAGGAAGTCGTTTCTGAAAGTATTTGTATGGTGTGTAGCCATGTATGTAGGTGAAACATGGATGATAAATAGTTTGGAAAAGAAGAGAATAGAAGCTTTCGAAATGTGGTGTTACAGAAGAATGCTGAAGATTAGATGGGTAGATCACATAACTAATGAGGAGGTATTGAATAGAATTGGGGAGAAGAGGAGTTTGTGGCACAACTTGATTAGAAGAAGGGATTGTTTGGTAGGACATGTCCTGAGGCATCAAGGGATCACCAATTTAGTATTGGAGGGCAGTGTGGAGGGTAAAAATCGTAGAGGGAGACCAAGAGATGAATACACTAAGCAGATTCAGAAGAATGTAGGTTTCAGTAGGTACAGTGAGATGAAGAATCTTGCACAGGATAGAGTAGCATGGAGAGCTGCATCAAACCAGTCTCAGGACTGAAGAGCACAACTACAACTACAACAACAGGTGACCATGCGCTGGATATACCTGTACCCAGTAGCGCAGTTCATAATGGGATAGAACCTCCATGGTATACAGTCACCACAAAAAACCTCTAAAGAAATGGAGATTATTGCATAATAGGTGTAAAACAAGGTGCAGGGCTATAGTTAGAGAGATGCTCAATGAAAAACGTTTGGCTATCGAGAGAACAGTGCCTGATGCCTTCAGTGACTGCTGTAGGAGAATATTGTCAACCGAAATTTTACAAAAACCAAAGAAATTCCGGTCGTTGTAAAGACTGTTAGTGGCACCAAAGTTAATGTCCAGTCCAGGAACCGAAATTGAAGCTAGCAAAACAAAAGCTAAAATGCATTAACTTTACAAAGGAAAACCCAGGAGAATTGCCCCAATTTGGTCTTTGTATCACTGAAAACATGAATGAAATAAGTATTAGCGTCAATGGTGTTGACAGCTGAAATCGTTAAAACTGAAGGAAGCCCAAGCTTCGATGGAATCCCTATCAGATTCTATACTGAATTTGTGGGCGAGATGGTCCCTCTTCTAACTATAATATATCGTAAATCCTTCAAGCGAAAAACCGTGTCCAGTTCTTAGAAAAAGGTACGGGTGACACCTGTCTACAAGAATGGTAGTAGAAGCGATCCACAAAACTCCCATCCAATATCCTTGACATCGATTTGTTGTAGAATCTTAGAACATATAATGAGGTATCTTGAACAGAATGACCTCAATGCCAACCAGCATGGATTTCAAAGACATCGATCATGTGAAACCCAACTCGCACTTTTCTCACATGACCTACTGGTAAGCTTTGGATCAAGGCAACCAGGTAGATGCAGTATTTCTTGGTTTACTTATGATTATTGTCAAAAGTACGGTCATAATGGGTATCAAGTGAAATTTTTGACTGGACTGAGGATTTTTTGGTGGGGAGGACACACCATGTTATCTTGGATGGAGAACTATCATCAGTTATAGAAGTAACTTTGGGTGTGCCCCAGGGAAGTGTGTTGGGACCCTTGATGTTCATATTGTACATTAATGACCTTGCAGACAATATTAATGGTAAAATGAGGCTTTTTTCAGATGATGCAGTAATCTATAATGAAGTACTATCTGACAGAAGCTGCATAAATTTTTTTAAGACCTGGATAAGATTGTAACATGGTGCAGGAATTGGCAACTTGCTCTAAATGCTCAGAAATGTAAAATTTTGGACTTCACAAAACGAAAAAGACATAGTATCCTATGACTATAATACCACGCACTACTGAAATCGGCCAACTCATACAAATACCTGGCTGTAACATTTGTAGGGATATGAAATGGAATGATCATGTAGGTTCAGTTGTGGGAAAAGCATTAGACTTCGACTTGTTGGTAGAATGTTGGGAAGTGCAATCAGTCTACAAAGGAGACTGCTTACAAATCATTCGTGTGGCGGGTTCTAGAATATTGGTCAAGTGTGTGGGATCTATACCAGATAGGACTAACAGGGGATATTGAACGTATACATAGAAGGACAGCAGGTTTGTTTAATAGATGGGAGAGTGTCACAGAGATGCTGAAGGAACCGAACTTGAAGTCTCTTGAAGACAGACGTAAACTACCCCAAGAAAGTCTATTAACAAAGTTTCAAGAACCAGCTTTTAATGATTTCTCTAGAAATATACTACAACCTCTTGCATATCATTCACATAAGGAATATGAGGATAAGCTTAGAATAATTACTGCACACACAGAGGCATTCAGACAATCATTCTTCCCACACTCCATACGTGAATGGAACAGGGAGAAACCCTATTAACTGGTAAAATGGGATATACCCTCTGCCATGCACCTCATGGTGGTTTTCAGAGTATAGGTGTAGATATAGATGTAGCTGTAGATGCAGAGTGCAACTGTCACATGAACAAAAGTAGCAAACTGGACTGGGGCAGGGAAGGATAGAAGATTTGAGTAGGGGGAGAGAAAAGCACTAACTGGTGGAATGTGCAGGGGCTAGATGAAGGCAAGACAAGGCTGCCAGGTGCAGCATCTGGAAGCTGTGGGGGGATGGAACGAGGGAGAAGGGAAATCAGGAGCAGAACAGGACAGAAGCAGAAAAGGGCACACAACTCTCTGCTGTTATAAGAAATTTCCGGACTGCAGGCGGTCGTCGTAAACTTCATTCCACGATATTTCGGGTGGACAACTGCCAGCCATCTTCTGGTAAGCCGAACAAGGAGTGATGGAGGCAGACGCACATAACGGAGGGTTGTACCCTCTGCTGTGGGCGAAATCCTAGCGCTACTGAGGCGCTTCTCCTTCTTACATGAAGTTTGGTGTGGAGGTACATGGTGGTTTGATGTTTACTTGACTTTTGTGCCAGTTTTTTTTTTTTTGTTGGAAAGGTTGAAAGGGTAGTTAGAGCGATAGTGGAAGAGGTAGGAAAAACGAATGGCCCAATTGACTGGCCTTTTTTTTTTGAATGATGAGAGGACAGTAGAAGTGTGAGGAAAGGGAATGGCCCATTGGCTAGCCGGGAATTACAGCTAAGTGACAGATTAAAGGATAGGAGGAGGAACAGCATGAGTTGAGAGAAAGCGTCATTTTCCTGGCCTCTTCTTCTTCGTGGCAGTGTCTTTGATGGTGGTGGCAGACATTCTTGAGGTGGTGGAGTGGGGGGGGGGGAGAGAAAGAAGTCAGAGGGTGACAGATGGAGAAGTGGAAAAAGAAGAGCCTGTCATGATTAGTCCGGCATTGGGGAGGGTTTGCGGGTGATGGGGGTGGCGTGCTGGGGGGGGGGGGGCTGGATGGCATGGCGTGGTGGGGAGATGAGTCGATGATGTGAGAGAGAGTAGTCGGCATGAAATGAGGTGGTTAGTGAATGTGGGGTCATGGGGGGCGGAAGAGAAGGTCGGGCCATCGAGTGGTGGCTAGATGATGGACTCGGGTGCCCAGGGAAAGGATTAAAGGATTGGGAGAGTGTTGGGTTTATTGGTAAAAGGAAGTGGCTACGGAGTAGATGCGGGTTCGAAGAAGAGGCACCTCGGCCAGGATGTGGAGTTGTTGGGTAGGGAAGTCGAAGGGGAGGTGGAGGGCACGCCGGAGAGCCCGGTTCTGGACAGTTTGGAGTTGGCGGAGGTGGGTGGGGGCAGCATTGCCCCACACCACCACCGCGTAATTAAGGATGGGCCGAACAAGGGAGGTGCACAATCTGACAGCAAGGTGTGTAGAGAGTAAAGAGGTTGGATTGATGAGAGGGTAGAGCAGGCATAGCCGCCCTATTGCCTTACGATGCACATCATCGATATGGGGGCGCCAGGTGAGGCGCTGATCCAGGGTAAGGCCCAAGTACTTCGCAGTACGAGTCCAAGGGACTGGGGTACCAAGGACCGTCACCTGTGGGAGCCGAATGGGAATATGGCGTCGGCAGATGATAAGGGCTTGGGTTTTGGAGGGATTAAATGCCAGACGCCAGGTCCTAGCCCAATCGGTTAGGGAATCTGTAGCCCCCTGGAGCCACTGTTGGAGACCTGCCGCACTCCAAGAACGAGAGAAGAGCGCAGTGTCATCTGCGTAGAGAGCTAACTGTACTCTCGGAACAGAGGGCAGATTAGCTGTGAAGAGGGAGTAGAGTAGTGGTCCAAGTACGCTGCCTTGTGGTACTCCTGCCCTGATGTGTCGTCGCGTAGATTTCCCATCAGGGATCCTAACATGGAAGGTGCGACCTTCCAGGTATGTGGCTATTAGCCGTACATGGGACTCTGGAAAGCTGAGTGAGAGTAATTTGTATAGCACCCCTTCGTGCCAGACTAAGTCAAACGCCCTGGACACGTCGAGAAGTATGGCCCCAAAGTACTCCCTAAGTTCTATGGCGTCCAGTGCCTCTTCTACAAGGCGCAGGAGTTGGTGAGTGGTTGCCCCTGCCTGAAGCCAAACTGCTGATCAGGGAGGACTCGTTCTCGGGCAATGTGGATGAGCAGTCGTTTAAGGTATAGCCTCTACTCCATCTTATATAGTGCGCTGCTGGTACATCCACACAGGCATTGAAGTCGTGGAGACAGAAGGACCACACTGCCCAGCGACAGCGCCCTCGCTGGTGGAACTGCAAAACTCAGCTGCCATTGGTATTGTCGCTGGCTGCAGCTATCAAAGTCTTCTGCTTTGTTTCGACATGCTTTTTCCTCGACCTATTTTATGTTTAACCAGGAATATTTTGAACAGTCTGGTGGTGTCGCCATGGGCAGTCCTCTGTCTCCTCTGGTGCCTAACTTTTTTATGAAGGATTTTGGGGAAAGAGCACTTGAATCAGCGGTTTGTAAACCAACTGGTTTTTGGAGATACGTCAATGATACTTTCATAGTGTGGCCCCACGGAGAAGAAAAGTTTTTTTCGTCACCTTAACTCCATCCATGAGAATATTCGATTTACTATGGAACTAGAGAAAGATGCTTGCCTTCCATTCCTGGATGTTTTGGTTAAACGGAAGAGTGATGGCTTGGTGGGACATTCTGTTTATCGTAAGCCCAATCACACTGATTTGTACTTGCATTCTTCAAGTTGCCATCATCCATCCCAAACCATGAGTGTGCTTAAAACCCTTGTGCACAGGGCACATACGGTGTCAAATGCAGAGAATCTGCCTAAGGAACTTGCACATTTAAGGACGGTGTTCAGAGACAATGGATACTCGACCCAGCAAATTAACAGGGCCTTCTCAACTAAAGCTAGGAACCAGGAAGTGGATAAAGAGGAGAACGTGCCAACCAAGTCCCTAGCTTTTCTTCCCTTCGTTGGAAATATCTCCTTCTTAATAGCGAGGATTCTTAATAATTTTCATGTGAAAGTGGTTTTTCTTCTACCTTCTAAGATTTCTGATCTGCTGGGCTCGGTGTAGGATGATTTGTTACTGCAGATGGTGGGAAATTATAAAATACCGTGTCAATGTGGTATGGCCTATATAGGACAAACAACACGTACGGTGGAAGAGCGTTGTACGGAACATCAGCGTTGCACTCGCCTACTTCAACCCAGTAAGTCTGCAGTTGCAGAACATTGTATTTCCAACGGACATTCAATGGAGTATGAGAAAACTTCGATTTTGGCCACAGCAACAACCTTTTGGGAGACCATTATCAAAGAATCCATTGAAATACGCATTGGAGAAAATCTAATGAACCATGACAGTGGGTAACCAACTGAATAACGCGTGGAATCCCGTCAACTCCGAAATTTGCTCGAGATGAAGACGCCAGAAGACTTTGATAGCTGCAACCAGCGACAATACCAATGGCAGCTGAGGCTTGCAGTTCCACCAGTGAGGGCGCTGTCAATGGGCAGTGTGGTCCTTCTGCATCCACGACTTTAATGCATGCATGGCAGTACCATCAGCGCACTATTTAAGATGGAGCAGAGAACGTCTTCATCACTCTTCGTTCGGCTCACCTGAAGATGGCTGGTAGTTGTCCAGCCGAAATATCGTGGAATGAAGTTTACGACGACCGACTGCGACCCTGAAATTTCTTTGACCAGTTGATTCGCCAGGAAAATTTTAAATTTTACAGCTCTCTGCCAACTGGTCCTTTCCACTTTTCCTCTCCTCTCCAGTTCCAGCCCTCATTCCCCATTCCCCTTCTATCCCCCACAGCCTCCCAATGCTATGCCTGAGAACCTTGTCATGCCACTATCTAGTTCTTGTACATTCCACTAGACAGCACTTTACTCCCCCCCCCCCACCTGTTCCATCCAATCCTCCCACTTCCCTGTCCCAACCCAGATTCCTGCTTTCATTCAATGCAATAACTGCATTCTGGCAAGAGAGGCTGGACATCATATGTGTGTCAGATGTGCCACTTGTGTGAATAAGTTAGTTTGTGTTTCCTTTCCTTTACTTTTCTGAAGATGGTTTTGGCCAGAAGCTCAATGTCTGTCTCTTCATTCTGCCTGTCTGCAGCTCAGCGTTTCATCTTTACAGTGACTCCTTTTAATAATGTTATTGGTATTCAAATCTGAGCTTTCCATTGTTCAAAAGCGATATTTCACATTTGTAAAACTTTAATGTGCTTTCTTTCATTCTTATAGCAAAATTTAGTACAAATTCTCTGATTTTTTTTCTTATACAAAATAAATAACTCCTGATAGTACCAAAACACATGTTACCTTTTTGAAATCTGACAACAGACCAAATATCTGACATGGCTAAAACTGTAGACAGATCAACAAAAAAGTCACATGAGTCAGACTAGTAAAACATGGAAAATTTCAGAATTCCCTTTACTTTTTGAATGTACATCATGTTATTACAGTCAGTCACTTTGTACACATTCAGTCATGTTTAACCTCATGTGGTTTACATGTGTGAAATGTGTTTTATAATCTCACAATGTACAGAATTTCAGAATGTAAGTCTGATGAACAAGAGACATGTCAAGATTACAAATCACATATTTGAAATTTTGTCACACTTGCAGTATTACTTACTGAAGAGTTTATACAAGGGTTCTTTCTAAAGCTATATTATAATTTACGTACTTTGCAACTATCATATATTTTTATTCCATTTTAGTGATCCAGCTCAAAGTAGCATTTTGTCCTTCATAAAATCGTCCACTGATTAGTAGTAGCATCCTTCAATTAGAAAATCAAATATATATATATAGCTTCATATTCAATATGTCACACCGTTCTATTTTAGTGTGAATTTTCATGGCTATATATTGGGGAGTCTGTGAATACAATTTTAAGTGATGTAAGGTGAGCATAAAGTTTTCTTCATATCTAGTGTTGTATGAGTGTTCAAAATAGTTTTTTTTAAATAGATCAGCACTGCTGTGTAGGAAAAGAATCACCTCAAAGATGTGCAAAGAGGGAGCAGTTAATATTTTTAGGTATTTACATAATGGTTGGCATGATGCCATTGGCTGTGCTGTGCACATGTTATGAATGATTCTTTTTTGCAAATTTAAAATTAGCGTAATGTTTCCTGAGTGCCCCCAAAAATTATGCCATATTGAAGAACTATTTTCCCGGTGTCCATGTGAGTGGCACTGGCTAAAATTTCCACAGAAAATGCAAGGAGGTTTAATTTAGCTGCTAGATATTATATATGTAAATTCCAACACAAATTTCTGTTTAATTTATTCCTAGGAATTTGAATGAGTCAAGTTCTTCCATTTTTTGATTACTTTGCGTAATGCAGTCTTCTTTAGTTTTTGACTGTCTGGTTTTAAAAGTCATTCTTTGCGTTTCTGAAACGTTTAGTCTTAAGCCATTTAGATTGTAGATTGAACCATGTTTCCAGGTTACTTAACATATTCATGACACTGTTTGGTACACTGTCACAATTTTCATTTTTAATTAGGGCAGGAGACTCATCTGCAAATAAAATTAGATAACTATTTGTATTCAGAGGAAGTGATTTACGTAGAACACAAATAAAATTGGTCCAAAGATTGAGCCTTGAGGAACATCTTGTGACAGAGTTTTCCACTCTGAGAAGTAATTTGCTCCATTTGATGTGATTATTACCCTTTGTTTCCTTTAGATGAGATATGGTATAAACCATTCCAAAGCAATATCCCTTATTCCATACCTGTTGAGTTTGAAATGCAGCAGGGCATGGTTTGCAGGGTCAAATACTTCCTGTAAAATCACAGAATATTACTGCTACTTTAGCTTTCCTATCTAACAATGAAGTAATTTTTTCAATAAACTGATTTATGGCATCTACTGTGTTTTTTACCTTGTTGGAACATGAAATGATTATTTGAAATGATATCATTACTGTGTGATGAAGCTTTGTATCTGCAAAGCAGCAATTTTTTCTAATATTTTTGATCTGATTGGAGTACAAAAATGGGGGCAATAATTTTCCATATCATCTTTTGTCTTTTTTAACCAACAGTTTTACTTCTGCAAATTTCAAGAGATCAGGGAAGTAACCTTCCTCAAATTATTTGTTTATGTTGTAAACTTTTTTGATTACTTTGGTGGGTATCCCATTCCAACCTCCAGAGTCTTTGTTTTTTAAAGAGAGTATGAGACTTTCAACAAATTTTGTTGAGCCTGTGTTGAATTTTTTAAGACACTCTGTAATTGCCTTTTCAACCCAATACTATTTAATTTTTGTTCATAATTTGCTACATCTAAATCAGGTTTTGCTTTATTTACGAAGTATTTGAGCTGGGTCTACATCAGATTTTTCCTTAAGTCTGATTTTTGAAATGTGTTTCTTGTAATTTTGGCACCTAATTCAGACTTAACGACAGACCATACTGCCATTCGTTTTGGAACGTTCACAACGTTTTTTAAAAAATACTTTTATAGTTCCCAAGATATTTTACACAGTCAGCATCTTTGTTGTACCCTAGCTGATTATGTCGCTTCCTTTTCCTCTCCTGGAAATTGTTACTCCTGATATGATCCATCTTATCTTACTTGATAGTTTATTAAAATATGATATTGGTGTCAAAGTTTCATTAAAAACTTCACAAAAACTGTTTAAGAATGTACTTAAAATTTTCATTTGTTGAATCACCATCTCTGCGAGACCTTAAAACTTTATTTAGTTTCTCATAACATATTTCAATATTCGTTTTATTGAAACTTCTTTTGATATAAGCTTTTCTTGCATTATGTTTATCAGTTTTTGGCAGTGAGACAAACAAAGTTAAGTGATCAGAAAGTCCTATTTCTGTGCAGAATTTAAGTACATTATCAAAGTAGTTATTTGTTACAATGCTACCACTGCATATTTCTGAGCTAACATTTTATTGTTTGGTGAACTCCGAAAAATTTTGTTTGGAACCAGACTCTTTATTGAAAACAACAAATATTGTTGGTTCTTTGTCATTTGCAGTGTTTATATTAAAAATCAGTTGCTATTGCAATTTTTTTCTCCTTTCTTTCTTTAGTTTATCCAGCAAGCACTGGAATTTAATTGTGTGGCTAATGTCCTTTCTGGAATTCTGACTAACAAGTTTAAGGTCATTAAGCTCTGTGCAGCAGCTTTTCAAATATACAATCTTCATTTAAACAATTAAAATTTGTTTTCACATCATTGTGTATAGAAGAATCTAGGAGTATGCAGTAATCTCCCGACATTTTTTCTCCCTGCAATAGATGTTTGAAATATTGAAATTCTCAACTTCATTTAAAATATTTATTGTATTAGAGCTAAGCCAATGTTCATTTAAACAAATAATTTTTATGTTTTTTACATTCTAAGGGAAGAATTTTTAAGCCATCAAGTTTGTAGCCTAGTTAGTTGGAACATTCCTAATTTAAGAAGTTTACATTCCAGTGCATCAAATAAGAATTTTCGCTTGTTTTAATGGTATTAAGCATAAATTTTCGTAAACAATGTTTGGCAGTTTTCATCTCAGATAACAGGATTTTTTTTCTTTTACACTCCCTCCAGTAAATATTACATTCCTTTAGTTTTAATCATTTTACAAACATCCAAAGGAATAAACATTTTACTGAAGGTCATCTGTGCTAGTCCATTTGGATGCAGTCCGACCATGGCCAGACAGTCGTTGCCTACAAACTTATCTGAGTTTATAAATATAGCACCTAGTCCACAGTCTAACATGTTAGACCGTGACCTAGTCTATCACAACCTTCATGAATTCTGCAGTTGATTCGATCGATATAACTGTCACTCACCGGCATCCTGTTTGTGATTCCGCTAGTCACTGCCCTGGAAGCAGAGTAAATTTTTCTTCCTGATTGGATTATATTTTTTCCTCTTGACTGTATCCTCAGAGCGAATTTGTCCGAACATGGATGAAAATGACTTTGTAATTTTTGTTCGCTTCTTATTCGAGGTTTTCCCTTGTGTTTTTTTAAAATGGTTATTGAGCTGATGGGACCTAATTCCTGGGTGGACTTCAATTTCACAGGTTGGCACTATGACATTTTTCACATGGAATCGCCAATTATGCTAAATTCATTTTCAGCTACACTTCTGATACTATGACATCCATCTCTTTTATTCTCGAGTTTTTTCACTTGTTCATTTGTACATAGTACTCATGCCTACTGGGTCTGCACTTTGTTTTAATTCACGTGACATGAAACGCTCGTTTCCCAGAGGGCTCGTATTTGTATCCTTCCGCAAATGTCGTACTTCCTTGTTTGTATCGATCATTTTTTGAGATTCGTTTGAGTCATAGTTTTCTAAATTCTACTTACAGAATTACTTAATAGTAAGTAGAATTTAAAATATTACTACATCTTAGCAAAAACCAGCCACCAGAACTGTTTATTACCTATAAGTATATTGCCTCAAAATGTAAACTGAATAGTAAAAATATGTACATATTCCCTGCCAAGTTTCAGGAAGTATAGCACAGTTGAACTATGACCCACAAGTAACAAACATGGATGAAGGACGACGAACTGCAGAGAAGACAATGTTCTATCCGTACATATCTTCCTCTTTCTACACTGTTTTCTCTCCATTTTTACATCTGTCAGTTCTTCCTGCAGCCTGTAATGCTGTCAATCATTGCCTATTAATTTTGTGTGTAACGAGTTGTCCCAAAAACACTGCCCTTGTTTAACAGCAGTTGCACAATTTTAGTAAATACAAAGAGTTATGAAGCTTCTGTTTCTACAATTATGTCCAGTTTATTATTTTCCAAATGTTTCATATGTTTTATTCTTTACCTATTTCATAAGAATATTAAACAGTAGCTACTCCACTGGAAAATTAACTGAGAATAAATAATGTGTTTGCTGCTAGCTAATGTTAGTATTCAGATATAACCAGTGGCCTACCAGCTTAGTTGGTTAACAGTGTTCGTGATTGTTGGAGATGGGGGGGGGGGGGGGGGGGAGACGGAGAGAGAGAGAGAGAGAGAGAGAGAGAGAGAGAGAGATGAGAGAGAGAGAGAGAGAGAGAGAGCTGCTTATCTCTTTCCACTAGAAAAGGGCTACTTCTTGAAACTCAGCTGATTATTATACTTTTCTACGTGGTAATTAATTATCAAACTTCATTTCACTTACATTCTACCTCAGATTTTCAATCACCACATTTAAGATTGTTGCAATTAATATAAAGAACAATGTGATTTGCTACAGCATAATCATATTCACTCAAGTTTTTAGCTTGTTGTAACACACTGCATTTAACAATTTTAAAAAAGTTGTTGTAGATATGGTGCCTACAGAATATGGCTTTTTCATTAAAATACATATTTCTGTGCACCATGAGCTGCATTGAAAAATGTTTAAGTGTCCTGACCACCAGTTTCATTTTGTAATAAAACCCAGAAGTTTGGCTGTTCAGTGTTTGGCAGCTATAACATTTACACACAACAACTTGTGTATCACACAAATCTACGTCAATTTTGACATAAAGGTTTCATACTTAATTTGATACAACCTACATGTACACTGTATATTTCACTGATAATGGACTGTGTGTCCGAATACTGGTACGAAAATTAAATATTTTTACATTCAGTTCACAGTGCACAGCAAGATGTCTTTCAACAAATACTAGCTGTGGAGCATCAAACCTAAGAGATTTTCACCAATGTTTCCCTCCCATAGGCAGCTCCATTACAGAATGAAAATTCTTAGCAGTAAATAGCTAGTAATTATAAGCACATACTTCACTTAAATTTTAAGTATAAGGCACTAACAAGAATTGTAGAGCTTATTCACAAGAAATAAAAACACAATTTTTTAAGAATTATTATTTATCGTTATGACTGTCAACAATTGAATGCACTGCTTTTACAAAGCAAGGACACAAGCATGTTAAAAAGAGCCATAGTCACGTTAGCTGTATCAGCTTTAAGGATTATCAATACATGCTGTGGGTACAATCTATAACTCGAGTCACAAAAGATGGCGCTCGAGTTTAGGCTTGTTCTACCCATGTACATCACACATTCTCCGACAGCCCTTGAGTGTGCAGAACTGTTTGAGCACTCTGTTGTGAATGCCGTAGGTAATGAGAACATTAAACATGATCATAGGAGTTGTTCAGTGAATTTCTATTTCATTTGTTGCTAGGTGTCATAGATAATAGAGGGATAAGTAATAAATTCTGCATAAGAAAGTGAGAAACATAATTTGCAGGATATATGCTTTCTTCAGGCGCAAAGCATGTGCATGTGTGTACCCCAACCGTTGCTTGGAGTCGCCAACAGTGCAAACCCGTCTGTGCCTTTACATGTGCACACCACCATTATTCGTGGATTAGACTATAACAAATAGTAAAAATGTTGGAAAGATGAGGTAATGCACACACAGATGAACACACAATATTATGCGATAATCAAAAAATAATGATCTGTATACCATCTTCTCATTCATATGTTGAACAATAAATTACCTGAAAGTGCTTTTAATATAGACAGCATATCTTCCAGGTTCCAGCATGGAATTTACAGAGTAGTTCTGATAATTCACTGAAACCCTCCCCCCTTTTCTCCTTGTACCAGTAAGCACTAAAAGTATCAACACACTGTCCAGTAACTGTTTTGTAAAGAAAAATCTTGATATCACCTGCTACATTAAAAGAATCTGCAATTAAAAGATGACAGCATGAGAGAAAAGAATAGCAAATACTGGAGAACTTTGAGGTCTCAGAATGGTCAGATATTTAAATGTCTACAGGGTAAAAAGGCAATGTGTGAAGTTCGTCATCCTAAACACATACACTGTTAAGCCGGTATTACACGACGATCCGCCGCGAACGGTACTGGTGTAGAACGACAGCCATCTAGAGGTAGAACGGGCGAAACTACGAAAATTAGCAGACACATTATTTGCGCGCCGGAATAAAGAGCAGTTCTAAACTGCCGTCAATCCGCGTATGCGCACTAGGCAGCGATAACTCGCGCGTGTGCAGAAGGGTAACCGCAGTTTTTTCTTCTTGTTATTTGCTTGGTGGCTAGTAGCTCATTTCAGATTTTAATGTTTGGGATTTTCCGCGTTGTTTTATTCAGTAATTAGGTTTTTATGAATGCAGAGAGAATTTTTTTTGTCAGTAGACTTTCTTTTATACTGGATGTTTGAGAAAGCATTATTTCTATTGATTACTTCGTATTCTAGAAATGAAATGGAGCAAAGAGGCATTAAGCATCTTAATTCAGGCATACAGTGAGGAAACGTGTACATGTGATTCGCTGTATCATAATACAATATGTCGGCAATCGTTTCTTTCGAGTAATATGCATATAACGCCACATGATGATTTTCGATTTGTATCGTAATGCCTTAGCTTACATGTTTGTTTTCACTGCATCTCTTGTTTATTTCAGCATGCCATAAAAGAGAAACTGGCAGTGACTGACGACAAAGTCCGTGCACTTTCGCCCAGTGCGATAGACGAGGACTGAAAAACACTGCGGAGCACTTTCAAAAGTTGGAAAAATAACACTAGTAGATCTTTAAGTATTGGTCCTTTCAAGTGCTGCAAATTGCAGTGCATACATCCACAACAATTCCTGAAATGGTGGGCTGTGCTATTCCGTGGCTAAAAACCAGACTCTTTAAAGATTCCCCATTCGCCAGGAAACATAATGTTACAACCAGCCTGCAACATAACAGGGCGTTTACCGGTATTTTATCAGTGATCTTGGCTGGTGTGATCACAAAACGTATGAACATATAATTCTTACCTTCGAGAAGGTCAGATAGCATCCCTCATGACTGTGTCACACTGATTCCATCCTCCTTCATAGACAGCAGCTTCTCGAAACACGCCATGTCCATCCTAACGAAGTTCCATAATTCTAGCGGATTTTTGGGCCTTTCATTAACAGTGAATATATTCCCCTGCCTTTGTCCTTTTCAGCCAGGGTAGAACCCAACAATGTCTGATTTCTTGTTTTTGTCGCCGTTCTGCCCTAATTCGAAGATTTACTGTCACTGCCATGGCAATAGCTCCAAAAACAAGTAGATCATCCATGTGCAATATGCTGTATAAATGTAAATTTCGAAATATATCCCTGTGTAACCAAGTGTAGTAATATAAAACTGTTGAGTCTGTAATTCAGAACAGTACTAACCTACATAAGAGAAAAGTAATTACTTAATAAATAATGGTAAAAAAAACAATTTCTTATTAAATAGGAACCTTGAGCTCACAGAAATAATTTGAACATATGACGTTCCTGTATATCATGCAGTCGCCCTCCACTTGCACGCGGTAGAAAGGACAACTTTACAAGACATCAGACAGTTCTATTTTCTTTTTGCGCGTATCGTATGCTGCTGCACATGCACGCTAGGTATATCCCGCATGGATGGTGTAATAGGTCGGAAGTGAACCAGTCTGTAGTTACAGGTATGCACTTAGGGGCGCTGGTGCATAGGTGTACAGTTTAGGTGCATCATGTAATACGGGCTTTATAGAGAGACATATAGAAATGAGTAAATCTGAATGTACTTATGACAGAAAACAGGTACTGTTCAGGATCATTATATCACCACTGAGGCACCTTTTGTACCCAGCAGTGGAATGGTGTATAAAGTGTTAAGTGTACACTTTCAGTGTATATATGGTAATAATGTGAATAGAGTCAGCCTCGTTGATGACCGTCCCTTTCCTGACAACCTCAGTAAGGTCAACTGCTTTGCCTCTCACCTATCCGTTTTTTTTCCATCCCAGATGATGCCCAATTTCATTATTCCCTGTTCCCTAACATCATCAACTGTACGGATACCTCTGTTCTTCCCCTTGCTCCTAGCTTCCAGTACTTGGACCACACATCACCATCAGAACTTAACACTCCCATCACTACACAGAACATCAGCCTTACACTCCGCACTAAACGCAACACTGCTCCCGGCCACGACCACGTTACCTACTGCCGCCTCAAACACTGCCCTCTCTCATTCCTTGCAGTCCTTGCCACCCTCTACAATGTAATCCTTGCCACAGGCTTCTACCCCAACCTGTGGAAAACCTCCCATATCCTGATGTTCTCCAAACCCAACAAGCCTCCATCTGATGCCTCTTCCTATCGCCCTGTATGTATCACCTCGGTGTTCAGCAAGTTCCTGGAAGCCATCCTTACCCAGCGCATCCATCACCACCTCCACCGACACCACCTCCTCCTCAACACCCAATGTGGCTTTCAACCTTCCTTCTCTGCGGATGACTAACTCCTACGCCTCACTCATCTCCTCTCCCTCCATCTTAACTCACGTTACTCTGCCATTTTTGTCTCCCTCAACATAGAAAAGGCCTATGACCATGTCTGGCATCCCGGTCTCCTGTTTAAACACCAGACCTACGCCCTTCCTGTCAACTTGCCCTCGCTCCTACCCTTCAACGGTCCCAATGCCTTCTCCAGAATCACCTTGACCTTTTTGCTGCATAGTGTAACCAGTGGCTCCTAAAGATCAATCCTTTCATGACTCAGGCAATCATCATAGGTCGTACCTCTTGCTCCTTCAGGCTCCTTCATTTCTCCCTTACTCTCTGCACCCATCCTGTTTGCCTCTCCCCACCCTCACGTACTCTGGCCTCACACCATTGACCGTCAACTCACCTGGATCTCTCATCTCTGCTCTATCCAATCCAAAGACCATAACCAGCTCTGACCCCTCAAACTCCTCTGTGGTCAGATATGGTGGGTTGAACCCCTCTACCATCCCCCACACCTACAAATCCTTAATCCATCCCATCCTCTGTTATGTCAGTCCCGCCTGGATATCTGCCCCCCCACCCCCCAAATTCTATAAGTCCCTCCAGATCCTCGAGCACCACGCATTCCGCCTCACCATCTGTATACGCCTCACCTTCCATATATGCCTCCCATCCCCCACTTGGATCCTCTACGACCAGATTCCTTTCCCCCATGTGCTCCTATTCCTCGAACATATCTGCGTACTCTACACTTCCCACCGCCTTGATCCTCCTCATCCCCTGTTTGCTCCTCTTCTCTCCAAACCCCGCCCTCTGCCATGCCTTCACCGTTGTCCCCCCCCTACCGTCCATCTCTACACCCTTCATCTCCTTTCCCAAGGTGGCTTCCGTCGACTCCACCTCCCGGATGATGCCCTCTCTCCCCCCATTTATCCCTCCTATCATCTCTGATCCTCACCTACCCCTCCCTTCCTCTTTCCTTTTCCCAGGCTCCCTCTCCCCCCCCCCCCCCCCTTCCATCCTGTTTTTCCCCACCTACCCTTTCTCTGCCTCCCTTCTTTCACCTGAGTCCTTTTGCACCCCCCTCCTCTGCCTTCCCCTACTCCCTCTCGCATCTGCCCTGCCCCCCCTTATGAATCCTCTCCCTCCGTTGGTTTGACCCCCCTCCTCCCCACTTCATTTCTCCTGTCCTCGCCCTTTTTTTCCCCTCATCTGTCCAGGTCCCCCTCCCCTCCTCCCCAATCTGCCCTTGGCTGTGGTGTGTCATCTTTGTGCTGACTTTTTAGTGCAGTGTTTCTAGTGAGTGTTAACTGTTGTGCGTCTTTTCCGAAGTGTTGCGAATGGAAATTATACTCTCACTGGGTGTGATTTTTATATCTCTTGCGAACAGAAGCCAGACTGTTGCTGTGTTTTTTTAATTGTCTGTCTAGTATTTTACCTGTCTGCTTCCTGTGTATTTTATTAGCATCGCCAACCCTTTGTTTTATGTTTTAACTTTCCACAATTTTCCATCATTTTACAATTTAAGTCACCCTTTTTTTGCCTGCTTTTATTGTTTATTATCTTCTTCTTATGTTTTAAAAATTCTGTAGGCTGAAGCCAGCCTGCCCCCTTTGGGGGGGAATTGAAAACCAGTAAAGGAAATAAATAAATAAATAAAAAAACTAGCGTCAGAAAAGAAGTGTGTGTTGACATCCTAATTGTCTCATTGCCTCATGTGTAGTATGTGTGTGTGACTTTAATTAAATAGGTTCAGCTTAGTAAAAGTCTCTGAATGCATTTAAACATTATACACCTCAACAAATATTGCTGATCTTTGAATTGCTTTTAAGACTGTTAAGAGAAGTAATCATTTGTTCAACAATATGCATTGGCACTTCAGCTGGGGCAAAAAAAGTGTACACAAAATACCAAAAAAATTACATACTGCTCAGGAATTAAATCATTAAGACCTATTTTCACCGTAACACTTGTTGTCAAGTGAAACTTTTGTTGATACGTTCACAAAGCCTGGGAAAAGGAAAATTATAACAGGATCCAAGATGGAAAAATGACAATATCATGGAAAAGATAGATTGCTACTCACCATATAGTGGAAATGTTGAGCTGCAGACAGGCACAACAAAAAGATTGTTAAACGATTAAACTTTCAGCCAAAAGACCTCCTTTTGAGTCAGAAAGTGCATGCGCACACACATATTCACACAAATGCAACTCTCAAGCATACGACCACTGCCTTTGGCTGCCGAGGCCAGACTGCAAGCAGCTGCATATGATGGGAGAAGCAATTTGGTGGTGGAGGTAAGGAGGAGTCTGAGAGGGGGAGAGATACCATGGTAGGGGTGGGGGATGGTAAAATACTGCTTGTGGGGGCATACAGGATGAGGTGGAGAGAGGGTAGAGCAGCTACATGCAGCGAGGAAGTTAAACAGAGAGTGAGGTGGGGGGGGAGGGGGGGGGGGAGCAAAAAAGCAGTGAAGTAAAAAGACTGTGGGTGTGTTTGTAAAAAAGATTCTTGTACAATGCTGGAATGAGAACAGAGAAGGGGATAGGTGGGTAAAGGACAATGATTAATGAAGGTTCAGGCCTCAACCTTCATTAATCATTGTCCTTTACCTGCCTATCCCCTTTCCAGTTCCCATTCCATCACTAAATAGCCTTCTATTCCACAAATGCAACCACAGTCTTTTTACTTCCCTCCTTTGCCACTCCCTCTCCCCTCCCTCCCCCCATTCTGCATCTAACCTCCTGACGGTACCTAACTGGCCTACCCTCTCTCCACTTCGTCCCTGCTTGCTTCCGCACCGCAGCACTTTACCATGCCCCTCCCGTTACCTAGTATCCCTCCCTCTCCCACCCTCCTCATTATCCAGGACATCATCTTTCGCTAATATAACTGTCCATGTCTCAGAACCAGGAGTATTATAATGAACTTACGTTGATGTCTCAGTGATCAAATTCACCTATGGAACCAAGCTGGGTTGTTATCAGGTGCCACCACTGCATATGCACATCAGCAGTCCAATGTTTTACTGAGTACACATGTCATTATAAGGCTATATTAAAAAAAGTTGTAAAGGCAGGTAAATAAATGGCAAACAGTAAGTTCATTGTACAACAAAAAAGTAAAACAAAAACAGTGTGGTCTGTTGTCAAATCAGAGTTATGTGTTAGAGTTAGTACAAATGAAATATCTAGGATTAAAGTAGATGATAGCTTTATTGTAAATGCAGCTCAAATATTAGATTGTTTAAATGAATTCTTAATAAAGGTGGCAAAGTCAGATGTTGATGTAGCAGAGTATCAGAGTAAAGTGAATCCCTTTGGACTCCACCAAGAAGCTGAGTATCTTAAAAATTTAAAAAAAGTCAATAAATAATGTGGAAAATTTTATATTCTCATAAAAAAAAAAAAAAAAAAAAAATTCTGCTGGGTGGAATGGGCAACCCACTAAAGCGATTAAAACAGTGTGTGACATAATAGCACCTCCCCTATCTAGAATATTCAACCAGTCTTTTGAACAGTGATGTTTTCCTGATGTTCTGAAGTAGGTTGAAGTCAAACTCTGTTCAAGGAAGGGTTAATGGAAGACATGGAAAACTATCACCCTATTTCCATTCTTCCAGTCCTGTAAAAAGTCGTAGAGAAGGTAGCTGCAGACCAGATCAAAAATTGTATTGTTAAAAATGATATTATTATAAGAAACCAGTTTAGATTTCAACCAGGAAAAGACACTCTAGATGCAGTGAATAACTTTACTGAAGAGATATGACAGTTATTGGATCAGAGGAGTCAAGTTGCAGGTATATTCTGCGGTCTACAAAAGCATTTGACTCCATGAACCATGACTTGCTTATCTACAAATTAGGCCAATACGGGATTGAGGACAATGCTGTAAATGCTGGCCAGTGTGGCCGTGCGGTTCTAGGCTCTTCAGTCTGGAACCGCGTGACCGCTACGGTTGCAGGTTCGAATCCTGCCTCGGGCATGGATGTGTGTGATGTCCTTAGGTTAGTTAGGTTTAAGTAGTTCTAAGTTCTAGGGGACAGATGACCAAAGATGTTAAGTCCCATAGTGCTCAGAGCCATTTGAACCATTTTTGAATGCTGTAAATTGGCTCACATCATACTTACACAACAGAAAACAAAGGATAATTGTCACACAGACGCAGTAAATTATTATTCTAAACAGAGTACAGTATCACAAGATGTGCCTCAAGGATCCTGTTGCTATTCAGTGTAAATGACTTCCTCATAAATATAAATTCCCCATCAGTTCCATTTGCTGACAATACTTCTGTTTTAATTGAAGATGATGATGCAGAAAAAAATTCCAAGCTCCAACTGGTTCCAGTTCCAGTTAAATGGTTTGAAACTGAGTGTTGCAAAAACCCGTATGGTACATTTCAAAACCAAACATTAAAAATGTGTGGTACTTAAAATACAACATAACAATCAGCTTATGAAAGAAGTTGACACGGTCATGGGACTAAATGTGGACAAAGACTTAAGCTGAAGCACACATAGTGACTTCCTATCAAATAAACTATGCAGTTTTGCATTTGCAATGCAAATACTGGAAAATTCCACTGAGTTGAGTACATGAAAAATTGCTTATCATAGTTGTTTCGAATATTTTGTTAGATATGGGATAACTTTCTGGGGAAGTTCAAGTAGTGTATCTCAAATAATCAAACTGCAAAAGAAAATTGTCAGATATATATGTACTGTGCAGTAGACAGAGTCTTGTCACCTATTATTTCAGAACCTACAAATCCTAACTGTTCCCTCCATATAGATTTATGAAATTATAATCTTCCTACACAGCAGACAAAAATTATTTGAGGAGAACCATTTTAACCACACGTATAACATGAGAAATAAAATAACTATATCTACCCTCATACCAGTTGAAACTCTATGCATGGACTCCAGAGTATATGGGGATGACAGTATATAACAAGTTTATTGGCAAAAACGTATTTAATATGAAGCCAGAAATTTTAAAAAAGAAGCTAAAGGATAGTCTATGGGATAAATGCTACTATTCAGTTGAAGAATTCATAGATGTTGAAATAATAATTTGAGCAAGAGGTAATTAAGTGTTAGATTTTTTTAATTGTATGTATATATAACAAAATTGTATTATTATTATTATTATTATTATGCTGTTTGTTAACATCAGCTGTTCTATGTTTATGGTGAAATTTTACCGCAATTTTGACGTGTCTCCTGTACCTGAATGAAATGATTTAGATTATGTACATTATGAGACAAATAAGCCACAATTGTGACTGTTTCACGAATTACATGACCAATCAATCAATAAAATTTTATTGTCATTCAGTTCATAAAGCAATAGACAACATCAAGATAACTTACATTTTTAACATTAATTTCTAAATACAATTTAGTTTGGATTACATAAGGCCATCCTCTAGATACAGTGTTGAAAGACAGTATTTTCAGTTTCAAAAAATTCGTCTACTGTGTAGAAAGGATTATTTACTAGTATTCTGTACAACTTAGCTTTGAAGATATTGACAGGTAACTCTTTTAAGTCTATACTTAACTTATTGTACAACTTAAGTCCAAGAACTACATATGAATTCTGTGACTTGGATAGTCTTTGATATGGTACATCTAAACATGGTTCGTTCCTGGTGTTATGGCTATGTACATCCCTTCTTAATGATATATTTGAAATATTGTTCCTAACATACAATAGAACATTATAGATGCACAAGTTTATTACCGACAGGCATTGCGATTTAACAAACAAGGGTTTACAGTGTTCTAACTTATCTGAGTCGGTTATTTTTCTTACTAATTTTTTCTTGTAAAAGTAGAGTGCCCTTTATGTGACTGCTATTGCCCCACAATAAGATTCTATATGATATGATACTTTGAAAGAAAGCAAAATATGCTGATCTTATACAACTATTACAGACATGTCTTTTTAAGTTTCTAACTAAATAGATAACTCTTGAGAGTCTGGCAGATAAATGTTTGATGTGTGGTTCCCATGTCAACTTGTAGTCTACTATAACACCTAAAAATTTTATACTTTCTAAGTCATGATTCTCTCTTAAGCTAAAGGAAAGTGCCTGGACCTTACTTTCATTTAGTAGAAAACTGTTCACTCTAAACCATAATAAACTCTGAGCAAGGGTATCTTTAACTATATTTTTTAGTGTGTTTAAATCTGAGCTTTTATTTAAAAAGTTGTGTCATCGGCATACCTGTACATTGTTGTGTGAGAGTTTACAAAAGATGGCAGGTCATTAATCATAAGTAAATACAATAGAGGTCCAAGTACTGAGCCCTGTGGCACACCAGACCTAACATTAATCAGATCTGACTTCTCCCTGTTAATGCATACAACTTGTTGGCGGTTCTCAAGGAAGGATTTAATCATATTGATGCTGCTATTAGCAAAACCATAATAGGATAGGTTATTCAGTAAAGTATCATGGTCCACACAGTCAAATGCTCTGCTCAGATCACAAAATGTAGCCTGAGCAAATCCCCTAGCCTCAAACACATCCAGAACAAATTTTACAGGACTTAATGCCACACACCTACACAAACCTACCAACAAACTGCCAGATCCATGAAATGCAGAATCAGTGACATTTCTTTCCAAAGACAGACAAAAAAGTTGTTAAGACGGTGGTCATAATCTTTGGCTGATCAGGATAATTCCGATGTCATGTACAATTCAAAGTGACAAGTAGTGCCTCATACTATAAACAATAAAATGTGTTTTCCGGATTTTATTAAGATATTTTACACATACTGAAATAATCAAATTTCCCTATACAACCCTGCAAAAATACAAATCTTGTCTTTCACAGCAGTCTTTGTCTGAAGTAATGTACACACACTGTTGTATTGCTACAATATTTTCTGTAATGGCTATTAATAGAAGCACTAAAGAGGGTCATCCATTTTCCAAAGACATATTATAAAAAACAGAATGAAAAGGAAAAAAAAGGGTTTAAATGTATTAGAAACAGTGTGTTAAATTCAAAGAACAAAGTTGTTTCTCTTAAACTAGATTTGCACAAACCTGAAATCAGTCATGAGTTAAACTGTTGTGTCCATTTATTACAAGTGACTAGTGGATTTATGTACAAAACCCTAAAGCACAGAGGTATTCTGTGGATGTTTCAAATTAGCCTCTTTAAGAACACTTGAGTCTTGAGCCCTGGCTGCTTCAACATGACTTTTGGAAAATACTGCACAACAGCCTGAATCCTTTACTAATAGTATTTCTATTGCACATATATTTAATAACTACATTAATGTAAAATTATGATTTGTGATGGTTACAATGAATCTGATCTTAAGTTACATCAATGTGATATAAAGTAAGGCTTATGAGAGCCAGAAAGAAAGGTATTAGTACAGTTCCAGAAAGGAGGAGTGGTTTTCCTATGCACAGTACAAGTCATGATATTTGCAGAGGGAGTATTCCATAGACACAGATGTATAGTAAATGGTAAAACCACAAATATATATTAATTTCTTTGTTCATATAAAAACCATAGCACCTTATACTAAATTTGGAGCTGTCTGAAAATGTACACGGATACATTATCAAATCAAAAAGCATTACTAACAGTTAAAAAAGGAAAATCTGAATATAATGAAAGCATTGTATCCATAAAGTATCCAGTCAGTCACATCAAAGGCAGGAAAGAACATTATTTTAAAGCCTACTTATTTTAGTCAGTACTTAGGCCTACCATGAAAGAATGTTTGCATATAACAATCTGCTACATTTGCCACAATAAGAGTAACAAATAATTTCCTTCAATATGCCCAACAGCTCAGCAGTTTTATTGGAAGCATTATTTTTTGTACAGTGTCACTGTAATAACTTCAAGTTGAACAAATATATTTCAATGAAGATGCAATACATGAAAATCACATATCAAGTAAACAGAGTAAGACATGTGTACAATTTAACAGTCAAATCATGGCTGAGTCCAAGTCTAGCAGCTGCTGGCTGGCTGGCCGCTTAGGTGGCGCTGCTGCTGCATGGCTGGCAGACAGCGCCGCATGTAGGAGACGCGCGTAACTGCGCGGCGGCACTTTGAAAGATCGGCGAGTCAGGAACCCCTTGTACTCCCATTGGACGTGTTGATGAATCATTTGATATAATTATGTGTATGTCTGACAAGGTCGCTAGGTATGGTGCAGAAGCATACATCTGCCAGTGCCAAGGCACACAGCAAAACACCCGTGGCAGATTTAAGGAGTGCCACGGACTGCCACAGTCTCACTTTTCAATCAGCCAATGTTTACAGCAAGCTCTCCAGTGTATCTGTTTATGATGACCCTGCACTGAGTGTTTTTCTCCTAGACTGTGATTTGGACTTTGTTGTCATCAACAGACGACTTTTGGCTAGAGAATGGATTTGCCTGTCTGCCTAATGCGTGAATGTTTTCTCACACTTTTCATCTATGTCTGTACTCTGCAAACCTCTGTAAAGTGCATGACAGAGGGTACATCCCATTGTATCTGTTATTAGGGCTTTTTCCCATTCCATTAGAGAAGAACAATTGTTTACATGCCTCTGTGCATGCTGCAATAAATCTAATCTTGTACTCAAGATACTTATGGGAGTGATATGCAGGGGGTTGTAGTGTATTCTTTGAGTCATTATTTAAAGCCAGTACTTGAAACTTTGTTAGTGTAGACTTTCTTTGACGGTTTCTGTCTGTCTTAAAGAGTCTGCCATTTCAGTTCTTTTGACACCTCTGTAACATTCTCCCATGAGTCAAACATACCTCTGACATTCATACTGTCCTTCTCTATACACATTCCCCTGCCAGTACTATAGGGTACAGGTCCCACACATCTGAGCAATACTCTAGGAAGGATCTCACGAGTGATTTGTAAACAGTCTCCTTTGTAGATTGATTGCATTTTCTCAGTATTCTACCAATAAACCTGTTCCAAAATCAAAGTTATCTCTACATTTTGCCATCCACCTCACTCCAGATCTGTACGCTGCACCTGCACACCACGGATGTTCCTCAGTGCACTGACCTAACGCTCCCTAGTCGTGGATACAGGAATCCACGGTAGAGCCTCCACCATTGGCTTCCTCATTGGTTGTTGTGCAAGCTGGCCCTCCTGACAGAAGCCGATGAACTGTCTGTCAGTGAAATTTGTTCTTTGTTAAGTGCTCACTGTCAGAGACAGTGTCATGTGATATCTGCTCACCTCGAGTTTCACCAATGCCACAAGGAGCCTATTCATTCTATAGAGCTTGGGCAGTTGAACTCCAGTGATCAAGAGACACAGCATCCAGACTAACCATTATGTTGTTTCAGCCTATTTTCATTTTCTTGAGTGCTTCAACAAATGTCTGCAGGTTTACAACATAGTGTTCACAATGTCCCAGTTTTGGCGATAATAATCTTGCACGATGTTTTGCCAGTCTGTAGATGGGCAAGCTGATTGCACTACAATGGACCTAAGAGGGACATTTTCCTTAAGTATCTTCGGCAGTCCATAAAGCCTGGAAGGTCTGGCAGCGCAAGGCATCAGTTTCTTCACCATTCCCTCTGGCAGACCAGTGTTGTTTTTACATAGGTGCCAGTACAAGACCCATTGAATCTTTTGGCCTAACAGTTTCTGTCTGGAATTGTCAAGTTGTTCTGTCATGTTCTAATGACAACGTACTTCTTGTACTTTGACAAATATTATGAAATGATGGATGGCACAGCGATGGGCTCACCACTGTCTCCTACAGTCGTGAATTTCTCCATGGAGCACTTTGAGGAGCAGGCTCTGAACTCTGCGGTCTTGTGTCAGTCTTGCTTCCCAAGGTATGTGAATCACACTTTCCTGATATGACCTCATGTTGAAAATACACTGTAACAGTTCGCCGGTCACACGAAAAGTGTCCATCGCAACATTAAATTTACCACAGAGATGGAGAAGGATGGCAAGTTACCGTTCTTGGATGTTTTTGTTGAGTGGAAGGCAGGAGGATGCGTTGGTCATTCAATGTACGGGAAACGAACGTACATTTATCTATACTTGAATGCTGATAGTTTTCACCATTCTGTACACAAGAAAGTTGTCCTGAGCATGTTAATACACAGAGCATAGGCTATTTCTGACAATGACCACCTACAGTCTAAGTTGCAGCACTTGAGACACATGTTCAGAGAGAAAGGTTATAGCAAGAGAGACACTGCAAGTGCCTTCAGGTGCCACTGAAGAAGGGTGCCTTGTGAATTGGCAGAAGAAGCCAAGCCGGCAGCTTTCCTGCCATACTGGGGGTAACAAGCAGCAAGTTAGGACATGTACTGCAGAGACATGGATTGAGGCCAGTGTTCCAGCCCACCCCCTAGATATGAGAAATGCTGCACCCAGTTAAAGGCGACAGAGCTCTCGATGTGCCCGGTGTGTATGGTGACCCTTGTAAGTGCGGTAGGTCAGACAATTGGCACATTTGCAGAGCACTGTACCGAGCACAAGAGGTACATTAAACAAAGGGAGTTTGACAAGTCAGCCTTAGTTAAGCTTTGCTTGGAAAACAGCCACAAAATACAGTTTGAGGATAGAAGAATCTTGGCTCACATGTCAATATACTGGCATTCCATTATAAAAGAGGCAGCTAAGGTTACAATGAACAGCAACAATTTTAACAGAGACTAGGGGTACACTCTGAGCAGATTGTGGAGTGGGGACTCTGGATGTTTAAAGGAAGCAACAACAGAGCCTTAACACTTGTAGGGAGGCAGGAGCGGTGGTTTCAAAAGTGGTGCCAGCCCATCCCGCCACCGGGCATCACTTGGTCCCGTGATGGGCTGGAGCTGGTTTGAGCTGCCCAACTCATCTGTGCATGAGCTATTTCGGCCTTCTCTCTGTCTGTTGCCCTATATAAGTAGATCATCATACCAGCCCCAGCAGGCAGTAGTTTTATTCCTGATGATGATGGCAGAATTAGCCATTGAAAGCTCGAGAATTTTATTCGAATTGATGCGGCTTGACAAGCAAGAAGATTTTATTAAGACAGTCAACTTTCAAGTCCATACAGGTGCTGCAACAAGTCTCATCAGTTTTCACACGTATTTAAAATTAGGGGCAGCTGTAGTAGCTACAGCAGTTTTAACAGCTGACAATTTATAAAAAGCAATGCAAGGACACAACTTTCTTAGTCATAGACAGTGCTGATACTGAGTATGTTTTCAGTCTGTAAGCATTTACATTTTTTGGATTTTTCCATCAATGACACAGTAAATCTGGTCTCCGAGAATGTTCCTTATCCACAATTGGATGTGCTCTGCACTGAATTCCCTCTCATTGTTTCTTCTGGTAGGGAAAAGTGAAGAATTTCGAAGCTTAAATTTTGCTGCAACCTATGACACAGCCTCAATTTTTTCACCCTCAGCAGTTCTGCTGACACTCTGGGATCAGGCCAGGGACGAATTAGACAGGTTGCAGTGACTGGATGTGATAATACATATATCATCAAGTCAGTGGGCTAGTCCTCCGGTTCTCATTAAGAAACCATACGACAAACTCAGACTTTGCTGGGACATCAAGATCACAGTGAATGCTCAAGCCGATGTGGACATGTACACTGAGGAACTATATGCGAAGCTGGTGGGTGGACATTTATTCTCCTTAACTGACCTTGGCAAGGGGTACTTGCAGTTCCCATTACACAAATGTTCACAGAAGATTAGTGATTTATACACCACATGATTTAAAAAATATAACCTGTTGGCCTTTGATGTCTCCAGTGGCAGTTTCCCAGAGATTCCTGGAACAGCTGCTTCACAAAGTGCTGGGTGGCATTAACTACTTAGATAACATTGTCATCAAGGGAAGATCCACCTAGTAACATTAGAGAACCCAAAGTCACTCTTTTCATTTTTTGGGAGGCAGAATTAAACTCCAGCCTCGGCAAATGTGAATTTTCTCAGCAGTCAGTGGAATATTTAGGCCATATCCTTTCCCACAAAGGTATATTACCAACACAGAAACACATCAAAGCATACCTCATTTGGCAATCCCCAAGCATATTATGGAAAACTGATTCCAGTGGCATCTCTAACAGCTGATCCATTACATGACTTGTGTATGAGGGAAGCGGTTTTCATGTGGTTGGCTGCACATGAAACAGTGTTCCGGGAGCTCAAACACTGTCTACTCTCAGCATCTTGTTTAGCAATGTTCCAACCAGGGAAGCAGATACTCATTGCGACGGACGCATCAGACCATGCTGGGGCCATCCCTGTTCACTAAGATGCTGATGGTTCAGAGCATCCCATCGCTTATGATTAAAAAATCCTCACATTTACACTGTTGAAATATTCTCAAACTGAGAAAGACACACTAGCAATTATATTCGCTTTGAGGAAATTTCATATCTTTCTCTTTGACCCAAAGTTCCATCTGGTAACAGATCATACGCCACTGATCTTCGTTGTCCAACTCAACGTACTGCTGTCATAAGCTCCATCGTTGGGCATTGATCCTCTAAAGATATACCTATGAAATCCTTTTCAGACACACACCCCAACACACAAATGCTCTTTTCTGCTTACTCATGGGGTCTGCAAGTTCGACCAAGAGGAAATTCTTTGCTTCTTCTTGGAGGATGAGGAGCAACAAGCTGTGGACAATTTTCCCACTACAGGAAACTGCATCGCCACCACCATGGACATGGACACAGTTCTCAAGCAAGTTCACACTTTCATCTTGAGAGGGTGGCCAGAGCGATTGGCCAGGCAAAAGTCTACTCCTCTTTAGCATTACTATGGGCTTTGACACTGTTTGCTTCTAGTTGATGTTGTGAGCCTTTCAACCCCAGGCCACACTGCATCACATGTTGTGATTCCACCAGCCTTATGTCAACAGATCCTACAGCTGCTGCATCAGGGGCATTGGGATACTTCCACGACCAAGCTACTCATACAGCACCCAACTTATTGGCTAATAAATAAAGGGCCTTGTCTGTCACTGCAACAGAAGTGCAGAACAGCAGGCAGCCCCATGTTGGGTTTTCGCTTTGGCCAACACCCAACAAATCTTGGGAACACATGCAACTTGATTTTACAGGCCTGTTTCTGAATATGATGTGGGTCATTGTCATTGACATTTTTTTCAGGCTCACATGTATTGTTAACTGTTGCACAACCATAACAGAATACATCATGACAGCACTGTCGAAGATTTTTGCCATCAAAGGACTGCCACAGACACTAGAGACAGACAACGGTCCACAATTTAGAGTGGAGGTCTTTGAAAATTACTGTACCAGGAATATAGTGAAGCACATCTGTTTCCCCCATTTCCATCCCCAGCTGAACAGAGAAGCTGAGAGGTTCACCTCTCAAACAGCACATGAAGAAGTACATCCAAGGTGCTTCCAAGCAAGACCCTTGACTTTTTTCTTTAAGTTCATATCGAGCAATACTGTTTGGCAGGAAGAGCCTGTTGGAGCTCTTACATGAATGTCAACCACATTCACTCCTGTTTATACATCTGCCTGCACCCAGTCCCCCATTCTTCCATCCTCTCTGAAGTTCCAGTCTGGCATGCAGGTGTGGGCCTGGGAGTTCGGCCAACAAGCAAGGTGGTTCCCAGGCACCTTTCATCAGCAATGGGGGTGATGAGTTTTTACATCTTATACCAGAGACTGGCCCATTGCCTAAGACCAGAACCAGCTCCAGTTATGCAGCACTGCACCCCAGTCTTTTTCTCCCCAGTCCTTCCACTGCACCTCATTTTCTTCTCCTTCGGCAGAAGATCTCATCCTCAAGCCCGATTCACACATCCTCAAGTTCCTGCCCTCCTCTATTTCAACTGTTAGTTGTTCCAGGCAACCATAGCCACAGGGGTGAGTCTTGTCACACTGCCAGCTTCTCTGCCCTGGAGCAGACCAACTCGTTGCCTTGAGATATTGCAGCTGGGGATGTCACTAGAGGGTGCACCAACGGAGCAGCCACCACTTTGGAGCCCAGGCATGGTCATGATGCTGCCTTCAACGTCCACCGTCTCATCCTGTTCCCACCACTGCCCACCCACTGCAGCCACAACCAGCCCGGCCACTTTCGACCTTATCTAATTCCATACTCTGTAAGCCACCTGACGGTGTGTAGCTGAGGGTACCTTGAGTACCTCTATTGGTTCTCCCTTCTACTCCAGTCTCATATTGTTCATGGAAAGAAAGACTGTCGGTATGCCTCTGTGTGGGCTCTAATCTCTTATTTTACCCTCATGGTCTCTTCGCGAGATATACGTAGGAGGGAGCAATATACTGCTTGACTCCTCGGTGAAGGTATGTTCTCGAAACTTCAACAAAAGCCCGTACCGAGCGTCTCTCCTGCAGAGTCTTCCACTGGAGTTTATCTATCATTTCCGTAACGCTTTCGCGATTACTAAATGATCCTGTAACGAGGCGCGCTGCTCTCTGTTGGATCTTCTCTATCTCTTCTATCAACCCTATCTGGTATGGAGCCCACATCGGTGAGCTGTATTCAAGTAGTGGGCGAACAAGTGTACTGTAACCTATTTCCTTTGTTTTCAGACTGCATTTCCTTAGGATTCTTCCAATGAATCTCAGTCTGGCACCTGCTTTACTGATGATGAATTATATAAGATCATTCCACTTTAAATCACTCGTAATCCGTACTCCCAGATACTTTATGGAATTAACTGCTTCCATTTGCTGACTAGCTATATCGTAGCTAAATGATAAAGGATCTTTCTTTCTATGTATTCGAAGCACATTACACTTGTTTACATTGAGACTCAATTGCCATTCCCTGCACAATGCATCAATTCGTTGCAGATCCTCCTGCATTTCAGTACAATTTTCCATTGTTACAGCCTCTCGTATACTACAGCATCATCCGCAAAAAAGTCTCAGTGAACTTCCAATGTTATCCATAAGGTCATTTATATATATTGTGAACAACAAAGGTCCTATGACACTCCCTGTGGCACACCTGAAATCACTCTTACTTTGGAAGACTTCTCTCCATTGAGAGTGACTTGCTGCGTTCTGTTATCTAGGAACTCCTCAATCCAATCACACAATTGGTCTGATAGTCCATATGCTCTTACTTTGTTCATTAAACGACTGTGGGGAACGGTATCGAACGCCTTGCGGAAGTCAAGAAACAATGCATCTACCTGTGAACCCGTGTCTATGGCCCTCCGAGTCTCGTGGACGAATAGCGCAAGCTGGGTTATGTCCAAATGCCTGGAGACTGGGGACTCCGGGAGCCTCAGCCAACAGGGCACAGAGTGGGGAAGGGGGGGGGGGGGGGGGGGGTTGGTTGCTGCAGGAGAGAGAGAGATCGCACACATTGTTCTCCCTCCAGGAGGGCAGGTGTGTGATAAAACCACAATTACCACTACCTTTTGCTGTCCACCTCGCTCCAGATCTGTATGCTGTGCTGGCCACATCAGAAACTGACTGTTATTCAATGCACTGAGCTAAGGCTCACTACCCATGGATGTGAGGATCGACACCAGAAGCTCCACCGTCGGCCTCCACAGTAAGTCTACAACACCAGCTGCATGCACAGATTCAAAACTACACCACGGACATCAATGATGTCTATACTTGTCTGTATCTAGGCTGATGCAAGCCTCTCAGCCTCAGTCTATGCCATGCTGTCAGCTGTTACTTTATCATTCAGCCCTCAATATGTGGACATTGTTACATTAATACCTTGCATTGCCTTTGAGCAGTTTCATGCTACTGCATGTTGTGCCATAATGCGTTGTACCAAATAAACAAATTAAAAAACCAGTGTTCCACAATGAAACTAAAGTTCACTACCTGCTTTCTCCATTGTTATATATCAATATTTGTATGAGTTTACCAGTTCTAACTGTGACTCACTGATATTATATTCATAGGATACTATTGTTGTTTTCATTTTGTGAAGTATACAATTTTACATTTCTGAATATTTACAACAAGTTGCCAATCTTTGCAACACTTTGAAATCTTATGAAGGTCTGACTAAATATTTGTGCAGCTTCATTCAGATTGTACTTCATTGTAGATAACTGCATCATCTATGAAAAGTCTAAGGTTGTAGTAGTATTGTCTGCAAGCTCATTGGTATACAACATGAACAGCAAGTAAGGGATCCAAACTGTTTTCCTGATCAGTGACTCTCCATCTGAGATAACATGCAGCATCCTACGGCCGGTATTACACTATCAAATATCTTTGTCAAACATTTGATCAAAGATGTTATCAAATATTCGTCTAATATATTTGACAAAGATCTTTGATGTAGCACTAAAAGGGGGTATTACACTGTCATCATATTTTTCATCAAAGTTCAAGATGGCTGACAACAACAACTTGCTATTAACCGCAGCAGTTGCATGTACCACAATTACACTGTGTGCACATGCAGAAGAACAGCGGGGGGGAAAAAAGGACACGTACCTGCATGAAGCTGTGGGTTTTATGACGACACAATAAAAGCATTCAACAAAACTTGTTACGTGAGCTTATAGTGAAGGACAACAAGTCGTACATCAATTACTTAAGAATGGATGAGCATACATTTCTGTATGTCCTCACTGAATTGTATCCTAATATCACAAAGCACAATACTCACTCACGAACTGCTATATCTGCAGCAGACAGTCTCACTGTAACACTCAGATTCCTTGCTATAGGAGAGAGTTGGGTTAGGTTAGGTCAGGTCTCCAATCTTTTTGTATTCAGGGTGCCTCACGTTGTAAAGCGCCTCATAAGCTTCTTACGTCTCAATTTTCTAGTTGTCGATACACACCAATTGTATTTACCGGCAATGTTTATAAAAACACTACAGATGACAGAACGCTGCAGCGATGCTAGCGCTCCATGCGGTAACATGTCACATTCCAGTGAACAGAAGACAAGCGACTTCTTTGATCAAATCTACAGCGAGGCCCTAGATTTGATCAAATATTTGACAAAGTTCCCTATTACACTATCAAATTTCTTTGACAAAGATATTGGACAAAGAAATTTGATAGTGTAATACCGGCTTACCTAACAATAAATCCTCAGTCCAGTCATGAATTTTGCCTGATACCCCATATGACTGTACTGCTGATAATAAGCATAGGTGTAGTACTGAGTTAAATGATTTTCGGAAATTGAGACATACTGCATCACCTTGATTGCCGTGACCCACAGCTTTCTGAATGTCATGAGAGAAAAGTGCAAATTTGGGTTCACAACACATATGTTTACGAAATCTATGCTGGCTGGCACAAAGAAGCTCATTCTGTTCAAGATACCTCATTACATTTGAGCTTAGAATTTGTTCCATAATTCTACAACAAATTGATGTGAAATTAAAAAATGGATGTCACATTCGACAGTAGCGTTAATTCACAATAAAAGCAGACAATATACACTCCTATTAAAAGAGAGAACTAATGTGACACGATATGTTATTTATTTACAGTAACAGTAAATCAAAAACTCTGATTTATTGCACAAAAGATTATGCAAAACACTTGTTATTTATAAAAATCTTTGCAAGCATCCAACACTTCTCAAAAATATACCTTTTTCATGTAAATACATAATGAAATGTGGGAACCATTAGTTGTGGCCAAAGTTGCTGAAAAGCCCAGTTAAGTTTCTCTATGATGATATAATACTATATAATACATAATTCTCTGTAAAGCACAGGTTATGTTTACAACTGATGATTAAGTGCTACACAATATATCAGAACACCCACACTACTTCTGATAAAATCAGTACAAAGAACGTGTTTAAAATTTATGTCAAGTCTTTATACCTAGGCTTTTGAAATGAATTTATGTGATGCACGTGGTTTTACTTGAAGCCAAAGGAAATGCCATTTCCCTTCACACCCCCAACCTTCCCATCACCTCCAATAACCAGCCACAGAGGAGTGTCCCTTTCATCACCCAGTACCACCCCTGACTGGAACAACTGAACCACATCCTTCACCAGGGCTTTGATTACCTATCATTGTGTCCTGAAATGAGGGACATCCTACACACTATACTTCCCACCCCTCCTAAAGTGGTGCTCTTTCACCCACCCAACCTCCACAACGTCCTAGTCCATCCCTATGCCACTCCCAATCCCAACCCCTTGTCACAAGGATCATGTCCCTGTGGAGGACCCCCAATCTTTGAGAAGCTGTTTATATTGATATAGCTACCAACCAGCTGTCTACCAGGACGAAGAACAGCCACTGCCACACTGTGGCCAAGACCAAAGTAGGCCACTCTGTGGCACAGCATGCAGCTGAACATAAACACTGGATTCAATGGCTGCTTCACTACCTGAGCTATCTGGATCCTTGCCTCCGCCACCAGCTTTTCTGAACTGAGCAGATGGGAGTTATCCTTACAACACTTTCTCTGTTCCCGTAATTATCCAGGCCTCAACCCATGGTAACATACCATCCCCGCAACCTCCAGCCAACAGTTTCCATCCCCTCTGTCCTATCACTTCCTCCCCATTCTCATCTCACACCCTGTTTATTTGCAACCCTCTGGCAATGCATCCGCTTGTCTTTCTGCGCTCCTCTCCTTTTTTTCCCCACCTCCCTGCCCCCCAACCTCCCGATGCTGCGACTGTTGCCAGTATAGTCCCTGACACTCCACCAGATAGCGTTCCTCTCTCTACACCTATACACTACTATCCCTTTCCTTTCCCCTTCCCCATCTTCTCCAGATTGCTGCTTGCATCCCACGCGAAGTTGCATTCCGGCCCAAGTTGCTGGAGTTGGCCCATCTGCGTGTGTGTGTGTGTGTGTGTGTGTGTGTGTGTGTGTGTGTGTGTTAGTGTGTTTGTGTTTGTTTGTTTTACTGATGAAGGCTGTGGCTGAAAGCTATGTTTGAATGTCTCTTAATTGTGTGTGTCTGCAACTTGACGTGTCTTCTTTACGGTAAGTAGCAATCTGTCTTTTCCTACAATGTTGATATTCCTACCTTGAGTTTCCATTGTTTGATTTAAATATTAAATAGGCTACACAGTTAATTCAGTTATCTGATTATTCTGAAGTTTCAAGAGATACATTTAGAAGTACTGTGGAATAATATAAACGATGAAACTTCCTGGCAGATTAAAACTGTGTGCCCGACCGAGACTCGAACTCCGGACCTTTGCCTTTCGCGGGCAAGTGCTCTACCATCTGAGCTACCGAAGCACGACTCACGCCCAGTACTCACAGCTTTACTTCTGCCAGTATCTCGTCTCCTACCTTCCAAACTTTACAGAAGCTCTCCTGCGAACCTTGCAGAACTAGCACTCCTGAAAGAAAGGATATAGCGGAGACATGGCATAGCCACAGCCCGGGGGATGTTTCCAGAATGAGATTTTCACTCTGCAGCGGAGTGTGCGCTGATATGAAACTTCCTGGCAGATTAAAACTGTGTGCCCGACCGAGACTCGAACTCGGGACCTTTGCCTTTCGCGGGCAAGTGCTCTACCAGCTGAGCTACCGAAGCACGACTCACGCCCGGTACTCACAGCTTTACTTCTGCCAGTATCTCGTCTCCTACCTTCCAAACTTTACAGAAGCTCTCCTGCGAACCTTGCAGAACTAGCACTCCAGGCTGTGGCTAAGCCCTGTCTCCGCTATATCCTTTCTTTCAGGAGTGCTAGTTCTGCAAGGTTCGCAGGAGAGCTTCTGTAAAGTTTGGAAGGTAGGAGACGAGATACTGGCAGAAGTAAAGCTGTGAGTACTGGGCACACAGTTTTAATCTGCCACGAAGTTTCATATCAGCGCACACTCCGCTGCAGAGTGAAAATCTCATTCTCAATATAAACGATGGTCGCAACATTTAGGCATATGATTAATACAGCCCATGTACTAAAGTTTTATTTAAAACAAGAAAAGTAATTGAATTTATCTTTTTATTTCACTAATTGTGTAACTCATTCCAGTAATTAAAGAAATAAAAAAGTTAACAGAGCTTTTTAAAAACCACCTTTTACGGAAAATTGATATTTTTCTGCTCAGCTTTATAACAAATTATTTTCCTCGTAGCAATTGATACACTATTAGTTTTTGTTCTATACGTAATTATGGGATATGGAGAATGCCTGGTTAGCAAATATATACTGCAAGCTAATCAATGAGGTCACTGGCAACACATTACACAGGCCAGCGATGGAAAAATGTTTTTGCTGAAAATACCTTATTCTTATGTTTTTTAGGGTGGGAAATCCAAATATGATACTTAAAAAACTGTATCACCCACCATTTCTTCACATTGTACAGTTAAATTTATTAAATTAAGCAATTTTTTAAAGAATTTAACAGCTTTTATAAGTTAAAATAATTTAAAAAGGAGGTGTAATGAATGTAGATGACATTGGTAGCACCGGTGAAAAACATTTGCTGGCAAAAAAAAGGTCTATTCTATTTTTGTGTTAACAGATGGCGTTTTGTTTACTGTCAACCTAACCTCACTTTCCCATTTCCTGTACAAGTGCTCAGTACAATGTCTAATTGTGGTTGTAAAAACTCTGCTGACAGTTTTTGTTATATTTGTAGTGAATTTGTGATTAAAAAACACCAAAGAAACATTACAGACTTTGTGAAAAAGGTTTATCTATCATACTTTAGATCTAAACTTGGTGATCAAGATAAATCTTGGGCACCGCGTAAGGTATGTTACGTGTGTGTTGAAGATATGAGAAAATTGTCCAAAAAGGAGAAAAAAAGCCTTTAGATTTGCTGTTCCTATGATATGGAGGGAGCCAAGAAATCATTCCGATGATTGCTAATTTTGCAGTGTTGATACTACTCATAATTTGGAAAACAACAGGGTATTAAGCTACCCTAACCTTCCGTCCGCCAGCCGACTAGTAGGGCATGGTGTAGAGTTGCCAGTTCCTGAATCACCAGATGATTTAAATTCTATTCCAACAGAACTATTTTCTGATGTACAATGTGATTTAGATGAACCAGATGATGATGAATTCCACTGTAATACACAAAGTGTTGAGCTCAAACTGTTTACTCAGTCCGAGCTTAACGATTTGGTTAGGGATCTGGGCTTAACAAAAGAAAAAGCTGAATTTCTTGGCTCTAGATTAAAAGAAAATAACTTATTGGCAGTTGGAACCAGCATATACATGTATAGAAAGAGAGAGCAGCAATTTTCCAAGTTTTTTCAACAAGAAGGTGATTTGGTGTACTGCTCAGACATTCCCAGTCTGATGAATGAGTTTGGTAGTGAATACAAAAAGGAAGACTGGAGGCTGTTTATTGATTCATCCAAAACTTGTTTAAAGGCTGTTTTATTACACAATGGTAACATGTATGCATCTATATCTGTTGGACATTCTGTACATATGAAAGAAAGCTATGAAAACCTAGAAATAGTGCTCAATAAAATAGGCTATTCTGCTCATGGTTGGATGATATGTGGCAATCTAAAAGTAATATGCTTACTCCTTGGTCAGCAAGGTGGCTTTACCAAATTTCCACGTTTCTTGTGTGAATGGGACAGTAGGGCTAGGGATCAACACTGGTACAGAAAGAACTGGCAGGTGAGGGAGTCTTCAAAATCTTTCGAGACGAACATTCTAAGCAAAAACCTTGTAGACCCAAGAAACGTACTCCTACCACCTCTTTATATAAAGTTAGGCCTAATGAAACAGTTTGTAAAGGGTTTGCCTAAAGATGGACCATGTTTTAAGTATCTCTGCCAAAAGTTTCCACATCTTTCAGAAGCTAAACTAAAAGAAGGTGTCTCTGTTGGATCTGACATTAGAAAATTGATGTTAACTTTGAATTCACAATGACCTTAAATGACAAAGAAGCATGGGTACCATTCAAGCAAGTTGTTACAAAGTTTTTAGGACATGAAAAAGACCCAGACTGTTGGTCACTTCACCGAGAAGTTCAACAAGCGACTCTTCATAGAAAAAGCTACACAAGAAGCTTCAAGAAAAAAGAGAAAGAAAATACAAACCAATTCCAGCTGACAAGTGAAACCTCTATTAACACATATCATTGTATTAAGTGGCTAACTGTATACATGAAGGTCCATTGAACGTGACTGGGCCAAATATCTCACGAAATAAGCATCAAACGAAAAAACTACAAAGAACGAAACTCGTCTAGTTTGAAGGGGGAAACTAGATGGTGCTTTGGTTGGCCCCCTAGATGGCGCTGTCATAGATCAAACGGATATCAACTGCGTGTTTTTATATAGGAACCCCTTTTTTTAATTACATATTCGTGTAGTACGTAAAGAAATATGAATGTTTTAGTTGGACAACTTTTTTCGCTTTGTGATAGATGACGCTGTAATAGTCACAAATGTATAAGTACGTGGTATCACGTAACATTCCACCAGTGCAGATGGTATTTGCTTCGCGATACATTACCCATGTTAAAATGGACCGTTTACCAATTGCGGAAAAGGTCAATATTGTGTTAATTTATGGCTATTGTGATCAAAATGCCCGATGGGCGTGTGCTATGTATGCTGCTCGGTATCCTGGGCGACATCATCCAAGTGTTCTGAACGTTCACTGAATAGTTACGTTATTTAAGAAACACGGAAATGTTCAGCCACATGTGAAATGTCAACCATGACCTGCAACAAATGATGATACCCAAGTAGGTGTTTTAACTGCTGTTGCGGCTAATCCGCACATCAGTAGCAGACAAATTGCGCGAGAATCGGGAATCTCAAAAAAGTCGGTCTTGAGAATGCTACATAAACATTGACTGCACCCGTACTATATTTCTATGCACCAGGAATTGCATGGCAATGACTTTGAACATCGTGTTCAGTTCTGCCACTGGGCACAAGAGAAATTACGGGACAATGACAGATTTTTTTGCATGCGTTCTATTTAGCGACAAAGCGTCATTCACCAACAGTGGTAACGTAAACCGGCATAATATGCACAGTTGGGCAACAGAAAGTCCACGATGGCTGCGACAAGAGGAACATCAGCAACCTTGGTGGGTTAATGTATGGTGCGGCATTACGGGAGGAAGGATAATTGGTCCCCATTTTATCGATGGCAATCTAAATGGTGCAACGTATGCTGATTTCCTACGTAATGTTCTACCGATGTTACTACAAGATATTTCACTGCATGGCAGGATGGCGATGTACTTCCAACATGATGGATGTCCGGCTCATAGCTCGCGTGCGGTTGAAGCAGTATTGAATAGCATATTTCATGACAGGTGGATTGGTCGTCGAAGCACCATACCATGGCTCGCGCATTCACCGGATCCGACGTCCCCGGATTCCTTTCTGTGGGGAAAGTTGAAGGATATTTGCTATCGTGATCCATCGACAATGCCTGACAACATGCATCAGCGCTTTGTCAATGCATGTGCGAACATTACGGAAGGCAAACATAGCGCCATCTGGTTTCCCCCTTCAAACTAGACGAGTTTCGTTCTTTGTAGTTTTTTCATTTGATGCTTATTTCATAAGATATTTGGCCTGGTCACTATCAATGGACCACCCTGCATACAAACCACGCTTATGTTGTAACAAAGAATTCCATTAATTTCTCTGTTTACTATATAGCATAGGATTTTTATACTATATAATAAAAAGCATATTGGGTGATGTAAAAAAAAACTAAGGCTAGATTTGGATTCAGCTCATAAAAATCTATAAAGATCAGCCATCAAAGTAAAAAAAGTTTTTCAAAAAAAATATTTTTGTTGGCCTGCTTTTGGGAAAGCACATAACAAATATCTGAAGTCAAAGATCATATTTTACTATTTTCTGCAGGAACAAATGGAATAAATTGAGCTGTATGACAAGGGAGTGGTAGAAAAAGGAGGGGTGCCAGGATATAACGAGATTCAATGAAATGAAATTCCTACTAAATTTTAACATTTCATTTTATTTAGTTTCCATTTATGTTTGTTGCTATGGCTCTGAATATTTAAGAGGGAATGTAGCAGACTTGGCTTTAGTGGTGTGCATAGCTTGCTTATGTATATTGATATTTAATGTTCATAATGAACCACTACAACACATTTCTAAAGAGTGCACAAAATACGTATACATTAATATATTCATCAGTATTATTACAGGCAAGCTAATTAGGTACATGATTGCTGCTTTTGTTATTAAAGCTATCACAAGTTGGCTGGCAAGAAATGTACATGGTCAGAAAGTTTCTGAAGCAAGTCTAATACAAACATCCAATTAATTACAATAATACTTCTACAGTTCAATCTGATCAATGATTTTGATATAACAACACAGTTATTGCATCCTCATTTTCCCTGTAATTCGACAACATAATATACAATTCTATTATTCGACTGCTAAAAATAATTTATCTTGTAGAAGCTAATATAGCTACCTTTGTCACTGTTTAAACAACTGTTTGGTATCAGTTTATGTCAGGTACAGAATAATTATGTAAAACATGCATGGAACTACAGTGATCAAACTGGAATGATTTTTTCTGCCTTCTTATTTAGCTTCACTAAGAATCAGAAGCACCATCTGAAATCAGGAAGAGGAAATTTTAATTTAACAGAACTATATAGTGGTAATGTAAAGAACAATGATGGAACCATATATTAAAGTGTAGGACTTATTACAGTGGTAATATGCCCCCCAAAAGTTTCTTCATTTTTGTTACGGTATTAACCTTTATCCAACTGCCTCCTCTATACATTCTATCCTTCTTATACTAATAAATCATTTTTGTCTTCCAATGATTTTATCAGATGATAAATATTACACCATCCCGCAAGCAGTGTGCCATCCAACACATTGGTACAAAATTCTTGCTTTCACTGCATAGGATTATGCTAAATATTTATTTAGTGTATTTTATCCTTGATATTCCCGATACCTTAACAATTTATAAGACATTTTCATAATATTAACAATAATGCAGAGATAGATATGTTAAATTTTATTGGCTGCCCGGCTTTGGACAGCTATAAATCTACATCTGTACTTTGCAAGCCACTGTAGTTATATCCCATCCTATCTCACTTGTGAACAGTGTGTAAGAATAACTGTGTATGCATCTCTGTATGATAAATATATTCCAATGCGTAATTTTCTCACATACAAGTAATAACTTTTACCAACAAAGCGATTTGTGTAGAAATGAGAAACAACTGGTTTGTTTCCACAAATACTAAACTCCCTCTTTACAAACAACTCACTGACCAATGAAATTGTTCCTTCAACTTCAGTAGAGGAATATTTTCTCAAAGTTCCTCATTTTGGCAGTATCTTTTATAAGAAAACTAGCTTTTAGTCCACTTGGTTCAACTTTTTACGTGTGAAAATGGAACAAGTACTTTTTGCATTTATAATACAGTAAGTATTTCACTGCATTTCTTCATCTGCACTGTCATTCCTCCCTTTTTTATTTTGTTTATCACAAGAGTTTGTTTCTATCAGTCAACCTCAATATTACTGCATGTGGGAATGAGGGTGCATCAGTTGGTTTATTGTGATTTTTTTATAGTGATATTTCATGAGGATATGCTGAACCACTTGATGGTGCATGCGCAACTGTGTTAAAATCATTCACAGTGTTATGGGGTTTCCTTACTCACACTGTACTTGTTTACTCTAAGGTTGCCACATATTTCTGATAAAGGCTGAAGAGGACAAGTGCAATAATATCGTGGGCGGGTAATAAATGAAAAGTCACGAAGTTCTGAAAGCAATGTTTATCTGAAACTTAATCCAAAAACAAATGAGCTCATTGTGTTTGTAAAATGTTCTTTGAAGGTTCAACCACATCTTTGGTCTACTTACAATTCCAATTCTTCATCTCTCATGGAGTACATTTCCAAAACTTGGCATTTCATTTGATATAAGGAGAAGGGTGTTCACCCTGTGGCATATTTGACACTGAACCTCGAACACTGGAAAACTCAATTTGTTCTACAACTTCTCATAATCTTCCTCTGTCTCCCTGGGCAGTGGGGATATATAGGGTGTCTCACTTATACATGGCCCTGTATAAGTGTTACAAAAATCTTAATAAAAGAGAATATGAAACCAAATTTGTAGATGTTATAACTTTATGTTTTACAAATGAAGGAACATTACAAGAGATGCTGGAACTGATCATCTATGCTGCCCGCCCCCTCGCCCCATCCCCTTTATACATAGTTCAACACGGTGCTACAGCTTCATGAATGTTACTATTGGAGAGTTGTATTTCATGGTGGATGTTCTCATGTAACTTGTCAGTGAGGCAGCATCTGTTAAATGTGGCAACAATGAAGTTCCACGAAGCTGACCCGAACTTATCGGAAGAAAGTGTGGCTGAGATAAAGACTTGATTGTTGGTGTCACCCACAAAATCTCTTTGTGGTTTTTCATAGGAATCTGGAACTATCACCTAGAATATGTCACAGTGCTGGTAAGACAGCAGGCCTATATCCCTACATATTTACAGTTGTTTATGAACCCATACAGACTGACCATGATAAATGCCTAACATACTGCCATTCATTTTGCGATTTATCACTGAAAGACCAGGAATACTGCAGTCATCGTGGTATGGTGATGAAGTGTAGTTTCACTTGTCAGGATACTTGAATTCTCAGGGGTAGTGACAACCAGGCATTAAGCTATTGAGGAACACCTTTATTCACAGAAGGTGCCCATGTTCTGTGCATTATCACAGCAACGCAATGTTGGGTCAGTTTTTTTTTACACTACTGTCACCAGTGGAGTATACAAAGTACTGTTTCCTGAATTTGTGAACCAGCTGGATGACGAAAAACTGACACTTGGCTGGCACCAATAAGATGGGACAATAGGTCACACATCTAAAGTGAGTAAGGCTTTGGTGGAATCATTTTACGCTGACAGAGTAATTTCCAAAAGTTTATGACTCCCAGGGTCATCTGACATGATATCCGCTGATTTTTTTCTCTGAGGTCACCTTACGAGACAGGCGAAATACCCTCAGAATTCAAGAAGAATGTAATAATTCCAATTCCAAAGAAAGGTGTGAAAATTATCTAGCTATTAGTTTAATAAATCATGGTGGCAAAATACTTAACTGAATTCTTTATAGAAGAATGGAATAACTGGTAGAAACACAGAAGAATGGAAAAATTGGTGGAAACTGATCTCTTGGAAGATCAGTTTGAATTCTGAGACATGTAGGAACATGCACGGCAATACTGACTCTGCAACTTACCTTAGAAGATAGGTTAAGGCAAGGCAAACCTATGTTTCTAGCATTTGTAGACCTACAGAAAGCTTTTGACAATGCTGACTCTGTTTGGAATTGTGAAGACAGCAGGAACAAAATATAGGGAATGAAAGGTTATTTACAACTTTTACAGAAACCAGATGGCAGTTGAGGGGCCATGAAATGGAAGCAGTGGCCGAGAAGGGAGTGAGACAGCGTTGTAGCCTATCCCCAATGTTATTCAATCTGTACGCTGAGCAAGCAGTAAAGGTAAAAAAAAGAAAAATTTGGAGTAGGAATTAAAGTTCTGGAAGAAGAAATAAAAACTATGAGGTTTGCCGATGATAATGTCAGAGAAATCAAAGGACATGGAAGAGCAGTTGAATGGAATGGACAGTGTCTTGAAAGGAGGATGTAAGATTCACAGAAAAAAAAGGATAATGGAATGTAGTCAAATTAAATCAGACAATGCTGAGGAAATTAGATTAAGAAAGGAGACACTGTAAGACTTTAAGTAGTAGATGAGTTTTGCTATTTGGATAGCAAAGTAACTGATAAAGTAGAGAGCATACAATATGTGATCAAAAGGATCTGGACGCCTTGCTGAAAATGACTTACAAGTTCGTGGCGTCCTCCATCAGAAATGATGGAATTCAATATTGTGTTGGCCCACCCTTAATCTTGATGACAGCTTCCACTCTGTTCAGTCAGGTTCTGGAAGATCTGGCATGAAGTCGGCGTTCCAAAACACCCGAAAGGTGTTCTATACGATTCAGGTCAGGAATCTGTGCAGGCCAGTCTATTAAAGGGATGTTATTGTCATGTAACTACTCTGCCACAGGCCGTGCAATATGAACAGGTGCTCAATTGCATTGAAAGTGCAATCGCCATCCCTGAATTGCTCTTCAACAGTGGAAAGCAAGAAGGTGCTTAAAACATCAATATAGGCCTATGGTGTGATAGTGCCACATAAAACAACAAGGGTTGAAAGCCCCCTCCACGAAAAACACAACCACACAACAATAACACTGCCTCTGAATTTTACTGTTGGCACTACAGCCTCTGAATTTTTGTTGGCACTACACGTGCTGGGAGATGACGTTCTCCGGGGCATTCACCATTCCTACATCATGCCGTCGGATCGCCACATTGTGTACTGTGATTCGTCACTCCACACAACGCTTTTCCACTGTTCAATCATCCAATATTTATGCTCCTTACAGCAAGAGAGACATGGTTTGGCATTTACCGATGTGATGTGTGACTTATGAGCAGCCTCTTGAGCATGAAATCCAAGTTTTCTCACCTCCCACTTAACTGTCATAGTACTTGCAGTGGATCCTGATGCAGTTTGGAATTCCTGTGTGATGGTCTGGATAGATGTCTGCCTATTACACGTTACGACCTCCTTCAACTGTCGGTGGTCTCTGTGAGTCAACAGACAAGGTCAGCCTGTACGCTTATGTGCTGTATGTGTCCCTTCACGTTTCCACTTCACTATATAATTGGAAACAGTGGACTTAGGGATGTTTAGGAGTGTGAAAATCTTGCGTACAGATGTATGACACAAGTGACACCCAATCACCTGACCACGTTTGAAGTACACGAGTTCCTCAGAGCACACCATTCTCCTCTCTCATGATGTCTAATGACTACCGAGGTCGCTGATATGGAGTACCTGGCAGATGGCTGCACAATGCACCTAATATGAAAAACATATGTTTTTGGCGGTGTCCAGATACTTTTGATCATGTAGTGTATAAAATGCAGGGCAATGGCAAGCAAAGCATTTCTGAAGAAGAGAAATTTGTTAACACTGAATATAGACATAAGTGTTAGGAAGGCTTTTCTGAAGGTATTTGCCAGGAGTGTAGCCACGTATGGAAGTGAATCGTGGATGGTAAACAATTTAGACAAGAAGAGGATAGAAGCTTTTGAAATGTGGTGCTACAGATGAATGCTGGAGATTAGATGGGTTGATCACATAACTAATGAGGTGGTACTGAATAGAATTGGGGAGATAAAAAAACTTGTGGCACAACTGGACTGAAAGAAGGGATTGGTTGATAGGACACATCTGAGGCATTGAGGGATCACTGATTTAGTGTTGGAGGGAAGTGTGTGGGGTAAAAATCTGCTTACTGAATACAGTACTCGTATTCAGAAGGATGTAGATTGCAGTAGTTATCTGCAGATGATGAGGCTTGCACAGGATAGGATAGCATAGAGAGCTGCATCAAATCGGTCTTTGGACTGAAGACCACAACAACACTTTTAGAGATAATGTGTACAAGAACAAACCACACACCATCAACGAGTTACATGAGAAAATGCATCATGAAATACAATAGTCTGGTGGTGACAATCACGAACTTGCAGTGCCTGCCATGTTGAACAGTGTATACCGGTGAGGTAAAGCCACTTCAAGCATACCTTATAATGTACCTTCATTTCTCAAAAATAAAGGTACATCATGCACAAATTTGGTTTCATATGTTGTTTTATTAAGATTATTATACAGTTTTCCTGGAACCCCTTATGAATGGGACACCCTATATTACCTCAACAGGATTTTCATACAAATATTTACACAACTAATATCACAAGTGCAACGTGTTAATGAATGTAAGCATAAGGTAGCAAAAAATATTTTCATGCCTCTACTCCTGTATAATCAGTTCATAGTGGAGAAGTCATCTGAAAAGATAAAAGCAGAACTGTGATGAATTTTAACCCATTGACCAATGATTTCATGCTGTTTCAGGCAGGTCGATTTGTTCAGAAAGTTTTATTCTGAATTAACTTGTGTGTGTGTGTGTGTGTGTGTGTGTGTGTGTGTGTGTGTGTGTGTGTGCATGTACACTTTTTTCATTTCTTTCAATGCACTGATCATTATTTTGGCTGCAGTTCATTTTAGTGCCGTATGCAGCATATAGATGTCTGTACACTTTCTGAGCAATTTACAAAGCTGTCGTTTGCTACTGACTAGATGGGCCTGTTTTGATTGTACCACTACTTCATTTGCTGAAGTGGTGGAAAACATGTTGGCATTGCAAGTGTGTGGCTGTCATACCTGGCCTGTCCCCTGCTACAAATGAGTGTTGTGACTGTGTTCCTGTGTACAGCTAAGAGGTGGGCAGTGAAGTAAGTTGGGACAGTGAATCTGATGTCTTGCTTCTCAGTCTGGCAGTAATTTGTCATTGTACAGTGAAACTGAGAATGATTCCAAGAATGAGTTAACTTTAGAATGTGTCAGAATATGGTATGATGTTGATTGTAAGAAAATAGCATCTTCACCTCTGTGATTTCCATCCACTGTCATTACTCACATCAATGTAACCTGTGTGTAGAGCACTTGCCCGCGAAAGGCAAAGGTCCCGAGTTCGAGTCTCGGTCGGGCACACAGTTTTAATCTGCCAGGAAGTTTCATATCAGCGCACACTCCACTGCAGAGTGAAAATCTCATTCTGGAAACATCCCCCAGGCTGTGGCTAAGCCATGTCTCCGCAGTATCCTTTCTTTCAGGAGTGCTAGTTCTGCAAGGTTCGCAGGAGAGCTTCAGTAAAGTTTGGAAGGTAGGAGACGAGATACTGGCAGAAGTGAAGCTGTGAGGACCGGGCGTGAGTCGTGCTTCGGTAGCTCAGATGGTAGAGCACTTGCCTGCGAAAGGCAAAGGTCCCGAGTTCGAGTCTTGGTCGGGCACACAGTTTTAATCTGCCAGGAAGTTTCATATCAGCGCACACTCCGCTGCAGAGTGAAAATCTCATTCTGGAAACATCCCCCAGGCTGTGGCTAAGCCATGTCTCCGCAGTATCCTTTCTTTCAGGAGTGCTAGTTCTGCAAGGTTCGCAGGAGAGCTTCTGTAAAGTTTGGAAGGTAGGAGACGAGATACTAGCAGAAGTGAAGCTGTGAGGACCGGGAGTGAGTCGTGCTTCGGTAGCTCAGATGGTAGAGCACTTGCCCGCGAAAGGCAAAGGTCCCGAGTTCGAGTCTCGGTCGGGCACACAGTTTTAATCTGCCAGGAAGTTTCATCTTTGAACATTTTTTTATAACACTTTCTTGAATGTGAAAACTAGACAAGACTTTTTTGTGTGCAAGTGGTTATGTTTTTCTCCCTTTGTCATAATCAAGAACTGCATATATTTTTGCAACAGGATATTACAATGTGTGTACAAAATAGGGATTGGAACATACCAGCCAAAGAGAGAGTCTGTTTCATGTTCCGCTTAAAGTTCCATCTGCCAAATACCTTGATGATTTCTTGGGTCACATGCATGGTTTCTATACCTTTATTTATCATGATTAAATAGTTATCAATGATATTCTCTAAAATATGGATCCTGTGTTGGCAACAAAACTTAGGATGGGTATCTGGAGCATATGTAATAATCTTATTGGTTGAAAGTAGTCAATCAGAAACAACATGATGTTTATGATGCCTTTGGTGGAGAAAATGCCAAACCTTACAAGAAACAAACATATGTGGCACCCCTACTGGAATAAGCATGAACTTGAAAAGCTTGTCATTGTTGCAGAGAGATGCAAATTTATAAAACAAAAGATTTATGATTCGCCTCCAGTCCAACAACTTTACACTTACAAAGATCCTCATCTGCTGTATGGACTAACTTTATTCCAAATGGAATAGATTTCATATTACAGATTTTTGTAGGCAATTGCCTATAGCTGTTAACTAATTTGGGAAAAAGTTACTTTTGCCATCAACTGTAAAATTTTATGTTTATTCTCTACCAGTTTCAGTTGTTACAATCACCTTCATGAAGAAAAACATTATGATCAATGGATCAACCAAACAATTCTGTCATATAAGGACCATACAAATCCAGAACACATATAATTGCCATAATAATCTGTCTTAACACACTCCATATAAACATGCTGTCTCTTGGCAATGAAACTGCACTACTGTAATTGTGCCTAGGAACAGTGTTTTTATATGGACTGTCTTAAGCCAGACTATTATGACAGTTATATATGCTCTATATTTGTATGGTTCATATATTACAGAAATGTATGGTTGATCCATTGATGTTCAAGGTTTTTCTCCTTGAAGATGGTTGTAACACTCAAAAGGGTAGCGAATAAACAAAAACTTGTACAGCTGATGGAAAAAATATGCTTTTTCCAGATTTCATATTGTCCAGAAATAACAAAATTAGGAAGCACTTTAGTCATAATTCTAATACTGTCTTTATCACATTACATATATTTTTCACTGGTTATTGGCATTAAAAATGATATGTTAGTGAAAATGATAATTGTGTCTTAACTATTAAATCATTTTCATGGGTTAACTTTCATAAGTTGGAAAATATGAGATGACTGAATGTGAGGATTGAGAAAATAGGAGTAACTGTAAACACTACCATATTGTAGTTATTTAAAATGTCATGACAGACAAATGGAAACAATCCTTAGAAAGTAAATTAACAAAATTTCAGGAACTTGCTTCAAATGATGGATTTAGGAATAGGAAACAACTCTCTACACATTGCTTCCACAGGAGGAGGAAATCAGATTAATTACAGAACACACAGAGGCAGTTAAACAGCCATTCTTCCCATGATCAGTATGTGAATGGAACTGAAAGAAGCCCTAATAGTTAGTAAAATAGGAAGTACAGTACTCTCTGCCATGCTTTTCTCAGCAGTTTGCAAAGTTTGGACACAGATCTAGGTTTTCAGTCCTATGGTTACCTCAATGACTGGCAAAGTAGCATGAAATCATAAACACAGATGGGAGAGCAAAAAAATCTGTTATGACAGCTTGATCTGTAGTGTAGCCCTAGGTCTATGTTATGGTGGATGCAACAGTCTGATTGTGAACTGGCAAAGCCAACCAATGTTATAGTGGAAAACCTTCCTGTGGTGACAGATTGCTCTATAGCATAGCCTAGGTTAGGTTTGAATGGAACAGTTTGGTTGTGAGATGGTGAAGCCAATGAATGTAAAAGCAAAAAATCTGTTTTTGGTGACAGACTGAGTTGTAGCATAGCCTGAGGTATAGATTAGATTGGAATGCAACAGTGGCTAGAAATTGGTGACTGGAGATTGTGGACAGACTGTGTTGGTCTCTCCTCCTGCACCCAGTTCTTAACATTAGTTCTTGGCCTCTGGCATAACTATTTTTAAATGTGCTAAATTGTAAGAGTATAGTAGAACTTGTGATTGTACACATATACACTATGTGTAGCAAAAGTATCCGGACACCCTCAAAAACATATGTTTTTCATGTTAGGCACATTGTGCTGCCATCTTCCGCCAGGTACTCTATATCAACGGCCTCAGTAGTCATTAGACACCATAAGAAAGCAGAATGGGGTGCTCTGCTGAACTCACAGACTTCGAACGTGGCCAGGTGATTGGGTGTCACTTGTGTCATACGTCTGTATGCGAGATTTCCACACTCCTAAACATCGCTAGGTCCACTGTTTCTGATATGATAGTGAAATGAAAATGTCAAGGGACATGTACAACACAAAAGCGTACAGGCTGACCTCATTTGTTGACTGACACAATACTGCCAGAAGTTGAAGGGGGTCGTAATGTGTAATAGGCAGACCATCACATAGGGATTCCAAACTGCATCAGGATCAACTGCAAGTACTATGACAGTTAGGTGGGAGGTGAGAAAACTTGGATTTCAATGGTTGAGCAGCTGCTCATCAGCCACAGTGGTTACACAACTATAACATCCTTGTAATGAACTGACCTGCACAGAGTCCTGACCTGAATCCTATCGAACACCTTTGGGATATTTAGGAATGCCAACTTCGTGTTGGGCCTCAAAGAATGGTATCAATACCTCTCCTCAGCATTCTGTGAAGAATGGGTTGCCATTCCCCAAGAAACCTTCAAGCACCTGACTGAGCAGAGTAGTAGCTATCATCAAGGCTAAGGGTGGGCCAACACCATACTGAATTCCAGCATTATCACTGAAGGGCGCCACGAACTTGTAAGTTGTTTTCAGCCAGGTGTCTGGATACTTCTGATCATATAGTGTATCTACACATTTTGTATAGAGTGATGTTAATGGAAAAACAACTGACTGAAATTGTAGCAATTTGTGCTACTGTAGTTTATCAGCGTTGTATATTATTTATTTGATTAATAATCATATAAATCCATGATTTATAAAAGTAAATGAATTCCTTTGGTAGTTGGAAGACATGCACAATGCTGCAAACCAAGAAGTTTACAAAAATAAACAGATGACTTTACAAACAGTGTCCAAATCCATGCAAATTATAAAAATGTATATCTGTATGCATGTTCTGCATCTCCTCCTAAGCTACTGGACCAATTTCAACCAAACTTGGTACACATAAACATTATTATCAGGCAACAGGAACTGCGAGGGTAAAAAGTGTCTGCCTATCATAGTTCAGTAGATATGATGTCATAAATAATGAGATGCATGAAAAACTGCACATTGTGCATGACATTTAAGTTTTTATTATTTAATTATTAAATTAAGGCAAGCATAACAATGTTTACCAAAGAATTTGTTATACAAGAGACTGTAGCTATCTAAAAAGGGCAACAACTGGATGTCAAAAAACACAAACGCTGCCTTAAAGAAAAGATTGACACACTGCACAAGCAGTTAGCATGGCTATTAGGAAACAAGTACAATGCCCAGGCACAGTACAGGAGACAGTGGTGGACCAAAACAAAATGACCCAATATGTTCATATCATTGGCATTTTGGTGAGAGGGCTAAGAGATATATGTCATCATGTACATACCAAAATGGCTTCAGTGGTTGGCAATAGGCACGGCGGGCCGCAAAAACCAGCAAGAGTGCCTTATATAGAGAGGTGAGGGACCCAACGAGGTGAGTGATCTAATGGGCTTACCAACACCATCACAAAGTCAAATTGTTACTACCTCACTGATTCTGTCTGGATCAGATGTCAGCACATTGCCAGTCAGTGAATATAGAGATGCAGCTGCAACCTCACCATATGCCTAAGAGCAGCAATTAATTTACAAATATTGATGTACAGAAGTCATGAAGTAGAGATAGACATAGGGTTTCGTAAGAGTTGTACGTGGCAATTTGTGCTCACTAAGGTGGCAGAGCACATATTGGGAGCAGACTTTCTTAGTCAGAAGAGGACTGAGATCAGTTTCAGCACTGCTTGTATCAGGAGGGGTGGAGAAGTCATCACAGGTTTCCTAGACCGAAACACTATAAATGCCATGCCTACACACACTGTTAGGTGGTGCGGAAGGATAGTCATATAAAATGGTGTATGAGGGTCATTCAATAAGTAATACACCACATTTTTTTCTCAGGACATGTTTATTGTTAAGAGTCAGAATTTGGTGACAAGTCTCGTCCATGTCCTATTTTTCTAAGCAGTCTCCACCACGTTCTATGGCCCTATGCCAAAATTGTGGAAGAGCATGTATTCCCTGCTGGTAAAAGCTCTTATCCTGGGTGCACCAATTTGTGCCAGTAACATGCATGACTGACACTCTCGTCATCTTCAAAGTGTGTTCCCTGTAGAGAATCTTTAAGCAGCCCTACGAGATGGAAGTCTGAAGGTGCCAGGGTGGATGAGGCAATGATGTACTACCCAATTTGGTGATATGTTCCCGAGTTCTCAGACATTTGTGTTCATGTATTATTATGTTGGAGCAAGACTTCTGCTGGATTCTTGTCCAATCGAACATGTCGGAAATGGTTCCTGAGTTTATTCAGAGTCTTCACGCATGCCTCTGAATTGATGGTTGACCCTCTTGGCATCACATCCATGAAAATGACAAAATCACAATCCCAAAAGGCTGTCACCATGACTTTTCCAGTGGAGGGAGTTGTCTTGAATTTCTTCTTTTGTGGTGAATGAGAATGGTACCACTCCATGGACTGGCTTTTTGTTTTCGGCACAGGGTGGTGTACCCAGCTTTTGTCCCCTGTAATGATCCATGACAGAAAGGCCTCTCTGTCGGTCTCAAAACGCTCCAACAATTCATATGAAATGGCCTTTCTTTGAATCTTGTAGGCCGCTGTGAGAATTCGTGGAACCCTTCATGAGCATCTCTTTGAATCTCTGAGAGTCTTGATCATTGCAGATGCACTTCCAATGCTGACCGACAACTGTAGAGCCAATTGTCGAGTTGTGATGCACCAGTCAGCAGGAATAATGGCATCTACATGATCCAGAATGTCTGGAGCAGTGGCTGTGACAGGACATCCCAAGTGTGGATAATCACAGAGCTCTGTTTCTGCATTTCATGAGGCTGTAACTTTCTTTACCCATCGCTCAACTGTACTCTTATCAACTGCAGCATTGCCATACACTGCACACAAATGTTTGAAGATATTCACCATGGTTTCTTTTTCTGCACACAAGAATTCAATAACTGGATGCTGCCTGTAACGTGAGTCATATGTAGATGCCATTTTGACACTGTACTATGGCCCTGCCAGAGTGGTTCAAAACTTCACTGGCGCACAGAACATACATCAGATGTGAAGCACCAACAAGGATGTTTGTCTATGTATATTAATGACTTTTTTAAAAAAATGTGGGGCATTACTTATTGAATGACCCTTGTATTATATTAGGCCCACACTGGGGCAATCCGTCTCACAGTGGTTGAGAAGGTTAGTGCTTCAGCATTTTGTGTTGGTAAAGGCAGTGTGTCACAAAAAGCTGTGAATGGGCATGATACGAAGGTCTGATAGCCCGTGGGTGTCACTGTTACATCTTGTTAGAAATAAAGATGGCACATGGAGGTCCTGCACAGTTACCAAGCATTAAATGCCCGTATGAGCACAGACTGCTACCCAGTACCAATTATCGATGACTTCACTAATGTACTGACAGGAATAACTATTTTCAGTGTGATTGACTGCAAAAGGGCATAAAAGTGGATACCATAGCAGAATACGACATACCAAAGACCACGGTAATAACACCATTGCGATTGTTCGAGTATTTACGAATGCTGTTCAGGCTGAAAAATACTGTGTAGACGGGAGGTGGTAGGAGACTGGAAAGATAAGGCATGGGAGATTTGTTTTTTGCACAAGGATGGGAGGATAATTACTGTCAGTGAATGCTTCAGTGAGACCCTCGGTATATTTTGAGAAGGACTGCTCGTCACTGCAGATGCAACATCCACGGGTGGCTAGGCTGTACGGAAGGGACTTCTTGGTATGGAATGGGTGGCAGCTGTCGAAGTGGAGGTATTGCTGGTGGTTAGTAGGTTTGATACAGACGGAGGTACTGATGTAGCCATCTCTGAGGTGGAAGTCAACATCTAGGAAGGTGGCTTGTTGGGTTGAATAGGACCAGGTAAAGCAAATGGGGGAGAAGTAGTTGAGGTTCTGGAGGAATGTGAATAAGGTGTCCTCACCTTCAATCCAGATAGCAAAGATGTCATCAATGAACCAGGTGAGGGGTTTAGGATTCTGGGTTTTTAGGAAGGATTCCTCTAGATGGCCCATACATCCCCCTACCACCACTTACTCCAGTCCGGTCACTAACATCACCTATCCCACCAAAGGCAGGGCTACCTGTGAAACCACTCATGTGACTTACAGGCTAAACTGCAACCACTGTGCTGCATTCTATGTAGGCATGACAACCAACAAGCTGTCTGTCCACATGAATGGCCACCAACAAACTGTGGCCAAAAAACAAGTGGACCACCCTGTTGCTGAACACGCTGCCAAACATGATACCCCTCATCTCAATGACTGCTTCACAGCCTGTGCCATATGGATCCTTCCCACAACACCAGCTTTTCTGAATTGCGCAAGTGGGAACTTTCCCTGCAATACATCCTACGTTCCCGTAACCCTCCTGGCCTCAACCTTCGTTAGCCACTGTCCGCACCCATCCAGCCCCCTCCCTGTTCCCATTCCAGCACTAGACAGCCATCATTTCACCACCACACCCAGTCTTTCAATTTATTTTTATTTCTCTCCTTTCCGCTACTTACCCCCCCCCCCACCTTCTCTCCTGCCCTCCGTCTAAATTGCAACACTTCACTCTCTACCATTCCCACCATATTATCCCTCCCCCTCCTCACCCCAGCCTCCTCCTTACACCCACCCAGTCGCCACTCCCATCATGCATTGGTGCTGCTGCTCGCAATGTAGTTTCAGCTCTCTGAGACTGCAGACGTGTGTGCAAGTTGCGTTTGCATAGTGTGTGTGTGTGTGTGTGTGTGTGTGTGTGTGTGTGTGTGTCTACTGCTAACAAAGGCCTTAATGGCCGAAAGCTATGAGTGTGTGAATCTTTTTATTGTGCCCATCGCGACTCAACATCTCCGCTATATGGTGAGTTGCAACTTTCCTTCACTGGTATTGTTACATTCCATCCTGGATTTTCCATTGTTTGATTCTTGTCCATGAAGAATCATTTTTCGTATCACCACCACCAGTCATCCTTTAAATCTAAACAAAAATGTGTAGCCACACAATACATTAAGATATAACTACTAACCTATGTCTTTACATCTTTGCAGTTCTTTCAATACAAATTCTCGAAGCTCAGAATAGGCCTTCTCCAGTACATCATTGACAATTATAATATCAAAATTGCCTGGCGTTTCACCTGAAAAATATTTTTAAATAAATATTAAATTCAGTTAAGTGCTAACTGCAAAATGTAACTGCACATTGTAACTTAATTAGTGAGTTATGTGAATATACATATATTAGAACAACTTCCGCATTCCATGACTCTTAATGCAGACAAGAATCATCCATAGTGCTCAATCAAAATTACACCAATCAGAACAAAATTAATAATTTCTTAAAATACAATTATCTTGAACTATGAACTAATGTAGCAATAAACTGAACATTCTAAAAGTAGTTTCCAAAAAATGTAAATGTCAAAAACAGCAAAGTTGCAAGACCCAATTTTCTAAATTAATAGTGACTAAATTTGGGTTCCACAAACCCATTTTCAAATCATCCAAACAGATAAAATGATATATCTCATAATACCATGTAAACTATGTTCATATAGAACATACACTTATACTGGTCAAATTTTTCAATGAACATTGGTTGGAAAAAGGTCTGCCAACTTGGCAGGTAGTACTATTGCATCATGTTCATGTCTTTTTCCGCACATGTGCATGTTTGTCCTGCCAATTTCGTTGAAAAATTTGACTTTGATGTAAGTGTATGTACAATCTTAACAAGGTTTGCATGCTATTACGGAATATACCATGTTGTATGCTTTGATTATTTAAAAATAGGTTCTGGGAAACTGAAACTAGTCATCCATTAAATAAATAAAGCTTGCAACTTTGGCTGTTCTCTACATCAAACTGGTTAACACAAGTTGCTGTCCCATTATCAACCCAGCATACTGGAAATCCATGAAGGTGAAAGAGTTATGATTCTGTTTAAATCACACATATGTAGAGTGTGTAAAGAAACAACATGGTCAATTGGTAATATTTTCAGCAGGATGGTAGACTGATCACTTCCGAAGTAGGAATCCAATCTGACACATACTTTCATTGTATTGGTTTTGGTGTCTTAATATGAAGTTATTCAGCCTGTTAGCTACTAGTGTAAAATAACAGGACTTCAACTTTGCTGTGAATGTGCTACAGCCAACAACAGGCTACTGTTCATAATTAAAGGGTTAGTTTGTGTTGTGTATTTGGGCAGTAGTGTTGTTGATAGCATTATGAAATCACCACTATACAGGGATTGGACAAAATTATGGAAAGACTGTAAGAAATGTATGCTTAAACATAAATGCAGTTGCTAGCCAAGCCTGCATGTTCTGCTGTTATATATGACCATGCACAGCAGCTGTACAATGTCTCCAATAAGTTGCAAGGACCATTCGTCGTCAGAAGAGTGTTCTGTGTAGTTGGAGTGCATTATGTCGGAGCTAAGAGGATTCAGATGTGGGCAAATTGTTGGGGCTTGTATGTGGGTGCTCATGTAACTAAGCTAGCCAAAGTGTTTGGTGTTTCAAGAGACACCAATTGACAATTTAAAGAGCATACAGTGGAAAAACATCATCTGTTAAGTCACAATGTGGACAATGTGTGTTGAGTGATCACTGATCGCTGAAGAGGATCGTGATGAAAAATAAGGGGATGACAACTGCAAAAATCACTGCATAACTGAATGTTGCACTTACAAACCCTGTCTACATCTAAGCAATACAAAGGGAGATCCAAATGCAGGAAACTGCAGGTGCAGGACGAGCCGGAATTTCCAAACCACTCATCAGTGACATAAATGCCTGTAATGGGAAAATGTGGTGTGGAAGCCATAAAATTTGGTCTGTGGATCAATGCAGGAATGTCATTTGGTTGGATGAGTCTTGTTTAACACTGTTTCTTACTTCTGGCCAAGATTATGTCCCAAGAGTAAAATATGGTGGGTGTTTGGTGATGATTTGGGCAGCCATATTGTGGAATTCCATAGACCCCATGGTTACTCTGCAAGGTCAAATTACTGCCAAGAATTGTGTGACAGTATTGGCTCATCAGGTCCAACCCATTGTACAAAGTTTATTGCCCAATGGGGATGCTGTATTTCAAGACGATAGGATTCCTGTTCACACAGCCTGCATTGTCCAGGACTGGTTTTGTGTGCACGAGGAAGAATTGTTGCATCTCCCCTGGCCATCAGTCACCAGATCTAAATATTTCTGAGCCTTTTGGTCTACTTTGGAGATAAGGGTACATGATCACTATCCACCACCATCATCATTATCTGAACTTGCCACTATTTTGCAGGAAGAATGGTATAAGATTCCCTTGAAACCATACAGGACCAGTATTTATCCCTTCTCAGACGACTGCCAGCTGTTTTGAATACAAACAGTTTTGCTAAATCTTATTAGGCAATGTAATGTGTCGTGCATGCAGTGTTTCCACATTTTTGTTCACCCCCTCTATAAATACTGAAATGACTGATATGCTGCTTGTATATGGCAAAGTCGATGGCAACAGCTGAGCTGAAATTGCACAACTGTATGGCTTGCCAACAAATGTACTCTGCATTCTTTAGTGTTGCAGCCACAGAGAGAAGACTAAGAAAAACTGAAAAGTCACAACAAGTAAGTTCTGAATTTTCCAGAGCTATATAATATAAGTACCGTAAATATCTTTTTTCTCTCATCTTTCTTCTTCAACTTATGCACTGACAGACATCCTTGGGTTGTTACTTTTCATTTTATACATCATATAAGAAATACTTTCACTGTCTTTACTTTAGGAAAAACAAAACAGTTCAAATTTCAAAACAATAACATCAACAATTATGAATGAGAAATGGACTACTATAGTACCATATTCCAGTTCCGTAGCAGCAATGGTCAAGCGTCTCTGCAAGCTCTCCTCACTTTCAGTCCCTCGACCTCTTAGACGTTCTTCAAGTGTGCTCAAAGAAGGTGGTTTTATGAAGACATATAAAGGTTTTAAACTTGTTTGTTTTATTTGTTTCACACCTTGTATCTCTATATCAAGCACACATATCTTACCACTCTGGCTCACTTTTTCAACAGCTGCTTTGCTGCAAAACGAATAAACATATGTTATCACATGCAATACGAGGGACAAACATCCATTCTGAATACATTTAAAGTCAACTACACATTAAACACACATTCACATAAATATAATCAATACAAGGTGAAAAGGCAACCACACCATACAACTGAGGCACATAAACAAGATTGAAAATGTTTCTAAACTTTCAGACAGTTTCCTTTTTCAAATCTAACTAATGCAGAGGAAACACACACACGCGCGCACACACACACACACACACACACACACACACACACACACACACACACACACACAACACACACCAGCACTGCAGCTTGACTCCCCCCCCCCCCTCTCTCTCTCTAACTCTCTCGTGTGTGTGTGTGTGTGTGTGTGTGTGTGTGTGTGTGTGTGTCTGGAGGGGAGGGGGGGGGGGCACATGCATGAACACACAGAAAATAGTACAAGTTTCCATCAGCCTCACAAAGCTCTTAATCAGCTTTATAGTTTGCTGGCACTTTATACAATGATGTGACTCAAACTGCTTTCTTTATTGTCAAACTGTGACAGAGTTGCAACTTGCCAGCAACTTCTTTAGTGAGGTAACAAATGATCAATCAACCACTGAAATTCTTTTAAGTTTAATGTCTCTTTATTCAGTAATATTCTCCAACATCTTTTGCACATTTCCAGTGGAGTGTACCACTTAAAATTTTCCAGTTTCATCAAAACTCTCATTTTGGCTGGTCACATTTATGAAGGTATATGAGTCACAGCTTTCATGGTGCATCACATTTAACCATACACTATAACATTCTTGTGACCTCTGAATAATTCTAAGAATCCACCATTCAGCACTACACACAGAAAAATAAGAGAAACATTTACATTTCTGATCACTCTTTTACAGTAATGGCAGTACAGTGTGGTGCATTCAATGTCTATCAATAAACCATTTCTAAGTGATCTTTCAGTGTTAACAGTTATTCAATGTGTTTAGCATGCCTATTCAAAGGCTGCGAGAAGATTAATGCCATCATTGTTAAGTAACAGAGTCTACAAATAAACATGTGTGCTTCTCAAATCTTGAATCTCGTCAAGAAGTCCTTGCTAGCGCAAACTTTTTTCTTCTTTAAAAAGAATTATCAATGTTCAAAAACACAAGTTGTCTTTCTTTAAGCATGCAGTGGCTAATCTAACATTCTTTTCATGTTTATGTGCTTCTTGAATTTACAGTATTTTCTTTTCCTTGAGAAGTAAATCTACTAACTTACAATGTACATCTTGCACATCCAAAACATTTATTTTTCTTGTGTGGACAGGTGGGAGGAAGAGGATTTGTGGGGCCATATCAATTTGAAAAAGTTCAGAGAGTGTGATAAACTAGAAGGACAGAAAATGTAATTTATCTGACTTAGAATGGCACAATTTTGGCACATGTTTTAAGCAGAAGTGTGTGTATTCAGAAATGGGAAATTGGTGTCTATGCCGCATTTGGGCAATGAAAGAATTCATTGGCAACAAAAGAAAATTTGTATCAAAGCCAGGATTCAAACCTGGGTCTCCTGCTTACATTGCAGCTTCATTAACCATTTACGCCATCTTTACACAGTGGTTAGACACAACTGCACAAACTAGAGGCATCCCTATAGCCTCAATCCGAATTCCCATTTGCTGAACACTACCAAAGCCCATTTTTTTTCTTTTTGATCATCGTATCATGCGAAGTACCACATTATGTTGGGCGAAGAGTGCTCAGTGCTCCCTTCACAAATGGCCATGTTACCCTTCATGACACATATAGTGGTGTCTGTTCTTTTGGACGTGTCCTGAAGATCAGACACCATTTCTGTTTTCGATCCCGTGGCTGTAAATACAGAATCTTTGGAAAGAAGAAGTTCTTACCTCTGCTGCATTTAGGCAATGAAAGAATTCACTGATGGCAAATGACAATTTGTGCCAAGGCCAGGATTTAAACCTGGGTCTCCTGCTAACTAAGCAGGTGTCTTAACCATCCACACCACCTTGACTTCTGCCCCGGTAGCTGAGTGGTCAGCGTGACAGACTGTCAACCCTAAGGGCCCGGGTTCGATTCCCGGCTGGGTCGGAGATTTTCTCCACTCAGGGACTGGGTGTTGTGTTGTCCAAATCGTCATCATTTCATCCTCATCGACGCGCAGGTCGCCGAAGTGGCGTCAAATCGAAAGACCTGCACCAGGCGAACGGTCTACCCGACGGGAGGCCCTAGCCACACGACATTTCCATTTTATACCACCTTGACATTTGTCACCAATGAATTCTTTCATTGCCCAAATGCAGCAGAGATTGGAATTTCTCCTTTCTGAACATATTCTATGTCCAGTCATGGGATCAAATATAGAAATGGTATCTGCTCTTTCGCACATGCCCGAAAGAACAGGCACCAGTCTTGTAGAAGTACATTTCTTATTTTAAAGAAACAGGAAGAGAGCATGACTGCATATCAGAAGATTTTAACTGTTTCAACTTATTAGAGAATTTCTATACACGGGTCACTGTTTTATTCGCAACAATGTCACAGCTTGTGTTATTAGATAATAACACAATTTTCTCAACTTGTTCTTCTGATTACCATTTTGTAAATGGCTTTTATAGGCAGACAAAGAAAATTGGAATCTGTCTGTGTGTGTGTTTGTTTTTTTTATTCAGCACAGTTTCATGCTAACAACAATACCTTTCAGATAGTAAAGAAAAAAGTGTTGTGATGTTAAAGAAATATCTTAACTTCTTGTTGGTGCAAGAAAGAGAAAACACATCAGACTTATATTAGATTTCAGACTAGATATCCTAATCAGGCTTCACTCATTTTATTTTATTTGTGTACACTAGTAATGTAAGAAATATTGGATGATTGTTGGCTGGCAGAGACAAGACTGCTGAAATATAAAATGCTGTTCAGCATTCAGTACTGAACTATTTATTATTTGTAAAAAAGGAATGTCTTTTAATTTATTTCTTGATTTCTCTAAACATGCTGTACCTTGTTCCATACAGATTATGGTTGTATTCTGCAGACTCAAGAAACTCTCCATTGTTGATTGCAGCTTTCATTGCCTCTTTTGTTGTAAAATTATAGTGTACACCATCCACTTCCCCACTACGAGGACTTCGTGTTGTGTGAGACACAGAAAAACCAAACTTATCTGGAAATTCATCAAATAGCTTCTTCAATAGAGTTGATTTTCCACATCCAGATGGGCCACATATCACCATGGCCTTTGGATTTTCTTTCACCATTGTGTTATAAACTGTAACAAAGAAAGGACATCTTATAATGTCTCAGCATCAGATATACTGTTTTGTATTGTAGACAGAAGACCATAACAATCAAATAAATATTCATGAGAGCAATGGTTTACATACCTAATTGCTTCGTAAATGAGATCTTGTTTTGCAAAAAATTTAAGCATATTTTTGAAAGGTTCACAAATACAACTGACATTCTTGTTTTTTTAAGAAGTGGTGCACTTTAGTTTATTAAAGCTTGACCCATACCGATGGTATACCACTAAAAAATTTATGATGAGAATACCAAGGCATCCTCTTCAGTGAGATCCCTTTAATCAAATACATACTTTTCAAAACATATCAAGTAACCAAAACATTCTCATTGATATTCCATATATATAACATTCTGTAATATAAAAAGTATGGACCTGTTTAAAGCATTTGGAAAGTGATGATGCAAATGGCAGAGGTAAGTGTTAGTTTAGTTACGTGAACATATCTGAAAGTGCACGAGTGTCATGACAAAAAGCAATCATATACAGCCCTGTATACAGCAGAATACTAAATGTGATTTATAAATGATAGCAATTTTAATGAAAAAGATGGGTTAGATAAAAAAAGGGGCACAAAAGGAATTACAGGGGAGGCACAGACAGACATCACCAACAGTAAAAGCAATGCCAACACCATAAAAACAGTGAGGGGGCAAGGATTAGTAAATTCACAATGTTCTTCAGAATAGTTGATACTGTAATACTTAGTGGGAATTATATACGAAACTCAGTTATATATTTATATAGGAAACTCAAACATGTCAGCTACATAGTCATGTTATGCAGGACATTTAACTTTAGCATCTTGAACATACATAGCTTTTTGCGTGCCAAGAATTAAAAGTTTGATCAGTATAAGAGTATCATTCCTGGAATGAAATGAAAAAGATAACTATTATTATAAAGGGCACTCAAAATAAAATGAGATAAATAATAATAATGTCGTGTGGCTAGGGTCTCCCGTCAGGTAGGCGGATCGCCTGGTGCAAGTCTTCCTAGTTGACGCCACTTCAGCCGAGATGAAGGCTACGTAAACTATACTACTTTTTATTCTTCTCACACACAGGTTATACCACTGTTAACGGTTTATCAACAGTTGGTTGTTTAATTTGCAACAGACTGCTGTATTATTCTTTTCCAGAAGACACCAGGACTATGCCTGTAAAGTAACTGTTTTGACAAAAGAGAGGTAGCTAGATTAAGTCACTTGGCAAGATTATTATTATTATTATTATCTCTATATAACAAAATGGAAAAATTGGATGTAATCAACAAGAAGAGGAAAACCAAACAACTGCAGGATACCAAGTGTGAGACTGTAGTCCGTACATGGAAACTGAGACCAGTTGTAGATTTGTCTCCACATTTTTTTTTATTGTCTTTCTGTGTCAGAGAAATGTCAAAAGGAAAACAAGCAATGGAAACTCCAGGTTGGAATATCAACAATATAAGGAAAAGGATAGATTGCTACTCACCATAAACATGATATGTTGAGTTGCAGAAAATCACAATGGCATAACTGTTACACATTTAGCTTCAACCACAGCCTTCACCAGAAAAGAAAACACACAAACATTCATTCACACAAGCAAGCACACATGACAGCCATCTCCGGCAGCTTGGATCCGAATGCAACTGTCACACTGAATGACAGCAATAACCTGAAGAGCTTGGGGAAGGGGAAGGATAGCAGGGTACAGTTGGGGGGAGAGAAGAGTGCTGTCTCACAGTGCGTGCAGGGACTAGATGGAGGGAAGACATGATTACAAGGTACAGCATTGGGAGGCTGAGGGGTTGGGAAGTGGGGAAAGGGGGAGGGGGGAGGGAGGAGCCAAAAAGGAGAGGAACAGGGAAATTGAAAGACAGATGGGTGCACTGTCATAGGACGGCACACAATCAGGTTAAGTGATGTGAACAGAGAGGAGATGATAGCAGAGAGGAGACAGAAACTTTTGGGTGGATGGCGTGTGGACAATAGGTTACTGTATTTCGAGGCCAGGATATTTTCAGAAGTGGAGAATATGTTGAAAGAATAACTCCCGTCTGTACAGTTCAGAAAAGCTGGTGGTGGAGGGGAGGGTCCAGATGGCCTGGGTTGTGAAGCAGCCATTGAAATCAAGCATATTATGTCCAGCTGCATGTTGTGCCACACGGTGGTCTACTTTACTCTTGGTCACAGTTTGGCAGTGGCCAGTTATCTTGGTGGACAGCTGGTTGGTAGTCATACCAATATAAAAAGCTGTGCAATGAGTTTGCAGCAGAGCTGTTATATGACACAGCTGCTTTCACAGATGGCCTGGCCTCTGATGGGGTAAGGCAAGCCTGTGACAGGATTGGAATAGGAAGTGCTGGGTGGGTGAATTGGGCAGGTCTTGCACCTGGATCTTCCACAGGATTCCGTGGCAAAGGGTTGGGACTGGGAGTGGCACAAAGATGGACTACAATGTTATGGAGCTTGGGTTGGCAAAGGAACACCACTTTAGGAGAGGTGGGAAGGATCTTGGTTAAGATGTCACTTATTTCAGAGCATGATGATAAGGAATTAAAGCCTTGACAAAGGATGTGCTTCATATGGCCCAGTCTGGAGTGGTATTGGGTAATGAAAGGGACACTCCTTTGCAGCTGTTTCTGGGGGGGGGGGGGGGGGCGGTGAGAGGACTGGGGGTTTGGGGGAAAATGGCACGGGAGATCTGTTTGCAGACTAGGTCTGAGGAATAGTGCCTGTTTGTGAAGGCCTTGGTGAGACCTTCAGCATACTGAGCAATGGAGTTCTGTCACTGTAGGGTGCCCAGGCTGCAGGTCAGAGATTTTTGGGTGTGGAAGGGATGACAGCTATCAAAATGCAGGTACTGTTGGTCATTGGTGGGTTTAACATGGGCAGAAATGTGAATGGAACTGTCAGAGGAAAGAAATTCAAAGTCCAGGAAGGTGGCACACTGGGTTAAGAACAACCAAGTGAATTGGGTAAGAGATAAAGTGTGGAGGTTGTGAAGGAACAAGGATAGGATGTCTTGGCCCTGAGCCCATCTAGCCCCTGCACACACTGCTATGCAGCACTCTTCTCTCCCCACAAACAGACCCTGCTATCCCTTTCCCCTCCCTGTCCCCTCCAATTGCTGCTTTCATTCAATGTGACAGTTGCATTCCGGTCTGAGATGTAAGATATGGCAGTCCTGTGTGTGTGTGTGTGTGTGTGTGTGTGTGTGTGTGTGTGTGAGGTATGCTCGCATGTGAGAATGAATGAATACTTGTGTGTGTGTGTGTGTGTGTGTGTGTGTGTGTGTGTTTTCTTTTCTGAAGACGTCTTTGGCAGGAAGTTAATTGTGTAACAGTCTTTTTGTTGCGTCTGTCTGCAGCTCAACATGTCATCTTTATGGTGGCTAGCAATCTCCTTATATTGTTGATACAAAAGGAAAACAAGTATTGACAAAGGGAACAAGTACAAAAAGTCAAATAAACTGAGGATATAAGATACTGTCACTGTCGGTTGGAGGAAAGAAGTAGTTTTGCCCCTATACTTCTTAGCCTGTTCTTGAGGACAATATTATGGAAATGGATGAGGAGGTAAAGAAGATGAAATGGGAGATATGATACTACGTGAAGAGTTTGACAGAACACTGAAAGACCTAAGTTGAAACAAGGCCCCTGGAGTAGACGACGTTCCATTAGAACTACTGATAGCCTTGGAAGAGCCAGCTCTGACAAAACTACCATCTGGTGAGCAAGATGTATGAGACAGGCGAAATACCCTCAGACTTCAAGAAGAATATAATAATTCCAATCCCAAAGAAAGCAGGTGCTGACAGATGTGAAAATTACTGAACTATCAGTTTAATAATCCACGGCTGCAAAATACTAACACAAATCCTTTACAGACGAATGGAAAAATCGGTAGCAGCCGAGCTTGGGGAAGATCAGTTTGGAGTCTGTAGAAATGTTGGAACACGTGAGGCAATACTGACCCTATGACTTATCTTAGAGAATAGATTAAGGAAAGGCAAGCCTGCATTTGTAGATTTAGAGAAAGCTTTTGACAATGTTGATTGGAATACTCTCTTTCATATTCTGAAGGTGGCAGGGATTATAATATAGGGAGCGAAAGGCTATTTACAATTCATACAGAAACCAGATGGCAGTTATAAGAGTCAAGGGGCATGAAAGGGAAGCAGTGGTTGGGAAGGGAGTGAGACAGGGTTGTAGCCTATCCCCAATGTTATTTAATCTGTATATTGAGCAAGCAGTAAAGGAAACAAAAGAAAAGTTCGGAGTAGGAATTAAAATCCACGGAGAAGAAATACAAACTTTGAGGTTCGCCGATGACATTGTAATTCTGTCAGAGACAGCAAAGGACCTGGAAGAGCAGCTGAATGGAATGGACAGTGTCCTGAAAGGAGGAAATAAGATGAACATCAACAAAAGCAAAACAAGAATCATGGAATGTAGTCGAATTAAATTGGGTGTGGGAATTAGATTAGGAAATGAGACGCTTAAAGTAGTAAATGAGTTTTGTTATTTGGGGAGCAAAATAACTCACGATGGTCGAAGTAGAGAGGATATAAAATGTAGACTGTCAGTGGCAAAGAAAGCGTTTCTGAAGAAGAGAAATTTGTTAACAACGAGTATAGATTTCAGTGTCAGGAAGTCGTTTCTGAAAGTATTTGTATGGAGTGTAGCCATGAATGAAAGTGAAATGTGGACGATAAAGAGTTTGGACGAGAAGAAAATAGAAGCTTTCGAAATGTGGTGCTACAGAAGAATGCTAAAGATTAGGTGGGTAGATCACATGACTAATGAAGAAGTACTGAATAGAATTGGGGAGAAGACGAGTTTGTGGCACAACTTGACTAGAAGAAGGGATCGGTTGGTAGGACATATTCTGAGGCATCAAGGGATCACCAATTTAGTATTGGAGGGGAGAGTGGAGGGTAAAAATCATAGAGGGAGACCAAGAGATGAATACACTAAACAGATTCAGAAGGATGTAGGTCGCAGTAGGTACTGGGAGATGAAGCTTGCACAGGATAGAGTAGCATGGAGAGCTGCATCAAACCAGTCACTGGACTGAAGACAACAACAACAACAACAACAACAACAACAACTTCTTAGCAACTAGAGAGAGGTTAAAATATAGTCCACTGCAAATTCAATACCTTTCTGCAAATAGACATACTATTTACACTTTCCAAGAGGAAACTCGGTGCAGTGGCTGACAGAGGATAGCTCAACTGATACAAATTGAAGGTACTTAACCAGCACTTACAGGTTACCCTGCCTCCCAACCTAGCCTCACTGCATTAGCACACAGCACTGAACTGAGCACAGCACCTGCTTTTGTATAAAAAAGCGTATATGACACACGGAGTTAACGAAAAAGAAAATAAAACTCAGCACAGTGAAGACAAATCTCAACGGTGAAACTACATCACATTGCATTGTATGCCAGGTTGTGGTTAAGCCTGTATAATTTGTGCAATCAGCTACCACATTTAGCGTCTTTTTGGGGCATGCAAATAGGACATCAGTCACTCTCCACTCTCCCCTCTTTTGGTTTTACAAAGCTAAAGACACCACTGTTCTTCATTTAATTCTATGCACTATTGATGGCATCTGATTCAGCTGACAAAGGTTAATCTAAGAAATTGACAACAGCTATACATATCTATGCTTTTAGTTGTTTCAACTTTCAATATATGTGTTTTTACAATGTAAATCACTGAAAAACAGATTCCTCAGTTACAACTACCACACTGTGGACTGTGATACTCCTCAGCAGTACTGTAATATTTACCTAAAAATAAAACCTAAGAAAGGTAAATCAAAAGTAACTTTTGTAGTCATTGCCTTACAGTCTGTTCTGCTGAAAAAAGATGTAGAATATAAACTGCAATTTTAACTATTGTTGCACACTTTTCAAAGAGTATGCACTGACCAATCTAGTGAGGTATTTTACAAACAAGTATTGATTGAAAATGAGATTTTCACTCTGCAGCGGAGTGTGTGCTGAAACGAAACTTCCTGGTAGATTAAAACTGTGTGGTGGACCAAGACTCAAACTCGGGTCCTTTGCCTTTTGCGGGAAAGTGCTCTACTGACTGAGTTACCCAAGCACGACTCATGTCCCATCCCCACAGCAAGTTTGAAAGGTAGGAGACGAGGTACTGGTAGAATTGAAGCTGTGAGGACAGGTCGTGAGTCATGCTTGGCTCGCTCAGTCAGTAGAGCACTTGCCTGCAAAAGGCAAAGGTCTCAAGCTAATAGTCTCTGTCCAGCACACAGTTTTGTTGCCAGGAAGCTTCAAGCATTGATTGAGGTTTGACAATACTAAGAAGCTGCTTATAAACCAAACTTGCAAATCTGCCAAGTGAAGCCAAAAGCAAGAAAGTTTATGGGAGAACACCTCGACATACTTGAAAGTCAAATTATGCCTACACAGGTATCTCATTTCAATGGTGCGATGGTCAAAAACTCTCAGTACTTCAAAAGAGATCAAATGTTGTAGCAGCAAAACAGAGATGAAATTCATTTTTCTTGTTTGAATCCATTTACCAATTTCCTTGCAGTTCCTATGAAGGTTAGAGAGTAGTATAGCTTGTGTTTACTGCTAACAGCATCAGCACTACTGCATGCTGTCTGACTGAAAGATAGACAAAGTGTCTTTTATTTTCAGAAAAGTGTAACAAGACAGACACTTACATCAGAACAACATTCTTCTGTAGATGTTTTGGAACATATTTTATACATAAATGTGATTATATTGATCTAACAAGCTGCTCTACTGGAATCAGCATGAGTTTCAAAAGCAAAAACTGTGTAAAACTCACTCTGACTACAAACTTGCAAAGGTTATAGAGAAGTGTGATCAGATGGGTGCTGCATTTCTTGACTTTCAAAAGGTTTACTACACAACTGCATATTATTAATTAAGTACAGGTTTATGTAATATCTAATCCAACATCCATCTGGTACATGAATTTCCTGTCAGGTAAAATTAAATATGCAGTGCTTGTTGAGCAAATACAACATTGACATTAACAATATGCATAAATGACATGGTGAATAGTACCATAAATTGTTTCATATTGTTCATCGATGACAATATTTAATGTGATTTCAGATGGGGCTGGTTGTGACATTCAGAAAGATTTATGAAATATCATGCCTTCCTGTGACAAATTTTAGTTCATGTTAAACAAAACTAAATGTAAAATTATGCATAAACTTAGGTGAAAGCTACTACAATGTCAATAACATTATACCTACACATGTCTGAATAATGTAGATGATATGTATAATTTGTGCTTGATTTTTTTTTTAATTTTATAAGAGGATTACCCAACAACTCATATAAGATGATGATGATATTGTTGTGGTTGTCGGTTCAAAGGATGGTCTGATGCAGTTTTCTACTGCACAAGCCTTTTCATCTCTGCATAACTACTGAAAGCTACATCCATTTGAACCCATGTGCTTGGTCTCCCTCTAAATTTTTACCACTGCCCCCCAACTCTTAATATTCCTTGATGCCACAGGATGTGACTTATCAACCAACCCCTTCTTTTAGTCAAATTGAGACGTCTTTCCTTCCCAATTTGATTCAGTACTTCCTCATTATTTACCTGATCAACCTACCTAATTTTCAGTATTCTTCTGTATCATCAAACTGCTTATCATACAGTTTCACTATTGTAGAAGGCTAAATTCCAGACAACCTCTTCAAAAAAGACTTGCCACCACTTATACCTATTTTTTTTATGTTAACAAATTTCTCTTTCACTGATATGCATTTATTGTTATTACCAGGCTAAATTTTATATCATCTTGATTTTAGCCATTATTAGTTATTTTGCTACTCAAATAAGATAATTCATTGATTACTTTTAGCACCTCATTACCTACTTTGACCTGCTTCAGCAGTGCCAGATTTGATTTAACAACATTCTATTATCCTTGTTTCACTTTTGTTGATGATTATCTTATAAACTATTTTCCAAACACTATCCATTCTTTTCAGCTACACTTCCAAGTCCTTTGACATGTCTGCCAGAATGACCTCAAAAGTTTTTATTTCTTCTCCTTAAACTTCAATTCCCTTTTTAAATTTCACGTTGGTTTCCTTCACAGTTTGAATAATCCTGAGGATAGGCTATACTCTTGTCTCACTCCCTAACTACAGCTTTCCATCTGTGTCCTTTGACTCTTAGAACTGCAGTCTGGTTTCTCTACAAATTGTGAATAACCTTTCACTCATCATCATCATCATCATCATTTAAGACTGATCATTCCTTTCAGCGTTCAGTCCGGAGCATAGTCCCCCTTATAAAATTCCTCCATGATCTCCTATTCAGTGCTAACTGAAGACCACAACAACAATGTTAGAACAACAGCTATTCCATTTATCAAGTGAATGTTGAGAATGGGAGATAATACCTATCGCAGGGTCGCGGAAGTAACATCACTATAAAAAAAGTTGCCTAGGTGCGAATAGGACTCGCTCTCTGAGAGTTCCGTACAAACTAGATTTTTTATCCGTTCCGGAAATCGAGGGTGGTGACGTTTTTTGTCTGTTATCAACACTGACACTGGAAAGATATCGGTCCCAGGGATTCTAAGACTTTCCAGGGTGTTTAATTTTCAAGTCTGAAGTCTGAGAACGAATGACAAAAGATATATTTTTCTTTGTGTGATATAATTACAAAGTAACGATTTCGGGTTTTTCCTTTTACTTATAAAGTGAAATCTTGCTTCTGTAAAATTTCATGAGTCTAGGTCAACGGGAAGCACTTAACAGATTTTGAATGAATGAGTTTTCGAGCAGCAAAATATGGCGGATAAATGGCCATATCTTTTAATTTCATTCACCCAGAAGCTTAAAATATTTTCACAGCGAAGGGACCATAGACCTTAATATGTGACATAAATTTGAACTTGGTACAACTGTTCGTTCTTTAAAAAATGGTATTATCAGTCGGATATTAGCAGTCTGACAGAGAGACAGAAAGCCAGACGGACAAGGAAGCGATCCTGTAAGGGTTCCGGTTTTACAGACTGAGGCACGGAAGCCTAAACCGGAACTAGAAACGCCTGTAAAAACTCTTACTAGAGGAACGAAATTGTTTTAGAAAAGGACGATAATGCAGTGAGAATATTGCAGTAGTGCCACATATAACTGAAAAGAACCGAGAATTTAATCTGGAGACTCGAATTGCATTTGTAGATTATGAAAAAGCCTTTGACACAATAGACAGGTATATGCTATGGAATAGAATGGAAAGACCACCAGGTTATCCTAAACAATTAATCCAAGTTTGTATTTTAGTAAGACTATAGACCTCAAGGAAAGAGAAATATAAAAACACCAAGGAAAAGATTAGAGCGAATGAATACTCCCAAGTAAATCACTGAGTAAGTGGGAAAAAGGTATTTAAATTGGTATGGGCATGTGATGAGATTAACAGATCAGCGATGACCGAAAGAAGTACAGTATTGGCAACCACCAAACAAGAAAAAAAGAGACCCCGTATGGAATGGAAAAATCAGATGGAACAGGAGATGTAATGAAAAATTTTGAAAGAAGATTTGTACAAGGATCGAGAGGCTTGGATACGATGTTGCTAAAAACGGCCGAGATGCCATTCTCTAAGACGACGAGAGAAAACTAGCGAGTGTTATGCAAATTACAATAAAATGATTTTCCTATTCCATCTATAGTGCTTAGTAGCAATGTTAGAAGATATGGAAGAACATCGGGAATAATGAACTGATGCAACTCAAGCAATGGCTTTACGTCATGAGCCACACTCAACTAGTCCTGCCTATATAGAGGATGAAATAGTCCTTAGAAATTGCCAGTAAGGAAAACAAGTCGTCCTTAACACTTTATTCCAATACAAATCAAATATAAAATGAAACTGACTGCATATATTAGAAGAACCAAGCCGAGAGAGGTAGTGCGGTTATAAGAGACTATCACTCTCGTTCCGCCAAATTTATTAAGACAAAAATTCGGTGGGTTCTCTCGAAAAGGATGCCTCATTACCCTTGTCTACTCAGAGAACGTGCCCTGTGTCTTATAAGCGAGTCCTCAGTGAGGAATAAAAACTATAGATTGTACACCTTTTTGTCGAAAAATACATAAATAGTATAGGATTTCTTCAGATGTTAAGCCTATTACTTCAAAATCATTCTTAACCGAATCCAGGTACCTTCTCCTTGGTCTACCCCGACTCCTCCTACCCTCAACTGCTGAACCCATGAGTCTCTTGGGTAATCTTGCTTCTCCCATGCGTGTAACATGACCCCACCATCTAAGCCTGTTCGCCGTGACTGCTACATCTATAGAGTTCATTCCCAGTTTTTCTTTGATTCCCTCATTGTGGACACCCTCCTGCCATTGTTCCCATCTACTAGTACCTGCAATCATTCTAGCTACTTTCATATCTGTAACCTCAACCTTATTGATAAGATAACCTGAATCCACCCAGCTTTCGCTCCCATACAACAAAGTTGGTCGAAAGATTGAATGGTGCACAGATAACTTAGCCTTGGTACTGACTTCCTTCTTGCAGAAGAGAGTAGATCGTAGCTGAGCGCTCACTGCATTAGCTTTGCTACACCTCTCTTCTAGTTCTTTCACTATGTTGCTATCCTGTGAGAATATGCATCCTAAGTATTTGAAACCGCCTACCTGTTCTAACTTTGTTCCTCCTATCTGGCACTCAATCTGTTTATCTCTCTTTCCCACTGACATTACTTTTGTTTTGGAGATGCTAATCTTCATGCCACAGTCCTTACATTCTGATCTAGCTCTGAAATATTACTTTGCAAACTTTCAATCCAATCTGCCATCACTACTACGTCATCCGCATATGCGAGACTGCTTATTTTGTTTTCACATATTTTAATCTCACCCAGCCAGTCTATTGTTTTCAACATATGATCCATAAATAATATGAACAACAGTGGAGACAGGTTGCAGCCTTGTCTTACCCCTGAAACTACTCTGAACCATGAACTCAATTTACCGTTAACTCTAACTGCTGCCTGTCTGTCTTTAAATAGACCTTTAATTGCTTGCAAAAGTTCGCGTCCTGTTCCATAATCTCGTAGAACAGACAATAACTTCCTCCTAGGAACCCGGTCATATGCCTTTTCTAGATCTATAAAGCATAGATACAATTCCCTGTTCCACTCTTAAGACTTCTCCATTATTTGCCATAAGCTATAGATCTGATCCTGACAACCTCTAAGAGGCCTAAACCCACACTGATTTTCGTCCAATTTGTCCTCAACTAATACTCGCACTTTCCTTTCAACAATACCTGAGAAGGCTACACAGGATAACTGAAATGGCGTGGGAGTCGGGACAGGTTCCATCAGACTGGACAAAAGCAGTAATCACCTTTCACTCCCTATATTTTATCTCTGTAAGCTTTAATATTTCAAAAAGAGTAGTCAAGTCAACACTGTCAAAAGCTTCCTCTAAATCTATAAATGTAGGTCTGTCTTTCTTCAGCATATTATGTATGTCACAGGGTTACTAATGCCTCTTGTGTTTTCACATTCTCTGGAACACAAAATGGTCTTCTCTTGTGTTGGCTTATACCAGTTTTCTGATTTTTCGGTAAATAATTTGTGTCAGTATTTTGTGACTATGGCTTACTAAACTGATAGTTCAATAGTATTCACACCTGTCAGCACATGCCATCTTTGGAAATTGTATGTATATCAAATTCTCCCGCTTAATCATGTGTGCTATGTGAAATCCATGATGATGAAATTTGAAGTCTCAGGGCAAGCTCAGAAGTGTAAAGATGTCTCTTTCACTTCAGCAAATTAAAAGACAACCAACAGCAGTATGAGGTACTTGTCACGATACATCATATATAGGAAGACCTTTGGCAAGCTCTCTCTTTAATAGAAACTATCACTCTCTTTTAGAATATGCACATGATCGGCATTAATGGAATTTAAATCCGACATTATTTTCTTTCTGTAATTGGATCCCTTCTGCATATTCACAGAGTTGAAGATTAAAGTGGAGGTTTTGTGCACTATCTGTCTACAAATTGTTTAAATTTTGTTCTGCATGATTTCATGCATTAACTGTTCCTGTGTTGTGTTTATGGGGCAAACATGAGTCCATTTAACACAAGGCATTGTACAGTGCACGACAAATGGTACATTTTATCATTAGTAGTCACGTCTCCCCTACCCCATTCATGTGAATTACAATAGACTGCATCACTATCACTCTAATCTCTCTTGTATTATTTTTGTGATCCATGTGTTAAATACAAGAAAGAAGTAACAGAAATGTTGCACAGTCTTCATCAAATACGTGTACTGTAGTCTTGCTAGCTGGAGTTCTGAGTTAGGCTATATGAGTAACTACAACATAAATATTCTATGAACTGTGGTTAACTGGAACTTACAAACTTTTGTAATATCAAATCATCTTTTCAGCTTTGCTTAAATTTTTATTGAAAATAAATATTGTAATATCAATGGTCATTACCTTATTTCGCCTCAGCACTAATACTCCCACCAAATGCAGTTAAATGATTTTCACCTGTCAACAAAAATATGTACATACAGTATTGCATTCCAACATTTATTGTGTAGCTGCTCTATCCTCACCCACTAAGTAGGTTAAGCATTCAGACCAATACAGGCTATAAAATCATCATCATGAAGTATAGTGTTGTATGAGATCAGAGTACATATGTTACATATCTTTGCCAATCTGCAAAATATACTTATTTAATCTATTTTCCTTCTCTTAAATAAATCATGTGACTTGGAGCAAACATTTTATATATTGCCTTATTTGTTCAGATTTCTTTAAAACTGATAAATGTGTCTTTAATTTATCATGTAATGTATATGATATTTTAGATTCTAAGATATTTGTAGTCCTTCACTTAAACTGAAATATTTCTCTATTTGAACTTTCTGCTGTAGCTATTCCATCTCATCAAACCAATATCTTAATTTTCGTGTCACTTCTCAATCAGCAGAAGATTCTATAACTTTTTTCCTCCTTCAGTCTCCACTTACTTCCTAAATTATGTTTCCTGTATTGAGTATCTTACCGCATTTTATTTGTGTGTTTCAAACATTCAAAGAATTGGAACATGTTGCATGGACTATTATATTGTTGTTACAATCCTCAGACAAACTTTCCTATCTTTATTATTGTCCTTAAAATATCAAGGTAAGCAGTTTCTCAAAATATGAGTGAGCCAGTTACCATGGAACATATTAAGTTTCACTACCAATCAAAATATACAGTACGTCCCATTTCAGACTGAGAGCTGTACTCTTCTAAAAACTATAAAGTATATGTCTCTAAAATAATATGAACACTGAAAGTAGCTTACAAAATGCACTATTGTAATAATAATATCAAGAAAACTATTCAGGATCAAAAGGACTATTGGTTAGCCCCATTACTGTAATCAGCTGTATGAAGTATAACACACTCTGTAATGTTACAATGTACACATCTGAAAACGTAGCCTGGTGAGCAGAACTTCATACATTTCAGAAAATACAAACTAAGTCCATCCTCACAATTAAGCAGGTAAAATTAACTCTACAACTCATAACAATATGTTGGACTAGGGGTAAAGTATCTGAAGAGTGGAATCTGCCTAAAATTTTCTCCACATTTAAGAAAGGCTACAGAAGTGACCCAAACAACTATAAAGTAATTTGCCTAGTTAACATAGGCTATAAAAACTATAGTACTATCTTAAGTAATAGACTGTGCCCTGTCTCAGATACTATTTTATTACAAGAAAAAATGGGTTTTAGAAAAGAACAATCCTATATTGATGCCATTTTTAGTATAAAACAGCTGACAGAAAAAGGAAAGAATTTAACTTTGAGATGCACATAGCTTTTGTAGATTAAAAATGCATTTGACAAAGCCAACAGATGACTAGTGTGGTGGATTAAGAAAACAAGAGGTTTCCCAACACATTTAATTAACCTTGTAAACATTCATTACAAAGAGGCAATAGTTATAACCAAAGGTAGAGATAACTTGACTTATCAGTTAACAACAACACAGGGAGTTAGGCAGACTCCAACTCTTTCCAGCATCTACATAAAAGGCCTTGTTGGGAACAAGGCATCACCTACTGCATTAGGTTGACAGAGAGAAATATCTTAATATTCTACTGTAGGCAGATGATGAATTAATAATTCAGTAAACAGAAGATAAACTTTACAGATCTTTTTATCATCTCAGTTCACTGGCTTCTAAATATAACATAAACATCTCCACTAACAAAAACAAAGGTTACAGAATTCAATGGAACATCCACTTTTAAGATCAAAATTTGTAATCAATAATGTAATATTGGAACACATAACCCACTTTCACAGTCTCAGCTGTGACCCATGATGAAATTCTGACAATGAAGTTGATAGCAAGATCCTAAAATTCAATGCAATCTGGAAAGAATTAGTAATACGGTACAAAAATTCTACAAAAGTGACACAAATGAAGTTTTACGAGGTCATGGATCTCAAACCCAGGTTCCCATGCAAACAGATATGAGCAGGATCTAGGCTGTGGAAACATTTCTTCACAGTGTTAAAGGGGGAACTAGAGAAGATTGCTTCAGACATGAAGACATTAGGAATAAATTAAAAGTTGATTCAGTGCACAAGAAAATAAATCCTAGCAGTAACAGATGGCAGGGACATGTAGGTATGAAGTGTTAAAATAGACTTCCAAAACAAATTCTTGTCTGCAAACCTACAGGGACAAGACAGAGGGGAAGATCATGGATGAAATGGCTGGACCTTATACATCGGAAAAAGTGAAATCACCTAATCCATGAAGGAAGGGGAGGAGGAGGAGGAGGAGGAGGCTGTTGAATATGAAGGTTGGTTTCAACACCAAAGTGTGAAGTGTTTCAGGTCATCTTGGGCTGTGTGGTAGTTTGTTGTACTTCACCCCATGCACCAAACACTCAAATAAGTTGCCACATGAACACACCTTTTTTATAAAATGAATGTTGCTTATCGAATATTCGGTGTCATTAAGTATTATTAATCACAGTCCAGCTAGTCTGTACCCTGACTCCATGTGCCTACGTCTCCAAGTTGGCTAAGACTTCGCCTGCTTACAGTCTGTAAATAAAACTACCGATAATTAACTTCTTGTTCTCATTCACTCCACCACATAAATAAAAAGTGAGATTCAATTCACCTTCTTATATTATATTCAAAATTACAATTCAGTACATGATAAATGATGACAGCCACCATCTCGTACTTAACAGATCTGATATTCAACTTGATAATTAACAATTACAGTACATTCATTATGTCTGACATTTTGCGTTCTTAGATTTCATGAGCCTCTTTTCTCTGCACCACCCGCTCCATAGGACCCTACCTCCAACTCAACAGATAGGGTCGTCTGACTGATATCCACTTCCGTACAGTCACTGGATTGTTATCTCTGGTATCAGCACCTACAATTTAAAGCACCTCCCAACAGTGGAATGCTCACCACTTATTGACTACTCTGTCAAAAATGGTTCAAATGGCTCTGAGCACTATGGGACTTAACAACTGAGGTCATCAGTCTCCTAGAACTTAGAACTACTTAAACCTAACTAACCTAAACCTAAGGACATCACACACATCCATGCCCAAGGCAGGATTCGAACCTGCGACTGTAGCGGCCGCGCGGTCACTACTCTGTCACAAACATCTTTTCTCTGACATATGTATTTAAGGACATGATACCTCTCATTCAAGGAATAGGATGTATCACTACAAGTATTTTACTAAACACATTCCCATAGGATGTGGTAAGCTCTTGCCTTCATCTGGCCTTTCAACTGACTTACCCAACCAGTTATAGAAGCAACTACATTTTAATGAGGACTCCAAATCATGATGAAAGTCAGCACGTTTCACATTAATAAACATTGCCAGAGATGAAAGAAGTGATAATGACAGGTAAATATACTCTGACTAAGAACTGAATGCCAGGCATTTGGATCCACATATTGTCAATTAACCACAAAACCACCAAGCATAATCAGTGCCTATGCACAGCAAACACACACACACACACACACACACACACACACACACACACACACACACACACACACACACACACAGTGAATGACATTGTATTGAAGGAACATAAACATGTGACGAAGATAGAAATAAATTATCGAGTCAACTTCATGCATAGAAAATTAGAAATGCTGCTGCTTTAAGCTATTTTGACAAATAACAGATTGTGATAGCATATCAGCTGATGATTAGTATCATGGGAACAGTGAGGCTCACTGAAAGAACACATGCTGATGCCAATTATACCTATCACAATAGCATGAATGCCAATGAATTTATTAGTATATGACAAGGTGATAGATGTCAAAAAATGTGGAAATCACAGGTTTGTCTGTTACTTAAAGTAGTGTAGAGGTGATTTTGTGGCACCACAATGCACAACAAAGTGCTGGGAGAGTCTCGAATGTGTTGTATGTAGCACAATGATCAATCCAAGGTTTTTCAAACAGAGCTCTGTAGCACACATCCCATGTATATTCCACTACTGAACTAACTTTTTCACCATTAGAATTCTAGTGGGTAGGAGAATATAGTTTCTGAACCATTGAACAATGAAGATGAGTTGTCTGATCACATGAATCTTGTTTCCAGGTCATCATGTAAGGATATGCCATCTCCTGTCCCCAGTTTATCATGCAAGGGTATGCCATCTTCCAGAAGAACATCAGATTCACAGTTACCACAAGCCTATTATTCTTTATCACCTGCATCCTCTCATGGTTGATGATCTTTGTACTGAATGTGGTATTTCCTAAGACACCTGTCAATGGCTTAGGGCAAAAAACATGCTAATTATTTTGTGAATGATGCCAATAAATTCAGTTGATATTCTGGCTCCAGAATTTCCTCACTGTTTTTCTCCCTTTATTTTCCATGTGATCTATTGCATGTCATCTGCACTGACAGGTTCAGTTTCTTTGATCTTATGTTCATTATCATGTGCTTTACCAAATATTGGGCATTTCTGAGTCTTTTCCTCATACTGAATCAAAATTGGTGAAGTACCAAACAGATCAATGTATGACATTCCAATCATGGTTTGGCTGAATCATCAGATGACTACACAGTAAGAGGGATGTTACTCGAACAAATGTTGAGGAACATCAAGACCTAAATATTCAACATGACTGTTGTAAGTAAATGATAGTCTGTAGCAAATGGTGTGTATTCTCTTCCTGTACATAGGTACCACTTTCTTTGTGGATAACTCTTGTGTATGAGCACATATATAATTTAGACACTGTACTCCATTGACTGATTCAAGGGTGTGGAATGAGTCAAAACTTAACATTATTACACAAATATACCAACAGCGAACTGAATCAGTAGTGTACAGTAATAACTAACTTATCATTAATGAAATAATGCTCAGTAAGTGTGGGTCCAAGGTTTGGCTCTGTGAGAGGGGTTCACAGTTTGTTACTGTCCGCTTCCCCAAGTACATGTTGTCATTCCCCCAGTTTTAATGAGTCACTGATTTCAATAACAATATCAACAATAAAATGTTTTAATGTGATAATAAGTAAAGTGCCAATAGTGATTTGGATATGCAGAATCTTAAGCATTTAGATAATATGTATTAGTTGCCAACAGGACGTACTTTAAATAATGAACATGATCTTGATGTCATTTGGAAATATGAGTAAATCAAAACTGATGTAATGATGATGTATTCCACATTCTTCCTTTCACACACTTTAAAACATGTCTCATTTAACGCACACACACTCCATGAAACTCTTTAAATACCAGTGTAGCACTTATACACACAAATTTTCTGCACATTTGCATATTCTTTGTATAATGGGTTATGACTCAATAATCTTGCAACCTTTATACATTTCACAAGAACTGTGTTGAGTTTTAGACTCAGTTTTCACAACAAAGGTATCATTCCAAAATGGTGTAACCGATTTCAGTGCCTCAAAGGGTGTTCAAGGTCGCTGACAATGAAAATGAAATGGCCTACAACAAAAAATTTTAGTTGCCAGCACTTCACTGATAAGACAACTTATTCCTTTAATTCTGTTACTGAATTCATGTATATTCTACAAATCATGTTTACCATTTCTTCTTATGATGTGGAATGTGTCAACTTGTTCACAAAATACCATTTTATTTGAATTTATATTGTTACATACTGGCTGTTTATTGCGTGTTTCATATGATTTTATATATTAAACATAATTGTAGATTTACATTTATTAGTTAAGAGTGCATAAATATGTAGTATTGTTCAGTTAAGAGTTCCTGTGGCAAAGATGGGGAAGATAAATCAGAAGTAATAATAATTTATATTTAAAAATAGTTTTGTATTCTATTAACAACTTTTAACCATTGGAGAGGGGATGAAAGACCTTTACTACTGCAGTTCTCTCCTCTTCATGATGGAACTATGACGCCATCAATAGTTTTCATTTTTATCATCATCATTTTCTTACGGTGTACATAAGAGCAACAGAATATGTGAGAAACAACAAGCTGTTTCACCTTTTGGCAACGTGAAACTAGTAATGCACTGACTGAAGGAGAAAGAAGACAACAGACAGAGCTATTGCTCACAGCAACATTCCACTTTGACAGCATAATCGGTGGAATTTCTGTTAACAGAAATACTTTCTACAAAATTATTCACTGCTGAAAACAGAATACGCCGAGCCGTGTATGGCTGCAAAAAAACAAATGAGTTGATTAGTTGTCCTCATTACTTTGGACAAGAACTTGGAACAGTGAATGTTATATGTGAATAAATCTATGATTTTACATAATCATGTTTACATATTGCTCCATGTATGACAAAGATTTGCTCAGTGTGTAATGACAGAATCTGTACATTGCAACTACATCTGTACTTTGCATATCCTTATAAAGCACATGGCAGAAGATATTCTTAAATATTCTTTGGGCCATATATTTCTTCCCATTCATTTACAGACAGAATGATCTTATATACCTCTGAGTGTGCTGCTAGTATTCTAATTTTTACTGCATGTTCTCTACAAGCAGATAAGTAGCAGGATGTAGCATTTTTCCACAATTCCTCCCTTAAGAGAGTTTATTAATATTCTGCAGTGAATGAAATCCCGTGAATCATTTTGTTACAACTTCATTGTTGCTTACTGGTACCCATATGACTTGAGTTTTTCTACGTATAGCCATTAATTGTACCTACATCAACATACATTCTCCAAAAGCCATTATACTGTGTGTGGCAGAGGGTACCAAATACCACTAGTAGGCATTTCCTTTCCAATTATTCACAATTGTGGCAAGGGAAAAACAACTGTCTATATGTGGCAGTATGAGCCCTAATTTCTCTTTTCTTGTCTTCGTGGCCCTTACACAAAATATATGTAGAATCGTTCTGCAGTTACCTGTAAACAACTGTTCTTTAAACTTTCTCAACAGTGTTTTGTGAAAACGATCCCATCTTCCCTCAAGGAATTCCCATTTGAGATCACAAAGTGTCTCCACAACACTTGGCTGTTGATCAAACCTACTGGTAACAGATCTAGCAGCATGTTTCTGTATTGCTTCAATCTCTTCCTTCCATCCTACCTGCTGGGGATCCCAAACACTTGACCAATACTCAACAACAGGTTGCACAAGTGTTCTATATGCGGTCTCCTTTGTAGATGAGCCACACATCCCTAAAACTCTCCCAATAAACCAAAGTTGACCATTTGTTTTTGCTTTTTCTATTACTGTCCTCACATGCTTGTCCCATTTTATATTGCTTTGAACGATTATGCCTGGTTATTTAATCAACTTGACTGTATCAAGCAGACACTATAAATACTATATTCAAACATTATAGGACTTACATTTTCTTATGCATTGCAATGTAAAAGGATTACTTCATCTACTTTAAGAGCTTGTACCCAGTCCTTGCAAAAGATAGACATTTTATCCTCAAGTAAGTATATGTTAACAAAATTTATATTTTTTGGCAACTTCTTTATGAATGAATCATTTTTGAAAGCCCAATAGTTGAACTAATACAATGTGCCAAGTAATTTATGTATAACAGGATAAGAATAACCCTATCACACTGCTCTGAGGTACATTTCAATTACTTTTCTGGCAGCAGATCTTAAATGCTTTTGTGTCACTAGACAACTCTCCACCAAGGATAATATGTTATGTTCTGCTTATCAAGAAATAATCAATCCCATTGCAATCCTGTCATGATACTCTATAACATTCAATTTCTTTAGTGTGTGTGTCAGAGCAGTGTGCTATTGAATCAAATACTTATTGAAAGTCAAGAAACACAGAAACCACTCTTCTCTGTATTTATAATGATTAAATTATTGTGTATTAAGAGTTTAGGTTGGGATCTATGTGATAAATGTATCTGGAATCAACACTGATTTCCATTGGAAAGGTCATTATGTTCCCAGTAGATTATTATTTTTGAATGAAGAATATAGAGTGTGATTCAAAATGAATGACCCGATTTTAAGACTACATATTTACTGATAAAAACACGTTTTAGCTATGCTATTACAAATTCTCAATGTGTCAATGAGCAGCAGCATGAAAAACATCTAGACCATAACTAGATTCATCATAAACTTTACACAATATATCTGCTTCTACAGAAGCTATGGTGCCTGTTATTCTGTTCTTCACTTCTTCTGTGCGATAAGGTAAATGGGAGACCAAGAATGCAGGACAGTGTCTTGGGTCCAGTGCACCATGTTCAGCGCTGGCCTCCAAGATCACCAGACATGACCCGTGTGATTTTTTCTTGTGGGGATATGTGAAGGAAAGTGTATTCATGCCCCCTTTGCCTCATCACATAGAAGAAGTGAAGAACAGAATAACAGCTGCCGTAACTTCTGTAAAAGCAGATACATTGTGTAAAGTTGATGATGAATTTAGCTCTTGTCTAGATGTTGAACGTGCTGCCACTGGTAGACACACAGATTATTTGCAATAGCATAGTAAAACTTTAAGATTTTGTGACTATTTTGCAATTCATCCGATGTTTGTAGTTCGTTTTCATAAAAAAAAATAGAGTTTTTAAATCAAGTTATTCTTTTTCAAACACCCTGTATTTTAGACTTTTGCTTTAAATGGAGGTGACACACAGAGTGGTAACTCTGTGGACGCAGTCTGCTTCATTTTTGTAACTGGATGTGGCTTGCATTTCATTCTGATTTGTTGACAATGTTCACTGCTAAGTGGTTATACAGTAAATTATGGTGAAGAGTGAAGCTAACCACAACCAAATTCGGCATAAAATCTGTTGAGCTATAGTGATTTCAGTTGCTTTTCACATCACTAGCAATGATTATGTCGCCTATCATTATGGGGATATGACAAATAGTGGTAACACTTGTTGATTCTTTGTAAAGGAATATTTGAAGACAGAATTCAACTCTCTCTCTCTCTCTCTCTCTCTCTCTCTCTGCTCCCCCCCCCCCTTTTTTTTGGCAACTATGGTTAAGGCACTATGTTAGAAGTGTCCAGATACTTATTTTTGTGTGATAGGTATCCTTCACAAAAAAAAGGTGTCTTGACAGAGCTCTGATGACAGTGGTTTTTTGGTGGTTAGTGGAAGTTTCAAGAACTGTCATTCTGGTAGCTAAGACTGTTTCAATTAATAACTGTCTACCCATGTTTTATGCTTTGCTTTGTACCTTTTGTGCAACAGATGCAATTTCTAACAAAATTTCCAATATTGTTTGTGTAACAATGAAGTTATCTATCACTCATAATCATTCTGTTAAACACCTTCACTGTAAGATCAAACAAAGCTTTCTCCTGAAACACAAGGCAGGAGAAGAAGAAAAAAAAAGTACAAGCAGTTACAGTGGTGTTTCTTATCAGGGAATTAGGAAGGTTGCACATCATGCAGGAACTGGAAGAAGGACAAGGATTTTGCTACCACATTGTCCGATGGAGATTGCATCTGTCATTAGATACCACTTAAGTCAGGTGTGCATACCACATAAGTCAGCTGTGGAGCAGGAAATAAATTGCTAAATGTGACTGAAATCCTAGTGCATTCTGCTTGCAATACAGATCTGCCCATTTCTTTCCAAGTTCCACTTGTCTATAAAGGGTAAGATTTAGGGGAACAGTACAAAGAAATCACAAACTGCAATTTGTGATTCACTGGATCCTTCAAACATCAACTGAAATAGTATGACAGATTAATTTTCAATGATGCATGTTTTTATTGATTTTCTTGCCTTAGAAAAAAATGTATACTATGGCTATTGGCATAAACTTTATATTTATGAACGTTTTGTTCTTGAATTTTTACAGTTATTAATACAAACCCCATCTGGGGTACCACAGTTACGAATACAAACCCCATCTGGGGTAAACATACTTTGAGATGATTTTAAATGCACCTAGTTGTGGAAAAAGTGCACTGCATGCTTACTGCTTGTTTCTGCATAATGAATAGTTCATGGGTAAACGAATATTTGCTCCAAAATATAACACAGAATATTACTTCATCTGTACTCCACAAACCACCTCACAATGGGTGGAGGAGGGTATTTTTGGCAATATTATAATTTCTACTCTTCCACATTTCATTCACAAATAGTGCTTGGAAAAAATAACTATAGGTAAGCCTACATGAAAATGAACAATTAAGGCTAAATTTTGATACCAGAACTAGGCACTACACACATAACAAAAACTGATGAACTCATATTACAGAGCTTTTCACAAATCTATGTGATTTCTAACTATCATTCTTATCAGTGTGGTTGAAATTTATCCCTGTATACATTGCTTTATTTCCTGTTGCTGTAACATTACTGTGATAGGCAATCTACAGAACAGCATTCAAATTCTCATTTCGACTAATCTCTTCTGATCAGGTGTTTTTGGCAGACTTTATTGTGATTCTTGCATTAAAGCCAAAAATTCAGTATCATTACAAAATACGAGATTTACAAAAGAACAGGCACTGGAGTCAGCCAACAGTTTGACAAGTAAACATAAATTTTCTGCTAGCCGGAAGACACCAGTTCAAATTGACAGTTGTTGAGCATGACTCTTGGTTTTCATTGGTTAAATACAAACTAACCTAATTAGCAACTGTACTGTACATTTCAGATTTACACAACAGAGTGCATCTGACAGTTAATAACTTTTTTATCTTCAAGTTGTTTTACCTGCAGGGAGAATCTTAATGGGTGCTGAATTATTTTTCTATATAGAACACACCTGCAGCATAAGATTGGTATTTCCAGCTAATTCCAAATGCTTGTCTGGGACACGACTACTCCATTTCCTTATATTTCATAACAGAATTTCAGTCCTTGTGAAACACCTCCAACGCTGCCAGGTGTTATTATCTTAAATTAAGGTGTGTATTTCCTACAATGCAATACAATTTCAAAACCTAGTGGAATAATGAAGATAATAAACTATGTTTAATATAACACTGCAAATTTCAGAAGAGAAATAACAACAATAATAATTTAAGCTTCAACCCATGTAATAATCAAACAAAGCGTGTGCCTGGAAATAAAGCGTTTGGTTTAAACATCCTGTTGGCAATGAGGTTATAAGTGACAGTGCACTGGTTTTGGTTGAGTAAGGATAAGGAAGGGAACTGGTGATGTCCTTTTAGAAGAAATGGCCACAGGATTTTCCCTAAAATTAATTTACAGACACCATGAAAATCCAAATTGGAATTGTAAGAGGGGTGGGGGGTTTGTTTCAGCCCCATCCTTCTGATTCTGAGTCATATGCCTTAACCACTATCATCCATGGTGTCTGATGATTGGGCCATATTGTTGTTTGGAGTATAATAGACTAAACAAACAGTGAGACCAATGCAAAGTACAACACTAAATATAACATTTAGATATTTTTGTTTTCTTTTCCAGGTATGGAATTCAAAACATGGGATGAACACATAGAAACTAATGTTTGTATAGAAACTGCATAATAGTCAGGAGTTGAAATGCGGACATTCGATTAGGTATGTGAATTGAGAATAACATACGGGGGAGTGTCTGAATAAGATTCTTGGTTAATACTTGTTGCTGTGGAGCCAAAAATATATACAAAGTATTAGCTTACAAACACAGCACAAGAAAAATAGCACTATCCCAAATGTAATAACAAATATTAGTTTATAACCAAAAACACACTTTTTAGCCCGTTTCTAGAAACTAAGAAATTTAGCACCTATGGTTCATGTAACACGAAATTTGTAATGAAAAAATTTAGAAAAGGGCTCACTATTTGTCTTACGGTATGTAAGTCTACAAACAGTGAATGAAAGTATTGTTATTTACACACGTTTCTGTTTCACACACTGATTTCCTTTACTTCAACAGAAATTGTAGTATAAATACAGACAGTGTTCTCTATGGGTGGTGACATTTAATAGCAGAAATTAAATCAAGCAAATGAAATACCACAAAAACTGAATTCTCAGCAATTTTCATTTCATTGACAAAGGCGGAATAAAACATGCTCAATTTCCACAAGCGCAGCCTTACACATTTTATCTTTATTCAATGTAGCAGTTTTTGTACAACGAACTCCAACATAAGTCAAATCAAACATCAGATAGGGTATGGCAGGGGTAGTTTGGGAGGGAGATACATCAACATAGGCATTCCTGAGAAGAAAAATGTTAGCCGTTATGTTACTGAGAAAATTTATTTACAAATGTCCTTCCACATTATTGACAGCTGTGCGACATGAACACAAATGAACTAAAATAACGCCTGGTTTTGGTGCCTAAATAAATTTGGAGTAATAAGTTACTAACATTTATCGCAATAAAACACAATTCGGTAAAGCACTCTCAAAAACACAACTATTCTTCATAAACGTTAAAAATACCAAAAATATCTGGCGTTTATTTACACAGGGATAAATTATGTAAACACAGACTGGTAGACTCTCCAAACTTTACTTATTCAAAATTAATTACGAAAGAGACGCCATTACATCGTAAGTGAAAAAAACACACACTAGCAAGCCAGTTCTATAGTTTATTATAAACTCATTAAAATAAACGAAAAATTGTTTGAAACTGATTTAGTCTGAGAACTGTCATCATCTACCGACTAAACAAATATCTACACGATGCGGTTGGCCTATTATCAGCTTTCAAACTAGTAGTATACTGTGTCAGCGTCTATGAACTTTTCAGCCCATTACTGTGTGGTGTAATAGTAAAATTAGCCAAGAGTTTCTATGTGATTACGAATAATTCAACTGGAACAGTTCATCAATATCAACCATACTATCCGAAGTATATAAATATGAGAATGTACACTTGCACGAATTCATGTGCTAATGGAGAATTAATGCTTGGCATTCGCTGAAGTGGAGTTACACTAATTCGCCCCACAGTTGAATGCCATGTTTGGAACTGCTGATTACAAGAACACGTAACAACAGTAACGGGTGTGAAGCAACAGAGACGCGAAAATACATATAAGCAGTAACAAAAAAATTCAGTTCAAAACACTACAAACATACATAATGCTTCTTTCAGATAAGAACGTACTTAATAGAATTCCAGTTCGGTTCCCAGCGTCCCAAGGCTGGTACAGAATTTTACGCTGGAAAGTTAGTAACTATAGTTAATAGGATTGGGGTTATGTGCGGCTTCTACTGGAAACTTGACATCTTACTGTCTACGAACATCGCAAAGATAGCAATATACTTCGAATTGTCAAAAATAAAAAACTGCAGAAGATGCACTATCCCCAATCATTGACAGAAACCGAAGATGAGAATGATATAACGAACGTCTTGCATTAATATGTTAACGTTACGTTGATCGTTGACGAATTGATACTAGTTATACTAAGCGAGAGTAAATTTATGAAAACTGGCATTTTATGTCTCTGCCCCCTAGAATTTGCATGTTCACTGAAGAATGCTGTTTTCATTCCTGGAACCAACAGGTGAGTATTGGCTCCAGCGTCACTTTATATCTACGTTATGTACAGATTATCTCCATAGCGACGACATTTATAACGAACGATTTTCTTTCTGCGTCCGATTGCAAAATAATTTCTGTTGCCCATTTTGGCAAGCGACACGACGTGAAAATCGGAATGTCTCGACCATGAACACAATACCATGCCTATTGCTTGTTTATTGTGGCATCGTTTAGTTATAGTGAGATGATCATCGAAAATGGGAAAACATGTTGTCGATAGGTACCGAACAAAAGGACTCAGTAAGTATTTTGTAATGTCTTAACAATGTTACGGGATACTGCGTAACCCTGAAACAATATTATTTAGCTTGATAGAGTATGTCGAGCTGTGCTTGGAAAATGCAAGTTTTGCAAATATTTTGAGAATTTAATGTTCACAATTATGAAACTAAGAATAGCTAAACATGGCATTCATACAGAACTATGCAGTTAACATCTTCGTCTGAAAAGTGTGCTGTATTTACCGAAAATAACTTTCAATGCGATGCCTCCAGAAATAAGAACATAAAACAGGATTCTGTAAGAAAGAGCCGAAAAAAATGCTACTATCTGACAAATATCTGTCTAGTGCACTGAAGTATCGACCTATACGAAGAGTAACGCAAGACTGCCACTTTGTTCGACAATGTGTTTCCTACGTCTGTCGTAAATATTTCTGTTGCTGCTCTTTCGATTGTTTCAGTGCAGATGGATACCCACTACACCTACTGAAGGGCAACAACATTGAGTGTGTCAGCTTTTGTTGATGGAGTGACAGCAGAAGTAAGAAGAAATGTATAGAAGTATTACACAATAATGTTTTCATTGTTTTGTACATAATAAAGACAAATCAGTTTTTCACGAGGTATTATCTGCATTCTGTGTGTTATATACTTTTTTAAAGTAACTTGCCCATATAATTGTACACTTGGCCCACAGTGGCCCACATGATGTAGAACAATGGTCATTTTCGGAGATTCTTACGGTTTTTTGTGCCCATATTACTTTTATTCTCAAAGAATGGGCTCGTATTTGCTCATCAAGTCAAGTTTTTCGAGTCTTCTTGGGTTTCTCTGCTAGGTCAGCTGATGATTATGCGCTGGCAGGTTATGTTATCCCTGCTTCTTCAGGTCCCCTTTAACAAATCCAATCCATTTTATCATTTCAGTTTAAGCTTTACTGAGATTGCTGTAGAATTTCACAACCTATGTAGTTAGTCTGGTTGGTTCTATCCTTTTAATAACCCTACAGAATTATACTCTGTTTTTACTCCATATGTGAGTAAACATTGGTACACTTTCCATTTCTTTATTTGCTCTTAGTCTCCGTGTACCTTCCCAAGTAGAATGTGGACCTAAAATTTCCTGGATTACTTTTCATTCTCGCTTTTGGGTTTCATCAGTGTTGCTATTTTTATTTAAACAAGTGTTTCAGTCCTGTAAAGGCACATACTGTATCTAAACGTCTCAGTTTTATGTATTTTGAGATAATTATTATTATTATTCTCATTACAAAACATACAGACTGACTCTATCGAGGCAGTCTTTACTCCTGAAGTGAAATTGAATTTGGACACTCATTTAACTGTTAGTAAGGCCGGTATTACACTATCAAATTTCTTTGTCAAATATCTTTGTCCAATATCTTTGTCAAAGCTGTTTGATGGTGTAATAGGGAACTTTGTCAAATGTCGTCCAATATTTGATCAAATCTAGGGCCTCACTGTAGATTTGATCAAAGAAGTCACTTGTCTTCTGTTCACTGCAATGTGTGTTACCACATGGAGCGCTAGCATCGCTGCATTCTGTCATCTGTAGTGTTTTTATAAACATCGCCGATAAATACAGTTGGTGTGTGCCGACAACTACAAAATTAATAGAGATTTATGAAGCTGATGAGGCGCTTTACAACGTGAGGCACGCTGAATACAAAAATAGATTATGAAGATTGGAGATCTTACCTAACCTAACCCTCTCCTGTAGCAAGGAATCAGAGTGTTACAGTGAGCCTGTCTTCTGGAGATGTAGCAGTTCTTAAGTGAATAATGTGCTTTGTGATATGAGGATACACTTCATTGAGCACGTACAGAAATGTATGCTCATCCATTCTTAAGTAATGGATGTACGACTTGACGTCCTCCACTATAAGCTCACGTAACAAGTTTTTTTGAATGCTTTTATCGTGTCGTCGTAAAACCCACGGCTTCACCCAGGTGTGTTTCCTTTTTTTCCCCCGCTTCTCTTCCACATGTGCACACAGTGTAATTGTGGTACATGCAACTGCTGCGGTTAATAGCAAGTTGTTATTGTCAGCCATCTTGAACTTTGACGAAAAATATGACAGTGTAATACCCCTTCTAGCGCTACATCAAAGATCTTTGTCAAATATGTTTGACGGAATATTTGATCACATCTTTGACATTGAAATTTGATTGTGTAGCACCGGCCTAAGCATGTGGTAATTTTGTACAAATAAAAGGCTAAAAACATGTAAGCAATGGTGATCTTTCATGGAAAGTGAGTAAGAAGCGTAAAAATGTGATAATACCTATTAAAAGACATCTTATTACTTTCTGTTGTGTAATTTCAACAATGAATTAGATGTGACGATATGGAAATCGTTTTGTGGCACATTAGCATACAATGACTTGGATACTTTGTGTAAGGCTGAAAAGGGATAATTAAAGAGAAAAATTCCACTGTTCTTGTTTAGTATAGTGTGGTCATTAGTGCCATCACTCTAATACATCTTGCATCATAGCAGTTCATTTAAAAGCAAGTCAAACATAAACAAAAAGAACTACAAAATACAAAACATTGATACTCAAAAAGGAAGCTGCAGACAAAGAAGCTCAGAAAATACAAAAAGCTCTAAAATGAGACTTCTGTAATGGAACATGCTAGAACTAACTTCAGAAGCAAATTGTTTGTTTCTGTGGACAGTCATGAGAACAGTGAATCATCTGCTAGATATTTCATGTATGCAGTGTAAACTCTTTCCTGCTCCATCCTGCTTCTGAGCTAAAAAACAATGTATTGATATAGACACCCTCAGCAGTCTTACAGTTATGATTACACATTGTAATTAGCTGTTACGTTGAGTGTTTAAACTAATGGCATTTGCAGACAACATTTGGTGACTCTGCATTTCCGAATCATGCCAGAACAATCACATTGCATGCCAGAGAAATTGTGTCATCTGCTGGCATGATAAAATGCATCGTACATAAGTTTTCATGTCAGCTGTGCTGCAGAAATGACTCATGAACAACTGCATCACATAATTTATGCCTACCATGACAACACTGATATGCTAGTGGCAAATGTGATACCTAGTCCATCTGTAGGGAAATCCCTGCCCTTACAGTACTATTGTTCACTCAATTCAAGAGCCAGTTTGTCTTGTACCACATCACTTTGGACAAAACTAAATACAGCTATATGGTGACTGCACTTAATGAGGAAATGGCTATGGAAATAGAAGAGATACTAGCTTCACCATCGAACACTGAAAGATATCCCTCTATCAAGTATGGACTTGTAGCAAGCTTGTTGCAGTCAGAAGCTAAGCTACTTTAAAAATTGCACCACACTGAAGAAATTTATGACCACACACGTTGGCAGACAATCCAGTTAACGACGATATTTTGCAGAATATATGGCTGTCACACTTACATACAGATACACAGAAAATACCCACAGTTGACACTGGTGAGCTCAACACACACGCTCAAACTGATGACCAAATAGTTGATATGTATACAGCAAATGGTATCGCAACTGCCTCTGCCAAAAGAGAGATTTCTCTGAAAGCACTGCAAGCATAAGTAGCTGTGATGCCCCACATGTGTTGCGACGGTGACACTCTTCCAGAAGAAACAATTTTTGCCTAACAGTGAGAATATCTGCTGGTACCATAAAAAATATGGAGCTGCAAGTTGGGAGTTCTACCACTCTCTGAGAGGGGAAACATTGCCAGAAATCAGTAGCAATGATGACTGATTTGAAACTGGTCAGCTGTTGACTGTTTAGAATAGATCACTCTAGTAAGCTGCAGTTTCTCATTCACACAGGCGCTGATCGCTCAAGTTGCTCTCCTTCTCATTTTCCACAGTGGAAATGTGACAGCAATCACCTACATATTATGGCTACACCAACTTACATCTAAACTACAATCTTCGATGTGAATCCATGTGGAGGTTCATTGTTGATGATGTGCTGTACCCTACTGTTCAAGCAGCTTTTTTGTCTGTTTGTAGTCTCCTTCCACATCTTCACAATCAGTGCCTGTTTGACTCTGTAACACAGTCGTCTAATCGTGGGTACCTGAGCCAAGCTAACCATACTAGCATCAAAGTGATTGCATACAATGTACAGTAATGACCTACTTTGTCAGTCCCCTGAAATCACCTCTCCATCATCTGCGCCAGCATTGCTGAGACGTTCAACAGTACAGTACATTATCATGTCACCAAGTCAGCCAGTTCACACATGGCCTCATTGTCTGTGTCTAGAAAAACTGAAGATTGTTAGTACAAGGGATATGTGACCCTTCAAACAGTAGCTGGAGCTCTCCACATCATACATTTCCCAAGAAGAATAACGAGTGGCACCTATGTGGCGAGTATCATCAGTTTAATGCCAGAAACGTGCCTGATCATTATTCTGCGCCACGTATCAAAGGATTTGTTATGCACATTCATGGTAAGACTGTTTTCTCCATGACTGACCTCATAGATACTTTCTGTCGTGTACCAATCACACCAAAAGATATACCCAAAACTTCACGAATTTGTGTGGATGTAGTTTGGACTGTGAGTGCAGCTCAGACTTTCCAGCACTTCATGGAGGAAGTAACTAGAGACTCAGAGTTCTGTTAGATCTACATTGATGACCTGGTTGTAATGTCACCTAGTGAGGCAGAGCATTGAACATTTCATCAACTATTCTCTTGACTACAAGATCATGTGTTAGTGATTAACCACAAAGTGTGTCTTTGGAGTGGCAGAAGTAAAGTTCCTTGGTGCTTTATCAATGCGTACAGAATTCTGCCACCTAGGGGGAGAATGGAAGCTATTTCTCAGTTGCTCAAGGCTACTACAATATGAGAATTACACCACTGACAAACTTCGACCGACGTTTTCCATGCGGTCATGCACTACTGCCACACCTCAGCGAAATGCTAAAATGTTTGCCTAAACCTGGAGACTCGCTATAGTGGACTGATGAAACAAAATCATTCTTGGTCAGAGCAAAAGCTGCTATTGCAATGGGTTCATTGTTAGCACATCCTCTTCCTTATGCTTCTCTCTGAGTTATGGTAGACACATTCAACTAGAGATGGAGCCGCCCTACAACAATATGTGCAAAACAATTGGCAGCCTCTGCCTTTTTTCAGCAAGAAATTATCACCTTCACAAGCGAATTGATCAGTGCATAACTGAGCTCTATGTGGTATATGCCTCAATTTAAATGTTTAGATGTGTGCTTGAAGGTAAACATTTTACACCTTACACACATCATAAGGCATTTGTGTCCACTTTCTGTCAGAAGTCAGACAAGGCATCTATGTACCAGTCACAGCATGTAGACTTCACTGCGCAATCTACTATGGATATTCAGAATGTTGATGGCGAGCAAAATGTATCAACAGATGCGCTATCTCGCATTGATGCCATTGTGAAGGAATTTGACTTTGTAACACTTACCAATGCCCAGGAAGGAGCCAGTGAATTGAGGGCTTGGCTTAAAGCAGCTCTGATTCATTCAACAGTGCTATACCCTGATATATTAGTGTCACAAGCACGACCATTCATTATGGCAGTTTTTTGCAACCAGGCAGTATTGTCTCTTCACAGTCTCTTTCATCCAGGAGTAAGGGGTACTGTATGTCTAGTGAAGAAGGCGTTTATTTAGACAAACGTTAGGAAGGTTTCTAAAGCATTTGTTCATCAGTGCAGTGCTTGTCAGCACAACAAAGTAACTCAGCATGTAATGGTTCTGCTTGGTACCTTTGCCCCACTGAGTCAACGTTTTGAACATGTCCACATCAACATCAGTGGACCTTTGGCACTGTTTGGAGGGTACCAACATTGCCTGCTAGCAACTGACTGTTTCTCTAGTTGACCTGAAGCCTCTCCTAGGAAAGACAGAACAATAGCAACTGTAGCAATAAGCTCCTTCCGTGAGTGGAACCTGTAATTCGGCATTTCTCTCCATGTCACTACTAATCAGGGCAAACAATTTGAGTTATATCTCTTTAAAGCACTCTCAGCATTGTTTGGCATAAGACATATTCGAATCTGAGCTCGCCAACCCACCGCTAATAGTCTTGTGGAATGGCTTCATCACCAGTTAAAGACATCTCTTAGATGCCTTGCCACTGAGCACTGGACTGACAGCCAACCTATTGTTTTATTAGGCCTCTGGACAGCCTTCAAAGAAGATCTCAGTGCAACAATGGCTGAATTAATATATGAGCAGACATATGGATTGCTAAGGTAGTTCTTTATCGACACATTAAACAGTACTGCGGGAGCCCCAGATTTTGCACACCATCTTTGCTCATAGATATGCAAGCTTGGTCCTGCAATTTCCAAAGAATGCCCTACTCAGTGACCTTTCTTTTTATGTGATTTAAAGTCATGAAAACAGATTTTAATCCAACACAACGCCATTTGAAAAGCTCTCTGACCACTACAGAGCTGTTCATAAACGATATTATGACGCTACGATAAAATGTTCAATGCTAATATTGATGATTCTTCTGTCACATTATCAATCGCCAGACTCAAACCAGCCTTCACCCCAGCTACAACTGGGATGCTTCCTATATATGCAGTTCTATGACAACACCAGTCATAACTAATCTGCCACTGCCTATGACTCCATATTAACTGAAAGTAACAACTTGTTTTGCACATCATGCACGTATGAACAATAAATACCACTGACACATTGGGGAGAGGGGGGGAGGAAGTGTACAGTGATACAAACAGTGACTCGTCTGCTAAATAACCATGCAGTGTAAACTCTTTGACTGTCTGCACTGCCTCTGAGCTAAAAAACGAAGTATTCTTAGCAGTCTTGTGATTATGACTGTTCATTGTCATTAACTGTTATCTCATGTGCTTAAATAAATTGCATTTAGACCATATAGCAAAAAATATATGTATATATGAGGGACTTGACACTTTGTAGTCAGAACCCAAAACAGAAGGTAAGTACCAAACCAAAATCGCCTTTGTTAGAATGCGGTTGTGCATCTTCAAATATGTAACATATTTGTATGTTATTTTTAGTAAAAATGCTGCACACTAGTAATTCTCTCACTGCAGAAGCAAATTGAGCATAACAACAGGAAACAGGCCTTGTAACAATGATCGTAATGCAGTTCCAGCAGCCATGGCCACCCATGCACAAACATTTGTAAAAATAAGCAGGTCATGCACATTTATGGTAAAAATGTATAAGGTTGAAGTTTCCACATTTTTCATACTGTATCTACAGTTATTTAGTTTTGGAAACAACTACGAAAAATGACATTGGTTCATGGTCAACAAAACAGTTAATCAACAGAAAAAATTGTGGACTGCAGACCTCCCTTTTTTTGCACAGCAGTTTTTTTTATTCCACAAAAACAGTAACAAAATGGCTAGCTTACAATAAAATGACATAAATAAGGTAACAGATAATTGCAGTCATAAATTAGAGCATTCAAAGAATGAGCAGACATTTAGCATCTTAACTGTCACCTTCAACTGGTGGTAGTTCAGCGTGCACATTTTCTTCTTCTGCCCGAGATTCCGCATCATCATTTCCTAGACCCTAATTAATCATTCAGTAAATCCTTGATGCGTGTTTGTAACACTCCGATTTAATCTAGTGACTTATCCCGCTCTATCGGGATCTGATAGCAGCCCAAAACAGGTATTAATTAATGTGACCGTGTACCTAATGGGGCTGGGAATCGGATTGGACTGCTACGGAGTTGTTACATTCCATTTTGTCCTTCTCAAATGCTGTAATAATGATATGTCTGGTGCCAAGAAGAACAACAACACAGCTTCATTAATCAACAACCTATATTTATCACCAAAAACACAAAGTAAGGAGACAGCCACTGCACTCGTCGTACAAAATTAATAACGGCTAATCTCAGCACAGGCCTCTTTGTTATTCATTATCGTCACACGCAAATTTTAATCATTGTAATCCAACACTGCAATCCAACACTGCAATCCAAATAATGCCGGCGCGGTAGACGCGAAAATACAAATATCGGCACTGAAATATCACTGAATCACACTAGTAATTGTACTTGTTCACTTTCCCGTATATTTCTAGGTTCGTATGAGCAGTTGCCAGCGGGCTCGTGCGCATGCGCAGAGCTGAATTCGCGTATGAGCAGTGCCTTCCTCCCGCTTCTGGCTACTTGGAGCGTGGCTGTTTGGTGTACGAGCAGTAGCAGCAAGTAGCCAGAAGCTACCCGGAAAAATTTTCCTGGCGCGCCCAAGCTGCCAGATTCGCGCATGCGCAGAGCAAGCTGAGTTATAGTGGGGGGGGGGGGGGGGGTCCTTCCTCCGTGACCCGTGGCCGTGTCTTCGTTTACAGCTCCCACGTCAAATGAAAACAAAACAGATTTCTGTGGCCGGGAGCTATCAAGTGAATTAATATACATTCTCATAACCATGAAAGACCAAAAGAAGTTACTAGTTCCAATTTTCTGATTTTATATTATTTCCAGGTTATTAGTAATCAACCATTAATGTCTTAATGAAGCTATTTCTGTCTGTTTTATAGAGAAATTTGCTTGAGTTAATTTTTTTTCCGCTGAGGCAGTTAGTTTATTTGAAACGAAACGAAGTGTTTCATTCCGTGCTATTGGCTACATTCAACCTCGTTCAATTTAAAGTGCAAATTTTCATTTTCTGGGATGAATGATGTTATACCATAATAAAGAACCAAATATGAGAATACAGTACTGGACCTCCAAGAAAATTTGTATCACGAGAACCACATGAAAGGCTGAATATCAGGAACTTCAGAGTCCATCTGGACATAGAAATGTGCAATTAGAGCGGAATGAAGCATTTAGTACGGTTTATGGAATTCCGATGCTGCTGGAGTAGTCTCTGATGTCCTGTTCCTTGTAGGACACTGTAAGATCTCTTAATGCTATATATGTACGAAAATACGTAATCATTGACTTGAAGCTAAGTAGGCAAATTTGGTCAGTGGTTTTGAACTAAATATTTTGTTTCAAATATAATGACAGCTGTAGCAGAATTTTATAGATCTGCCTTCCGTGAAAGTGTTTTTCGATCACAAGGCACTTGTCTCGTACTTCCTCTGGGCCTGAAGTTATTTCTTTATTTGTGTTTACGTCTTAAATTTATAGAATGCCATTCTATGCTAAATTTTAGACTGGCAGCATACCATGTTTTATCGTTTTAACTCCCCACATGGCTTCATATTTATTCCTAGAGTAGAATATAAACTGTCAGTTGTACAGTTTCTTTGCCTCATAGACAACCATGTTAATTTTTTCACATTTTGAAATAGTTAAGAAATTTATTGTCCTTTATTCCGGTGTAAGCTACACAAGAAACTCTCTCTTTTTTTGTTGCAAGTAATTTTGTATTCCATCCTAGTAGCTTTTTGCAGTGATGTGTAGATGTAAACGTGTTGGAAATGCTACATAACAAAATTGCAGAGCACGAATTAAAGAAAAAATCTGTCAAAAATTTTATGGGACTTCGAGCTGTGGAGTCTAATTTTGAAATGACTCAAAAGCCAAGAACTGCTTCCTTATTTGCATCCTTTATCTGTGTGGGATATGATAAAACAATTGCTCTAAGTAGAATTCAGTATATTCTCTCAACAACATGCCGCACGGGCGGCACGGCTACACATGGTCACGTGATGCCCCACCAGAAATACGACGAAAAGCGTATGAGCAGAGCAAGCACCAAGCACGGGCTGGCTACGTCATCGTAGCTGCGCATGCGCAGTACAGCCTGTTGTCTGGCGCATTCTGGTAACTGCTCAAACGGACCTTCTAACACAAAAGGGGTTAAACCGCGGCGATGGCCACCCCCTTTGTCGTTACGGCCTTGCATTACGGCCACCGGCCGCCCCACGGCCCGGCCCGCAGCCTGGGTCCCACTCTACTGTCTCAACACTCGCTCTCGCTCTCGCCACCCGACGCACACTATCGGTTGTTTGTCCTGTCGACCTGTGCTGTCGCAAAACTTATAGTAAGGGCCTACGGACCCCTTACATGTTCCTTCCAGGGTAAATTATGTTGACAGAAGAGGAATACCGAACAGCGACATTGCAAAGTCCTTCACTGCTTTGTGATTTTTTTGTCAGTTTCAGCCTTCTAAACGCATCCTTAGGGAGTTCAAGATCCTCCTTTATAACGAACTCCAGATGTTTGCTGTCATATTCTTGTATCTGCCGTACTACTGATTTCTTTTTCATGTGTGACGTGCAGGTGAGGTTAGGGTTGGGAACATGACCCAACCCATCCCATCTCCATGAGGAATCCAGTGTTCCTAACTTATACCCATTCTGTTAAAGACAATTCGGAGCATGTTACCATATTTATTATTGTGATTCTGATACTTAAGTGGTTTCTCGAATTCATTTTCCAAATACATCTTGTATTCAATATGTTCATCACTCCCAATATTGTTAAAAATATAACTTGTATATTTGCCCATTAACCAAACCATTCTGTTATTTTTTGCCTGAGGGTAGTAAATTTCTTCTGGTCTGAATAAAATGGGACATTGTTTGCTGAAGTTCTTGTTCTTTGACAAATTTTCTCCCTGGTCCACCTCCAGTTGATAATTTGATCTCCACATGTGCAATGGTGAGGCACACTATCAACAAAGTTGCATTTGCTGCAGAGGTCAGTTTTACTTAAAGTGATGGCAAAGAGATGCTCGTTAGTGCTGAAGATGTTACTAACTACCTTGTGCCACGCTGTTCTTGCGTCAGACGAAAGAACATCACTACTGGTGTTTTTCCAGACCACATTCCATACTATTCCAGCATATTTAATTTCTATGTTGTTTTTCCTTTCATGTATCCGTCTTTCAGCTAAAATCGCCTTTACTGTAACGTTTTTGGAGTTTAAAAGCTTTTTGCTGAGATAGCTTAGTTCAAAGTAATACTCCCTAATATGTTTTAGTTTAAAACTTATTTTTTGTATATTTGTCGGTGGCTTTACACTTCCTGGATGACAATCTCGTACAGTTTTGCTGTAATGCACCATGGATCGTTACACATTATGCTCCATGTTCATTTGATATACAATGCCATTGCTTTAGACTTGATGTCGGCTAGTCCCATTCCTCCATGGCCTGGATCCAAAACTGCTGTCTTCACTGGCACTCAAAACAATTCCCCTTTCCATAAAAGCTTTGCTAAGGTGGACATGATCGTCTTTGCGACCAGTGATGGAATGGGGAGAACCTATGCTATGTAGTAGGCCTTGGGTAAAATATACACATTGATAAACAGTATTCTCTGGAACTGGTCTATGCTACGTTGACAGTTTTCAGTCAAACCTCCCTTGATTTTTCTTGCCATCTCCAATCTGTTGCTATCATTTTTAAAAGGGAAGTTATCAATGCTATTCCAAGAGCTTTGTGTCCACTAACATGGTTCACCCACTCAATGCGCAAGTTGGCAAGCTGCTTTATATGTAGAAATTTGCTTATGTTTTCTTTTACCCATGCACCTGATACAGAACAAGTACCATCTCTAGTTGTGTCACATCTGCTTGGTCTCTGATGATTATGCCAACATTGTCCATGTAAGCACCTACCACGGTCTTTGTTCTTTGAATTGTAATGCCTGTCAGCCTGTGCTTTAGCTGTCTCAGGAAAGGTTCCAACGATATAACGAACAGGAGCATGGATAAGGGGCTTCCTTGGGTAACACCCCTTTTTATTTCAATTTGTTTTGTCAGTTGACAGTTAATGGAGATTTGTGCAGTAACACCCATTGCCATGTTCTTGATGATGTCGATGGTTTTTGGCAGGAAGTCCATTCGGCGCATTGACTCTATCAGGTGTTTGTGACTAATTTGATCAAATGCCTTATGGAAGTCTATGAAAAGCAGTCCCCATTTTATGTTACTTGCCTGCACTAGCGTAATGCCATCGCGATACAGAGCTGCAGTTTGTACAATCGTCCTTCTAAAAGCACAAGTCTGCTGTTGGCCTATGATGTCAGTGGTACATGGTGTAAAGCGTTTATTAATTACTCGAGCTATAATTTTATAATCCGAATTTAAAAGCGAAATCGGCCATAGGTTGTTTATTTTTTGCAGCCTCTGATCTTTGGGATCAACACGATTTTGCATTGCTTGAACTCTGCAGGCACTGGCTTTCCCTGTAAGACTTCACTGATATTTTTGGTGAACTTTTCTCCTATTAGGGTCCAAAATCGTTTATTGAATTCAATGGGCAGACCGTCAGGTCATGGAGATTTTCTAGCGGGGGAGCTGCACACACTTTCCAATACATCTTCCTTGGTGATGTCTGAAGAAATGTTCTCATCATCATCTCGCGATATTCGTGGAAGATATGTACCAAAGAGCTCATCGTATTCTCCTTCTTTTGTTTCCCCTGACGCATACATACGTTCATAGTACGCTGAGATCTCTTTAATTATTCCCTTCTGGGTGGTGATTATGGTACTGTGGCGACGTCATTTATCCACTGCGCCAAAAACAGCGGGTGAAAGCTGCAGCTGATAGATATTTATCTTTGCCGTAGTCGGCTTGGTTACGAGTTGTTTATTCTTGTTAGTTTTTGATCTGTGCTTGGAAAATAAAATGTTTTCTCATCTCATGAAAAAGCTGTTACGTCATAAAATATAAAGGCTCCCATAGTGGTGACCCCGAAAAATCGTAGCAGAAGCATAAAGAAAATATATATACCGACGAGAATAATGAATTCAGAGACGAAAGCATGGGGCAGTGGAATCAAGATTGAAGACTACAGTCTGTTCGACCAAGGATCGCGGTCCACGCCCTTTGATTCGCCACAAAACGGAACGACAGATGTTAACGCAAAAGATGGGAGTACCTACGCGCGACACGGAAATGTTAAGCTTTCCGCGTTCTGGCCGACGCGCCCCCAGCTTTGGTTTACGCAGGCTGAATGCATATTTCGGCAGCGTGGGGTGTCTAACAACATTGACAAATTTAATATAGTGGTTTCACATCTAAATTTAGAAGTGATAGGGCAAGTAGAAGAAACCTTGTCGCAACAAAATTACTTTGTGCTAAAGGAAGCTCTCATAAGGCATTATACGTTGTCACCAGATTTGCGACTACAAAAAATTTTCGCATACGAAGATTTTGGCGACAAGACTCCGTCACAAGTACTCAAAACCTTACGTACATTAGCCGGCCCGGAACTCCTACCTGAAGAGTCTTTACGTCTAATATGGCTTCGTAAACTTCCTGCCAACATCCGTGTCGTCATTGCAGCAGAAACAGACTTACCATTGCAAGTCTTAGCAAAAAAGGCAGACACCATCGCAAAACACCTTAACCGAAGTTTCTGCGTGTTCCGTTCAACTACAGCCAGGATAGAGGCCCAAGAACGTGTAGTGTGATGGAATCTGACGTCAGTGAGCCAGGAACATGCAATAATACTTCCCAACAGCAGTGCTCATCGACCGAACCCACCATACAGCAACTGGCAGCACAAGTGGCAAAACTCAACGTGCAAGTAACTTCACTCCACCAGCAGCTACGAAGTCGCAGTTGGAAAAGACGAAGAAATGCTATCCAACAGGATCTGACAGATCAATGGTGCTGGTACCACAGACGCTTCGGTAACACTGCCCGTCAATGTATTCAACCCTGCAGCTACCCAAACTTAAAAGGCGGGCGTTAAAGGGCGCTAACGTTCGTCAACAACAACATAGGCGCCCGAGTCATAGCGTGATTCAAAGAGGTAAAAACGCCACGGTATCTGCAGTCAACCAATCACACCGATTGTTCGTGTTGGATCTCTCTTCAGGTGAGAAGTTTCTGATTGACACAGGTTCAGAAGTCAGTGTGTATCCAAGAAAGAGAGGTGATATACTCACGACAACAACGCAACATGTGCTGACTGCGGCAAACAATTCCAGAATATCTACCTATGGTGAGAAACAGTTGGCATTACATCTGAATTCCAACTTCCATCCAAAATGGACTTTTGTGGTTGCTGATGTGCCGAGTCCTATAATTGGAGCGGACTTTTTACGGAACTACCGACTTATGCCCGACCTGGTTAACCGTCGTTTGGTGACAGTTCCCACAGAAGGGATATTGCCTACTGCGTCTTCCGCGTCGGTTCAAGTGCAGTGCGATGTGCCCGTGTCTTTCCGCACGAAGATTTCCGGTTCCTCTACCGCGTCATCCGCGTCGGGATATTGTGATACGATGTCGTACCCGCAACTAAGCGGGGCGCACACGTGTGCGTCACGCAAGAAGACACCCGACAGTCGTAACGATTCGTATGCTGTAGGCAATATCAGAGCACTGTCGGAGGAATCACTTTTTCGTAAACTGCTTCAAGACTTTCCAGCACTTACCGAACCCGTCAACGCAACCAGGAAATGCAGACACAATACTCAACACCACATCAGCACGACCCAAGGTCAACCTGTTGCCTTCCGCCCGCGGCGTCTGCCTCCAGAGAAGCTGCTCGCGGCGCGAACTGAGTTCGACAGACTTCTAAAAACAGGTATTGTAAGTAGGTCTGATAGTTCATGGGCATCTCCAGTTCACATGGTCCGTAAAAAAGACAATTCATGGAGAGTATGTGGAGACTACAGGGCGCTCAATGCCCGCACAATTCCCGACCGCTACCCAGTACCCAATGTGACTGATTTTAACAGTACGATTAGCAATGTCAAAATATTTAGTGTGATTGATTGCGCCAAAGCATTTTCCCAGATTCCCATGGCTCCATCTGACATTAAAAAAACAGCAGTTATCACACCATTCGGTTTGTTTGAGTACAATTTTATGCCATTTGGCCTCAGAAACGCTGCCCAAACATGGCAAAGATTCATGCATGAGATGCTTCGAGAATTACCATTCGTATTTTGTTATATGGACGACATTTTAGTATTCTCTGGTTCTGTATATCAGCATGTCGAACATCTGCGGCAGCTTTTCCGCCGTCTGACAGAGTATGGCATAATTATTAACGAAACAAAGTGCACGTTTGGAAAACGCGAGGTTAAGTTCCTGGGATATTTGGTTTCAGCAGCAGGCCTGTCACCTTTGCCTGAGCGGGTTGAAGCAGTACAACAGATGCCCCTTCCCACAACTTACAAAGGACTTCGCAGATTTTTAGGCATGCTCAACTATTACAGACGTCACTTACCTAAATTAGCTGCCGCCCAAGAGCCACTCACAACGTTACTTGGAGGTAAAAATACAACAGGAAATCGTAAAATTCCATGGAGTCCAGATGCTGAAGCAGCTTTCCACGACTTAAAAAAATGTCTTTCTCGGGCAACACTATTGGGACATCCAAGACTGAGCGCTCCTTAAGCGCTCATGGTTGATGCGAGCCAAACAGCAGTGGGTGCAGCGCTACAGCAAGAAGTTGATGGCAGATGGCAGCCGCTTGCATTTTTCTCTAAAAACCTGACTCGACAGCAGCAAAAATGGAGTGCTATTGACCGTGAGTTGCTTGCTATTTACTTAGCCATAAAGCATTTTCGCACGTCTGTCGAAGGGAGGCACTTTGTAATTTTTACCGATCACAAGCCGTTAGTAGCTATATTTCAACGAGACACAGAGCTCAATTCACCACGTCAGTGCAGGCAAGTCGAGTACATTGCACAGCTCACAACTGACGTGCGTCACATTTCAGGAAAAGACAACCTGGTCGCAGATTGCCTGTCTAGGAATTGTGCCAGTTTAAATTCAGTTCGTTGGACCGAGTTAGCGTCTAAACAACGAGAAGATCCTTTCTTGCGCCGTCTAATAAAGGAACAGAGAACTGCGCTGCGGCTCAGACGTGTGTCTGTCCCAAATGTTCCAGACGGAATTTGGTGTGATGTAGCAAAAGGAAAGGAGCGACCTTACATACCAGAGCAATATCGTCGGGAGATTTATAGTGCACTACATAACCTATCACATCCAGGAGTACGAGCTACAGCCAAGTTAGTTTCCTCCAAAGTACTGTGGCCTGGAATACAAAAAGAGTGTCGTGCATGGGCGTGTGCATGCCTAGCATGCCAGCGTAATAAAATCAGCAGACATGTCTTTGCACCTATTGCTGACTTCCCGACGCCATCTGCAAGATTTTCACGTATACATGTGGAAATTGTGGGCCCGCTATCATGCTCTTCAGAACAACGCTATTTGCTCACAATTTACCAGGTGGCCAGAAGTAGTTGTAATACAAGACATTTCTGCGGAGTCGGTTGCAAAAGCACTGTTGCATTCATGGTTCTCCAGGTTTGGCGTTCCGCAAAACATAACAACAGATCGCGGAAGGCAGTTTGAAAGCCAACTTTTCAATGAACTTTTACTACTGTGCGGGTGCAACCACCTACGCACCACAAGCTATCATCCATCTAGTAAAGGAATGGTGGAACGACTACACCGCACGCTCAAAGCTGCATTAATGTGTAGTTCCACTTCATGGCCTGAAGCACTACCGCTGGTCCTACTCGGATTGAGAACGGCCGTGAAGGAGGACTTACAATGCTCTTCCGCAGAATTGGTTTATGGCGAGCAATTGAGGGTTCCTGGAGAATTTATCGTTCCAGCATCTACACAGCCGTTCGCCCCTGAGCTATGCACGCAATTCGCTAGACAACTCAGCGTTAGAATGAGAAACATCAAACCCACTAACCCTGTCAGACATGGAGACCGGAGAGTGTTTGTACATAAAGGAGAACCGACTCGTGGAGATAACATCTTGGACCTACTGATAACAAACAGACCCGAACTTTTCGACTCTGTATGTACAGAACAGGGACTCAGTGATCATAAGGCCGTTGCAGCATCCCTGAATATGGAAGTTAATAGGAATATAAAAAAGGGAGGAAGGTTTATCTGTTTAGCAAGAGTAATAGAAGGCAGATTTCAGACTACCTAACAGATCAAAACGAAAATTTCTGTTCTGACACTGACAATGTTGAGTGTTTATGGAAAAAGTTCAAGGCAATCGTAAAATGCGTTTTAGACAGGTACGTGCCGAGTAAAACTGTGAGGGACGGGAAAAACCCACCGTGGTACAACAATAAAGTTAGGAAACTACTGCGAAAGCAAAGAGAGCTCCACTCCAAGTTTAAACGCAGCCAAAACCTCTCAGACAAACAGAAGCTAAACGATGTCAAAGTTAGCGTAAGGAGGGCTATGCGTGAAGCGTTCATTGAATTCGAAAGTGAAATTCTATGTACCGACTTGACAGAAAATCCTAGGAAGTTCTGGTCTTACGTTAAATCAGTAAGTGGCTCGAAACAGCATATCCAGACACTACGGGATGATGATGGCATTGAAACAGAGGATGACACGCGTAAAGCTGAAATACTAAACACCTTTTTCCAAAGCTGTTTCACAGAGGAAGACCGCACTGCAGTTCCTTCTCTAAATCCTCGCACAAACGAAAAAATGGCTGACATCGAAATAAGTGTCCAAGGAATAGAAAAGCAACTGGAATCACTCAACAGAGGAAAGTCCACTGGACCTGACGGGATACCAATTCGATTCTACACAGAGTACGCGAAAGAACTTGCCCCCCTTCTAACAGCCGTGTACCGCAAGTCTCTAGAGGAACGGAGGGTTCCAAATGATTGGAAAAGAGCACAGATAGTCCCAGTCTTCAAGAAGGGTCGTCGAGCAGATGCGCAAAACTATAGACCTATATCTCTTACGTCGATCTCTTGTAGAATTTTAGAACATGTTTTTTGCTCGCGTATCATGTCATTTCTGGAAACCCAGAATCTACTATGTAGGAATCAACATGGATTCCGGAAACAGCGATCGTGTGAGACCCAACTCGCCTTATTTGTTCATGAGACCCAGAAAATATTAGATACAGGCTCCCAGGTAGATGCTATTTTTCTTGACTTCCGGAAGGCGTTCGATACAGTTCCGCACTGTCGCCTGATAAACAAAGTAAGAGCCTACGGAATATCAGACCAGCTGTGTGGCTGGATTGAAGAGTTTTTAGCAAACAGAACACAGCATGTTGTTATCAATGGAGAGACGTCTACAGACGTTAAAGTAACCTCTGGCGTGCCACAGGGGAGTGTTATGGGACCATTGCTTTTCACAATATATATAAATGACCTAGTAGATAGTGTCGGAAGTTCCATGCGGCTTTTCGCGGATGATGCTGTAGTATACAGAGAAGTTGCAGCATTAGAAAATTGTAGCGAAATGCAGGAAGATCTGCAGCGGATAGGCACTTGGTGCAAGGAGTGGCAACTGACCCTTAACATAGACAAATGTAACGTATTGCGAATACATAGAAAGAAGGATCCTTTATTGTATGATTATATGATAGCGGAACAAACACTGGTAGCAGTTACTTCTGTAAAATATCTGGGAGTATGCGTGCGGAACGATTTGAAGTGGAATGATCATATAAAATTAATTGTTGGTAAGGCGGGTACCAGGTTGAGATTCATTGGGAGAGTGCTTAGAAAATGTAGTCCATCAACAAAGGAGGTGGCTTACAAATCACTCGTTCGACCTATACTTGAGTATTGCTCATCAGTGTGGGATCCGTACCAGATCGGTCTGACGGAAGAGATAGAGAAGATCCAAAGAAGAGCGGCGCGTTTCGTCGCGGGGTTATTTGGTAACCGTGATAGCGTTACGGAGATGTTTAATAAGCTCAAGTGGCAGACTCTGCAAGAGAGGCGCTCTGCATCGCGGTGTAGCTTGCTCGCCAGGTTTCGAGAGGGTGCGTTTCTGGATGAGGTATCGAATATATTGCTTCCCCCTACTTATACCTCCCGAGGAGATCACGAATGTAAAATTAGAGAGATTAGAGCGCGCACGGAGGCTTTCAGACAGTCGTTCTTCCCGCGAACCATACGCGACTGGAACAGGAAAGGGAGGTAATGACAGTGGCACGTAAAGTGCCCCCCGCCACACACCGTTGGGTGGCTTGCGGAGTATCAATGTAGATGTAGATGTAGATGTAGAAAGACCTGCAAGCAACGTCCCACGTGTGGCTTAGGGATGATACGGTGCGCCCGCCGCTTGTTTCGCCTTACTCTGGACCATACAGGGTAATCACAAGAGGAAGCCACAGCTTCAAAATCGATAAGGATGGTAAAGAAGAGACAGTCTCAATTGAGCAGCTTAAACCTGCTTACACCGAAGAGGGTACACTCCTTCCTCGGTCTGCAAAATCACTCTCAAACGTGGAGCCCAAAGAAACAGCAGAGAGTCTCGCCAAGCCCTCGGTTTCAGAAGAGGACAACGAAGCAGCAAGTGCAGAACAGGAGCAGCCATTGCCTGCACCAGATGTTTTCACGAGAGCTGGTAGAAAAATCAAGTGCAAGTTTCCCCACATACCTGGTGCACCCGGTTTCAAAAGGAGGGGGGCTGATGTGGCGACGTCATTTATCCACTGCGCCAAAAACAGCGGGTGAAAGCTGCAGCTGATAGGTATTTATCTTTGCCGCAGTCGGCTTGGTTACAAGTTGTTTATTCTTGTTAGTTTTTGATCTGTGCTTGGAAAATTAAATGTTTTCTCATCTCATGAAAAAGCTGTTACTTCATAAAATATAAAGGCTCCCATAGTACCATAATCGATTTGAAGTTCATCCATGAAACTTCTTCTTCTATTCTTGGCGTGTCTGACAAGGTGGTACAATGCAGCTGTCTCATCTTCAGTGACTGACTTTGCTTTTGATTTTATCTTAACTCCCTCCAGTTCCTTACGTTTCAAACTTATTAACTTTGCTTTTATTTGCTTGATGTCTTTAATTGTAGAGGTCCCTTAGCATGTTGTAGTAGAATTCTACAGTCTGTTTCATTTCTCTGGCCATATCTATCCTAAAAGATACTAAAACTTTCCTTAACTTCGTTTTCGCTCGTTGGGGTCCACCATTTTATCACACTTGGAAAGTTGTTCAGTGACCTCTACAATTAAAGACATCAAGCCCCCATACAATTGATCTTACACACAAGGATGTGAGAGCCAACTATAATCAAAATAACATGAATAATAAGAACGGGTTCTCGCAGCCAGGTCAGCTGCGATATTGGCAACAATTATGGCAGGCCGCAAGGGTGCTTGGGGCACAGTCCATGAAGTCAAGGCCTGTCACTTAGCTATGACGGTCGGCCTACCGCTCTGCATCCACAGAAGAACTTTAAAAAGAAAAAGAAGTTTAACAACATGTGTCGACCTGTGTATCAGGGGAATGGCAACAGTCAGTATTATGCCAACCAAAACTAAAATGGAACAGGCGTAACCAGAACGTGAATAACTTTCCACCCAACAATAGTACAATAGTCCGCAAAACAGTCATATAGTGGGTACGCCAAGTGACTATGTTATCTGGGTTCCACATGCACAACAAGGGCATGCCATAAATATAGTGGAGGTTACAAATGAGCAGCGTCCACCTAATGTTCAGTCTGCATCGACAAACGAGAACCGACCGCATTAAGCCCTTGAATGCCGGTCATAAAATGGTCTGGGGGTACAGAACAAGTAAAAACAAACCTACTTACATAGATACAATGATGGTATTGACATCAGGGACGAACTAACAAAGGTGTCACACACATGCCAACGTAAGGTACAAGTGGCAGTGCAGACTAAAATAAAAGAATTGTAGGCAAAATACCTAGCACTATAGTTTTCGATACAGGTGCGATGACAAATTGTGCCTCACAAACGTTTTTCGAAAGAATAAGGGAAGCTACAAAAATCCTATACTCCCAGTAAAAGGTTGCAAAGCTCAGTTGTTATTGGTGCAAAAGCTATATTAGTGAAATAGCAGATACAAGTGAAGATAATAATAGGGAATGGAGTTATATTGTGTCTGGCCCTAGTAATAAGCATCGAATTTTTTTAGAGAAAAGCATGCACTGATTGACTTCTCCAAATGAAAATTCTTTTTGATGTGTGAGGGTAAACAAATAAAAGGTGATTTATTGCACATGCCTGAAAGACAATGTAAGTTTTGTCCGGGGTTAAAGGTACAGTTTCTCAAACACAAAAGTACGCTGTGTGAATATATTATGATTCAAAATGAGAGTAGTGTAAACAATAGGGAACACATTAATACTAAGATCACAGACTCCACTTATTTAAGTGAAACATAACAGCAAATGTGCTGATTAAACATTTACACACATCTGACGAAAAACCAGGCATAATTGATATGTATGTCTATAAAATGAGTGTCAAGCCACATGAAACATATTGTAGGAAATCATATCGCATTCTTTGGACCAAGTGAAAGGCTGTTGATCATAAATTAACAAAATGACTATATGGAAGGTTATAGAATCGTCTTTATCTCGATAATGTAACTTACTAGTGCAGAAAACAAAGCAAATGGACAGGCAAGACTCGTTTTAGATGCAAGTGGCATTAATAAAATTCTTGTACCAGGTCATATTCAACTGGAGACCTTAGAGAAACAATTAAAAATTCTATTGTGTTAAATACCTCACCAGCCTAGATTTGAGGAATTCTTATTGGCAGGTAAAACCTCATGAAGAGTAAAGAAAATACACAACTTTTTTTTTTTTTTTTTTTTTTACACCAGAAGGGGTTACCAATTTTGTGTACTGCTTTTCGGAATAAATGTAAGTGCAGGATTTTTTATTGCAGTGCTTGAAACAATGCTTGGTACTGATCTTTTAGATAAAGTAACTGTATATGTTTATGACATTCTCACTGCTACTGAAACATGGTCAGAACATCTTGAACTACTTGACAGAATTTTACATTGATTTTTGAAAACCAGTGTTACAGCTAACTTACAAAAATCTAAATTTGCTGGAGAAGAAATAAAATTTGTAGCACATAGTGTTTTGTCAGCAGGTAGCAAATCTGATCCCACTAAGTTAGATGCTATAAGAATCTTCCCTCATCCTACAACGAAATGGCTGTTAAAAGTATTTTTGTAATTAACTTCACTTTTTCATCTTTGCGTTTCTGAACAACAATTAACTAGTCTGCCACTTTTGAAGCTCTTGAAAAAGAAAGCCATCAGGTGTTGGACAGATACCTGTAAAATTTTTTTGAGGGTATAAAGCATACCTTATTAAGTTCAAATATCTCATGCCATTCAAATATGAATTTAGATTTTTGTATAACAGCTGATGCTTCATTACATGGTCTTGGAGTTTGTCTGTTCCACGTAAACACAATCAACTCAAAAAAAGAGATCACCATAATTCATTTTGTTAGTAGAACTCTTTCAGAGAGTGAACGTTTGTATTTGGCCACTGAATTAGAAGCTTGGCTATTCTATGGACCTTCAAAAAGTTCAACTATTACATTTGGGGTAAACATATATATGCACACTGTGACAACCAGGCTCTAAGTTTTCTACTGCCATGCAAATTACTACATGCGAGAATTGCTAGGGGGACTGTTACCCTTCAAGAGTACTCATTTGAAATCGCCAAGATGTCCCAGAAAAGGACAACATCGTACCGGAGGCACTCTCTAGGTTACTGCAAGGTATCACAGACTTAAATGAATTTCAGAACAGATTACAAATAATAGAACTTTGTATTATTTAGAGATGTGCAAATACATGGCTCTACTACAAAATATAGATGACAGATGGTAGACTGTAAAAACACAGTTTATTCAGAACACCTTTGAAAATGTAAAAGCACACTGTAAAATTCATAATGATGTATTATTTTATTCAAGAAACGCTAAGTGAAACAACTGGTGTGTGTGTATTCCTTATTCTTGTAAACATGCTTTAGTATGGCACACTCATTATTTTTGGGGCGAATATGAAACAGATAAATGACCTAGAAAACCCAACAGGTGATTTTACTTTCCAAATATGTGTAGGAGCATACACAATCAGATAAAAACTTACTTGATTTGTCAGAAGCAGGTGCAGTGACATTGTGTTACATCTAATCACACCAACCAAACCCAGAGAATTACTCTGTGCTGATATCACAGGTCCAGTCAGAGCTGGACATGGCAGTACAAAATATCTAGTAGTGTTTTATGATGTGTTCAGAAAATGTGTTAAGTTTATGCGCTGAAGTCACCGACAGTATCTGTCATAATATGAAGATTCTCACAGCACTATCTGACAATGACATGAAAACCTGACAAAATTCTTACGGAAAATGCTACAAATTTCACAAGTGAAGAAGTGGAAAGATTTTCTAAAGGAACAAGGCATTAAATACATTCTTATCTCAAGATTCCAACCACAGAGTAATTCTGGAGAGAAAATTCTACAAGAATGTAACAGATGTTTATGTACTTATGCTAGTTTATTTGTTTCTTTCATTTATTTTTTATTTATTTATTCCATGAATCCATATAGTGATGAATCACAAGGATGTGGAATGAGTCAGGTTTACATCTTTATAGATATACAAGAAAACGTGCAATGACAAGAATGTAGCAATCTGGCGATATAAGCTTAAAGGCTGAACTAAAATTAAATACATACTTTTGAAATAAACATGATGTAAATTACTGAAAATAACTTTTGGTACAGAAAAAATAAAATTCGTACATTGATCATCTTAGGCAACTAAGATGAACACAATATAAACAGAGACTAGAATATAAATAGAAAATACAATAAAAAGGTACAAAGACAGTCACTGATTAGGCCTACTCTGCAGGTACACACCCAGAGAGTAGAAGGATTTATCAATAAGGTATTTTCTTAATTTAAATTTAAATGTAGGTGGGGGATTAATGTGGGTTTGATATCAGGTGGAAGAGTATTGAAGGTTTTTATAGCAGAATAATGAACACCTTTTTTAATGATACTTAGCTGTTATAGATCTCTGTGTAAATAATTTTAGACCTTGTAATGTGATCATGGTACACATTATTGGATGTAAAAAGAGAATGGTTATTCAAGACAAAAATCATCAAAGAAAATAAGTACTGGCATGTGGTGGTTAGTACTTGGAGCTTATGGGATAGGTTTCTGCAAGAATATCTTGGATGAGCACCACTCATGATTCTAATTGCTCTCTTTTGTGCAGTAAAGAACTTTTTGGCTGAAGGATGATTACCGCAAAAAATTATACCATATGACATGGTGGAGCGAAAATAGCCAAAGTGAGCTGCTTTGATAGCATTCATGTCACCAATAGGGATAATTATATGCAGTGGCATAAGTTGCTACACTTAGTCTTTTATGGAGATCTAGAATATGCTCAGACCAGTTTACTTGTCATCAGTTATAATGCCCAGAAACTTAGATGTGTCACACTGTAATATACAGGGTGGAGAAAAATTGTGTCACGAAATTTTGACCCTGAATAGCTGATGCCAACAGGAACCAAAATTACTAATGTTGTGTAGATCGACAATGCACCATTTTTAAACTACGGAAACTTGGCGCCACGCGCTCCAATTGGCTGTGGGATTGCCGTTCTTCAGTTGACGGGCAGCACTATGGTTGTCAGTTCACACTAACAAACGTCCCTCGCAATGTCACTGCAACAATGTGAGACTCACACATGTCGAATAGTTTCACCCACCCAGACGAGAACCACCTATAAACGAAGAGGAATTAATGGATCGCATTCAACACACCGCCAATCACATCAAAGCAACGCCAGGAATCTTTGAAAGAGTTCGGCAAAACAGCGTTCGACGTTACCAAGCCTGTATCGTGTCAGAGGGTCGCCAGTTCGAGCACCTTTTCAGGGCCGATACAATTTGTAAAATACTTTCTGTACGCGAACTAGCAGCTGTTCACGGGTTTGTTCCCAGTACGTCTTATCACGAAACTATAATGGATTCACCCCCAGGCCCCGAGAGTAGAAGGCTGGCACAGTAGCACCAAGCGTGCGGGTCGCCTTGGATACATCGCGATCTGCGGCAGGCAAAGCATTCACGGTCATGCGTTGTCCACAGCATCCGGCAGCAGGGGAATCCTGCGACCAATCGGAGAGCGTGGCACCAAGTTTCTGTAGTTTAAAAATGGTGCATTGTCAACCTACACAACATTAGTAATTTTGGTTCCTACTGTCATCAGATATCCATGGCTAAAATTTCGTGACACAATTTTTCTCCAACCTGTACAGAGTGATTATAATTGAAGTTAGCTTTCAAAACGCTGTAGAAATAACTCCACTGTTAGGAATGACGTGAAATTGCAACAGAATATTATCGGAGAAGGGGGAAAACGTATGGCAGAAGAAAAAAAAATAGTTACAAAATGTAGCAACAGATGGCGCTGTAAGCATCATAATTTAATAGTGGTTGACTACAAATGTCAAATGAATCATACAACAATGCCGAAGCTGTATGTCTGACGTGAAACGAACTGTACTACTCAGTGTGTATTGGTGTACAGGTGTGATGCTGTTAGTTACGCAATGCCATCCACCATGGCAAGATCATATGACAACGGATGGGAAAAATCGATTTTTAATTGTCCTGAGGCCAAAAACCCGCATGAAAAGCATCACATCGGTTTTTAATTGTCCTGAGACCAAAACCCGCATAAAAAGCATGAATCAAAATCAAATCGGATTATTAATTTCCGTGTGACTGGCGCATAACATATTCAATATGCTGTCTATTGTTTTCTGCAACAGGTTGAAATCAAGAAACAGCATGTTACGCAACTGATCGAAGTGATTTCGGGGTCACGTTCAGAATGTGTTGGGCAGTGCGTGCTTTCAATGCAGCTAAGTTCACATTTGGAACACTGGACACAACATCTTTCAGATAGCCCCACAGCCAGGTGTAACACGGATTAAGATCACGTGATCGGGACTGCCAGGCTGATAACTCTAGCATTTCCGAAATGCCGCTTCAGAAGTTGCTTAACTGGATTTGGAATGTGCAGAGGTGCGCCGTCTTGCATAAAAATGATCCCATCCACGCTGTTGGGGAACTGGAATGACATCGTTGCGCAAAAGACACTCATAGCGCTTACCAGTGATGGTACAGGAATCAGGACCGGAAGCACATGTCCCTTCGAAAAAATATGGCCCTGTGATAAATGATGCTGTAAGCCTGCACCACACTGCGACCTTTTCAGGATGAAGTGGTACTGATTGATTTGCGTGTGGATTTTCCGTTGCTCATATTCGACATATAACGTCACATGGAAGTGGGCTTCTTCTGTCCGCAAAATCTTCCACGGCCAATCGTTGTCCACTTCCATGCGAGAAAGAAACTCTAAAGCAAAGGTCTCTCTTGCTGGCAGTTCGTGCACATGGGTAATTTTGAATGGGTTACAAAGAAGGATGTTTCGTAGGATTTTATGCATAGTGCTCACGGATATGTCTAATGTCCGGTCACTTCTCCACACACTACACATTTGCACACCACCACTCGTCTCCTCCTGCATTGGGTTGGCCACTACTTCCACTGATGTCAAATCAATTCCTTTCATCCCTCTACCAATTTACACACAAGAAGAACCTGTCTTTTCCAGTTTCCTAATCATTTTCTCCAGACCAACAGCAGTCATTGGACCAACGCCTTTTTTCAAACCCTTCAGTGTTCGGAACTTCTGCAGAGCGACGTGTACACAGTCATCATTCTTGTAATACCGCTTTAGAAGTAGAGCGCGATCCTGCACTGAGACAGCCATGACTCACTGCAGATGCGAAAGGAGAAAAGGCAGTGTACCTGGCATGTTTATACCAACTAAAATGGGTCGTGTGCATGACTGGTGTTTTCATTTACGTATCCTGACACATACAGCTCCATCTATTGACCAATTTTCACACTACTTTTTTTTCTTCTGCCATACGTTTTCCATCTTCTCCGATAATATTCTGTTCCAATTTGACGTCATTCTGACCAGTGGTGTTATTTCTACAACGTTTTGAAAGTTTAATCATCCTGTATATTGACTGTCACAGTATAAGCTGAATGTTTCATTTTCTTCTGGTGATACATGAAATTGCATATGTTGTGTTTTTTCAATATTTAGTGTTAATCCACTTGGCTTAAACTAGTGTAGGACATCTACAAGAACAGCAGTACATTTATTTACTAGTTCACTGATTGATTGACTTTCAAGCATAATAGTAGTGTCATCAACAAAAAGAGTACCTTTGCTCTCAGTGTTTGTACAGAATGGGATATCATTGACAAAGATAAGAAGCAGTAAAGGCCCCAAAATGGATCCTTGTGGAACTCCACACTTTAAAATGGCCCAGTCAGATGAGACAGGACAGCCATCAAGACTATTTAGTACCACCTCTGCTTCCTGCAGTGTAGATATGATTCAATCCATCTACCAGTACTTCCCTTCAAACAATAAAAATTGGCCTTCTTTAAGATAAGTTTGTGGTCAACACAGTCAAAGGCCTTTGACAAGTCACAGAAAATTCCAATAGGTGACATTTTGGTATATAGTGACTCAAGAATTTTATTTGTGAGAGAGAAAATAGCCTGCTCTGTTGATCTACCCTTTTGGAATAAAATTAAATTTTGTTGAGGATGTTGTGAATGGTGACATGCTCTACAACTATTTTGTACATTAGTTTCTCTAATATTTTTAGAAGCAACTTAGTAGAGATACTGGATGGTAGTTGGTTTTAATTAGTTTTGTCACCCTTCTTAAAAAGTGGTTTCACAATAGCAATCTTTATTCTCTCTAGGACAATACCTTGATGCAAAGATTAATTAAATATGTGGCACAGGAATTGACATATATAATCACTACAGTGCTTTACCACTTTCAATGAAATGCTGTCAATACCTGTGGAATTTTTGTTTTTTAAGGATTTAATTATATTTTTGACTTCACTAGTGGTGACTGGTGCTATAAAAATTGGATCATATATGTTGTAGTCAGCTCTTTGTAATAAATTCATGGCCATATTTAATGAACCCTTACAAACCATGATGATCTGCTGCAATTAAGAAACGGTTGTTGAATATGTTAGAAATCGCTACAGAATTATGTACAACATTGCCATCATGGCTTATCTCTATGGTGTTATCATTCTTTTTTTTTGTCAGAATCTCTCTTTACAACAGTCCAAATGGTTTCAATTTCGTCTTTAGATTTATCAATTTCAGATTTAATATATAAGCTTTTGGATTTGTTTATCATGCTTTTTAAACATTACAGTACAGTATCTAATTAGATCTTTTACGGAGATTGTTTGAGAATCTGAATGAGGCATGTAATTCCCTCCTAGTGCTGCAAGAAATTTTAATTCCTTCTGTAATCCATGGTTCACTAGAAGAAGCCTCAGTGTTCTTTCTGACAGTGCTTTTTGGAAAAGACATTTCAAACAGGGAGATAAATTCATTTAAGAAAATGTTAAATTTATCAATTACATCAGATACCCTATAAACTGGGTCCCAATCTATTTGTGATAGATGGTAATTAAAGTCTGAAAAAGTTTCAGTGTTTATACATCTAAAGGACTGGTAGGTGTGGGAGACTTTGCTGCACAAACTGATGTTATTAACCTTAAGCAATTGGCCATTGTGATCAGCAAGATCTTTTGTGACTTGGCTGACACTTGCATTGTTGTCAATGAATCCACAGTCCACAGTCATAAGGGGCGTTCCAAAAGAAACGAGCCGGAAGCATAATTACAGAAACCAGTATCTGTATGTTAGAAGTATTGACCCTGGCTGTCCCACTGTGACACAAGGCGGTGAATGGCTATCTCATAAAATTCCCGGGGTTGTGATGTTAACCAGTTCTGCACATACAGCTAGATGTCTTCATCCGAGGAGAATCGTTTGCCCCCTCAGAAACTTTCTAAGGGGAGAGAAATGGCATAATCACAGGGAGAGAGGTTCAGACTGTATGGAGGGTGGCCAACACCCGCCAATTTGATTTTCTGTAGGAGTGCCGCAAGTGTGTTGGCCACATGAGGCTTTGCATTGTCGTGGAGCAGAATGACCTCACAAGTGAGCTTGCCCAGTCATTTTGATTTGATTGCTTGGTGAAGGGTGGTCAGGGTTTTCGAGTAATGCTGGACATTCACTGTTGTCCTGTGCGGTAGGAAGTGAATCAGAAGGGGGCCATGTTGCTCAATGAAGAACGTCAGCATAACCTTTCCTGCACTCATGTGGATGGCCTTGGCTTTGTTTGGTGGTGGTGACCCTGGATGCTTCCACTGGAGACTTTGTCATTTTGATTCTGGCTCGAAGTGATGACACCATGACATCTCCAGCCACCACTCGTGCCAGGAATGCATTCCCTTCCCAAGCATAGCACTGCAGATGAGCAAGACAGCGGGCCATTCGACATGCTTCCTGGTGTGGTTGACGACTGTGGGGCACCCATTGGGCACACACTTTGCGCATGTGCAGTCGTTCCACGCTCAATCGGACCATACCAGCTATGCCTTTCACTGTCACTCGGCAGTCCTGGGTAATGAGTGCACCCACCAGCTGGACAATGTCATCGGTAATGCTGTGTGGTGTTCCAGACCGTGCATCATCGGCTAACGGCACCCGTCCTTCCCTGAAGCGCTTGTGCCACACCTTGACCCTTGCAAGGGACATGCAGTGTTCGCCGTATTGTGACTTACGTTGATGAATGTCCGTTCCTCCTACTCCTTCAGCTGTCAGCTTTTCGAAAACGTACAACATCTCTTTGCTCTTCTTTTGACGCCTCCATGTTACTGTTTGCAATGCGACTGGCAGCGTCGGACGATTGAGGTTGCTGCTAGCTCTGTTTAGTCACGTGACGTGCACATGTGCCCTCTAGCGACGGGCCGTGAACTTCCACGCTCTGGTCGGAACCACACCTCGTTACACACGCCACGATATTAACATCCTGCCATCGGTTTGCGCATTCCTGACTCCGGTTGGTTTCTTTTTGAGCGCCCCTTATAAACGCAACTGGTTTTAAATTGTGCGTGGGTTGTCAAGTTACGTCTTGTTTTCAGAATATTCGGTCAATATGGACTCTTTGTGTGGTGAAGGGAAAGGAGAAATATTAGACTGAGCACGAAGCTGTCTACTTGTAATATTTAAGGAAAGAGAAATAACAATTGTGTTGTTGAATCAGAAACTGGTTCAGCTGTTTTCCAGACGTCGGTTTTAACTGGGCTAGCAACTCCACTTCAGACCATAACATGTAAACATGACAGCAAAACACGATTTCCGAAAGTCGGTTTTCGTCTTTCAGAAAATGTGTCACATGTAAACGTAGTGTATCTCTCTTAAGAGGCAAATTCCTCTTTGTGTGTGTACCAACGTCTCCAAATATGCAGACAGAAATTTTCGTCTCTCCTCAGAGTACTGTCTTCCTATTGGCTAATGTTGCGGACAATGGGCGGACTGACGAAATTTCGATATCGAAAATACTGGGAAATAGTCCATTTGCGCCGGCCGGAGTGGCCGTGCGGTTCTAGGCGCTGCAGTCTGGAACCGAGCGACCGCTGCGGTCGCAGGTTCGAATCCTGCCTCGGGCATGAATGTGTGTGATGTCCTTAGGTTAGTTAGGTTTAATTAGTTCTAGGCGACTGATGACCTCAGAAGTTACGTCGCATAGTGCTCGGAGCCATTTGAACCATTTGAGTCCATTTGCACTACCCTATCAAATTAATTGTTTAACAATTTACAGGAGTCAAACAAATCGCTTAACACACTCACGTCCACCTAACGGTGATACTTCTTCATAATAAAAAACGTGAAACTTCCCGGCAGTAAAACTGTGTGCCGGACCGAGACTCGAACTCGGGACCTTGTCTTTCGTGGGCAAGTGCTCCACCAACTTTTTTTTTATGTAGTTCGTTGCGTTTGGTCTGGGCGGACGTCACACGACATCCGTTCAAGTTGATCGTTGATTCCTTGACTCAGTTTTTTTTTATTACAGAGAGCACGCAGCCCTCTGACCGAACACGCTGAGCCACCGTGCTGGCGTCCAACTGAGCTACCCAAGCACGACTCACAACTGGTCCTCACAGCTTTACTTCTGCCAGTACCTCGTCTCCTACCTTCCAAACTTTACAGAAGCTCTCCTGCGAACCTTGCAGAACTAGCGCTCCTGAAAGAAAGGATATTGCGGAGGCATGGCTCAGTCTCAGCCTGGGGGATGTTTCCAGAATGAGATTTTCACTCTGCAGCGGAGTGTGCGCTGATATGAAACTTCCTGGCAGATTAAAACTGTGTGCCGGACCGAGACTCGAACTCGGGACCTAGAGCACTTGCCCACGAAAGGCAAATGTCCCGAGTTCGAGTCTTGGTCCTGCATACAGTTTTAATCTGCCAGGAAGATTCATATCAGTGCACACTCGGCTGCAGAGTGAAAATCTCATTCTGAATAAAAAACGTATTTTGAACGCTTGAGTATCACACACAAGCATTGTGCAAATAAAGCGCCAGCCGGGGTGGCCGAGCGGTTCTAGGCGCTACAGTCTGGAACCGCGCGGCTGCTACGGTCGCAGGTTCGAATCCTGCCTCGGGCATGGATGTATGTGATGTCCTTAGGTTAGTTAGTTTTAAGTAGTTCTGCGTTCTAGGGGACTGATGACCTCAGAAGTTAAGTCCCATAGTGCTCAGAGCCATTTGAACCATTTTGCAAATAAAGTAATGAAATTTCCGCCACAAATGGATCATAGCGTCAAATACACTCCTGGAAATGGAAAAAAGAACACATTGACACCGGTGTGTCAGACCCACCATACTTGCTCCGGACACTGCGAGAGGTCTGTACAAGCAATGATCACACGCACGGCACAGCGGACACACCAGGAACCGCGGTGTTGGCCGTCGAATGGCGCTAGCTGCGCAGCATTTGTGCACCGCCGCCGTCAGTGTCAGCCAGTTTGCCGTGGCATACGGAACTCCATCGCAGTCTAACACTGGTAGCATGCCGCGACAGCGTGGACGTGAACCGTATGTGCAGTTGACGGACTTTGAGCGAGGGCGTATAGTGGGCATGCGGGAGGCCGGGTGGACGTACCGCCGAATTGCTCAACACGTGGGGCGTGAGGTCTCCACAGTACATCGATGTTGTCGCCAGTGGTCGGCGGAAGGTGCACGTGCCCGTCGACCTGGGACCGGACCGCAGCGACGCACGGATGCACGCCAAGACCGTAGGATCCGACGCAGTGCCGTAGGGGACCGCACCGCCACTTCCCAGCAAATTAGGGACACTGTTGCTCCTGGGGTATCGGCGAGGACCATTCGCAACCGTCTCCATGAAGCTGGGCTACGGTCCCGCACACCGTTAGGCCGTCTTCCGCTCACGCCCCAACATCGTGCAGCCCGCCTCCAGTGGTGTCGCGACAGGCGTGAATGGAGGGACGAATGGAGACGTGGCGTCTTCAGCGATGAGAGTCGCTTCTGCCTTGGTGCCATTGATGGTCGTATGCGTGTTTGGCGCCGTGCAGGTGAGCGCCACAATCAGGACTGCATACGACCGAGGCACACAGGGCAACACCCGGCATCATGGTGTGGGGAGCGATCTCCTACACTGGCCGTACACCACTGGTGATCGTCGAGGGGACACTGAATAGTGCACGGTACATCCAAACCGTCATCGAACCCATCGTTCTACCATTCCTAGATCGGCAAGGGAACTTGCTGTTCCAACAGGACAATGCACGTCCGCATGTATCCCGTGCCACCCAACGTGCTCTAGAAGGTGCAAGTCAACTACCCTGGCCAGCAAGATCTCCGGATCTGTCCCCCATTGAGCATGTTTGGGACTGGATGAAGCGTCGTCTCACGCGGTCTGCACGTCCAGCACGAACGCTGGTCCAACTGAGGCGCCCGGTGGAAATGGCATGGCAAGCCGTTCCACAGGACTACATCCAGCATTTCTACGATCGCCTCCATGGGAGAATAGCAGCCTGCATTGCTGCGAAAGGTGGATATACACTGTACTAGTGCCGACATTTTGCATGCTCTGTTGCCTGTGTCTATGTGCCTGTGGTTCTGTCAGTGTGATCATGTGATGTATCTGACCCCAGGAATGTGTCAATAAAGTTTCCCCTTCCTGGGACAATGAATTCACGGTGTTCTTATTTCAATTTCCAGGAGTGTATATTCGAGGTCTTGTGTGCACTGTCATTTGACAACACAAGCACCCTCCTCCACTGCAACATTTACACTAAACATATCAGGTGAAAAAAATCCTACCGATCACAGAAACTCGTGGTCGCGAAGGTTGCGCCGTCTGCCGTCCACAGTACCGTGCCGTCGAGAAACAGCTGCGCTGCGCACGTCGACTCCATGGACGTACGGTTAAGCACCAATCTCCCGGTATTCACACACCTGCCATACCAGACGCTCAGCGAGTGGAGATGGTATCACCAAGCAGTCAACCGACCAGTTCACATGGAGGTAATAATCTTCCAATGCAGACACCCTTCATATTGAATCTTCTCACGCAACACCCACGTTTGCTTCTGCCGCCGCCCACCCAGCACACTGGTCACTTCGCTAGCCTCCCCCTCCCCCCCCCCCTTCCTCCATTACCGCTGACAAGAGCAGACAGGTCAGTCCATTCTTTGTACATAATCGCAGATTGAGCCAATGCACAACTTTCGGTCGCCGATTCCTAGTGACCAGTCCAGCCGTCTGCAGCACACTGCCAGTCAAGCAGCACCAGCTTCGATGTGCACAGTAGTTCTAACTAATTCCACCTCGACGTAGATCTCCCACTTTAAAAAATCCACTTTACCCAATCTTAGAGCTGTGGCCGAGCGGTTCTAGGCGCTTCAGTCTGGATCCGCGCGACCGCTACGGTCGCAGGTTCGAATCCTGCCTCGGGCATGGATGTGTGTGATGTCCTTAGGTTGGTTAGGTTTAAGTAGTTCTAAGTTCTAGGGGACTGATGACCTCAGATGTTAAGTCCCATAGTGGTCAGAGCCATTTGAACCAACCCAATCTTAGAGAGCGATGTCGTTGACCATACACCTCGAATTTCTCAGACGAAATGTACATTTTTTCCCATTGATAAGAGTTATTTCCGAAAAGAGAAGGAATCGGAGGTACACGTGCTTTCACTTCGCTAAAGTATCGTTACTTGTTGTGAAAATCCTGTAACAGTATGGCATAAGCTATATTTTCCTTAAGTAGTATCTCATCAGGCAAAAAGTTTGTTCTAATCAGCTTAATATCTATTACGGTCCTGTATCATATGACCAGAATATTAAATTCATTTTTGGCTCGTGACAAAGTGCTAAGATCTACCTTTGTCACAGGATGGCTCCTCACTTTCGAACTCACTTAAAACTTACAGTAACCAGACGCTTCACCATATACAACATCTTTTAAGCTAACAACACAGAGAAGCTGTAAATATCGGGTTGATGCTAGATATCACGTTGTAAATTCGGTAAGGCAGCTAATTTAATTACAATGGTCATATATCCCTGTGAAGTTGGGAGATTGAAATTTCGTTAAAAAATATCGTCGCAACGAAAAACGCCTGATTATCGCTCCAAATCCTGAATCATATCTGTGGTTGCCCAGCCCTTGCTTCCACCCACCAGGCGGCACGTCATTTGTATTAAATCGATCATGAAAGTCGCTTTGCATGGAGAAATTTTTTTTCAGCAATTGGATTCCATTCGCTAGGTACCTGAAATATTAATCCATGGAGGGAAGACGATGTTCTTTTCGAGGAACACTATTGAGAACTGACATTTGAATCTGACCACAGAAAGATTCTATCGCCGCCAACTTACATTTCGCATAAAGACCATGTAGGTAAGATACGAGAAATTAACAATCATAACGAGACATATAGAGAGTCTTTTTACGTCGTTCGATTTGTGAGTGGAATTGGTAAGAGAATGGCTAGTAGTGGTACTAAGTACACTCCGCCACACACTGTATGTTGGCTTGCAAAGTAAGCATATGGATGCAAATGTAAATTTACCTATTAAGATGTCACTCCGTTTATTTACACGGACAGAAAATTCAAGGAAGAATATTGTCTCTTTTTTCACGAAAGAAAGAGATGGAACTTCCGCTGCTGTTTGTCTCTCAGTAAAATCCTCATATTAGCTTCCAATTTTCCCATTGCAAGCACTTCGGGAGACGAATGTGAGAGATCGTAATATGTTTGCCTACAACACTTACAAGAAGCAATATAAAGCTCGCCGCCGGCCGGAGTGGCCGAGCGGTTCTAGGCACTACAGTCTGGACCGCGCGACCGCTACGGTCGCAGGTTCGAATCCTGCCTCGGGCATGGATGTGTGTGATGTCCTTAGGTTAGTTAGGTTTAAGTAGTTCTAAGTTCTAGGGAACTGATGACCAAAGACATTAAGGCCCATAGTGCTCAGAGCCATTTGAACCATAAAGCTCACCTCTCAACTCCCCTTTTTTCATAGTATCACCTACCTACCGTATTCTCACGAATCTTTCACTCTTCGATGTATAGCAGTTGAATCCACATCATTTCCATGACTAAGATATGTCCCCTATCAAGTCACAGACCTCAGCTAATTATCTGAAAGTCCCATCACGTTCCAAAGGCACTGTTTCATTAGAGAGTGAGATTTTCACTCTGTAGCGGAGTGTGCGCTGTTATGAAACTTCCTGGCAGATTAAAACTGTGTGCCGGACCGAGACTCGAACTCGGGGACTTTGCCTTTCGCGGGCAAGTAGTCTACCATCTGAGTTATCCAAGCACGACTCACGCCCCGTGCTCACAGCTTTACTTCTGCCAGCACCCCTCGTCTCCCACTTTCCAAACTTTACAGATTCATTCTGGAAACATTCCCTAGGCTGTGGCTAAGCCATGTCTCCGCAATATCCTTTCTTTCAGGAGTGCTAGTTCTGCAAGGTTCGCAGGAGAGCTTCTGTAAAGTTTGGAAAGTAGGAGACGAGGTGCTGGTAGAAGTAAAGCTGTGAGGACGGGGCGTGAGTCGTGCTTGGGTAGCTCAGATGGTAGAGCACTTGCCCGCGAAAGGCAAAGGTCCCGAGGTCGAGTCTCGGTCCGGCACAGAGTTTTAATCTGCCAGGAAGTTTCACTGTTTCATTAGTTAGAAGGATGTCTAGTCTCCGACCCATCGCTGACTAGGTGGCGGGCTATCACAACGAGAAATATAGCACACTGATGTACATGAAGAAATTCACAACCATGTAGATTATACACAGAATGCACAAAGGAATTCAGAGGCGTATCATCCATAATTCATCGACATCGAATGCCAGTCTGGTCTCCTTTATCATATTCCTATGAATACTATGTTAGAAATACGACAGTGTAATTGTGTCAGAGACTTCCTTGACAGCACAATGTCTCTCTCTCTCCTCATTATTTTGTACCATCCAACAGAGAAAACTATGAACTACAAACACTTCCCTAGTGTCACCCGGTAGATAACTCGATTAAATAATACTGTGTCCCCCTCTTCCAATACATCGAGAACAAATACCGTCTGCCTGCTGACATCGAGCATATGCGGCGACCCTATTAAAACACACAGCTATTAGCTGACTGGAGCAGGTGGCCAGTGATCAAAGTCGCATGCACAGACCAGTGAAAAGTTTTGTCACATGCACTGTGTGAGGACCATATCACACAGACTTTCAATCACAAGAGTGAGTTCCTGTATTGTTCTTTCATAAACAGTTTGATACATTGTTTTTTTTAGTGTAACACGTCTAAGCAGTGTATGACTACAGGTTTGTATCCTGGCATATATTTTCCTCTTCCATCAAGACTTCGACGTCTGTGTCAGGTGCTAAACAGACGCTAACATGTTTCGATCCATTGGCCCTCACAGAAAGCTGGACATCACATGGTGTAAAGCATGCTGCTCCCACAACACATATGATGGTTGAAATGAAAGACAAGGGCAGTATTTCTTATTGGCTAACTGTGGAGAACATTCCTACATATGGAAACTGGAAGAGTTTGGTGCCTTATGGAACGTTTCCAAACAGCTCTCCAAAGTTGGTGACCTCTACATTTATCTCATCTTGCAGTGATGGGGCAGCAGATGTCTCAGTGTTCCATTTTTCAAAGAGATCCTGAGTATTGATTCCTGATATTGGTGGTGCATTTTCACCTAGGTATATGATCGCTGTTTTAGCGTCCTAGGCAGTAGTCAGCCTGAAATTAAAATCTTTGGTCACTGTGTCTTTTATTTTTATTACTCACAGTGCATAACCACATGTGGAACAAGGGAATATCCTGCAGTATTTAACCCCACACAGCATGTATAGTATGCACCATCAGTTGTCAATCCCATCACAGGGAGGAACAGAATGATTTTCATACACCCAGGTGAGCATGTAAGGACCCTCATCCCTCCGCATTGTTTGTCGTATTTTCATCAATTTTACACATTTTCAATCAATTTTCGTAATTTTACCAGGTTTACCGTAATTTCATCGCATTTTACTCAAATACTCAAGGTCCAACCACCACTGTCAACGAGAAGTCACGTCAACAAAACGTCTGATCACGTCGACCTCGTGATGCTATCAACCAATGACATTGCAGCATGGTTCTCAGTTTCTGTATTATTGCTAACCATCTCATCCATTACTTTGTAAGGGTAATGTACGTGTGGTCACATAGCGAACCGTGTTACACAGCCTAATGTAAGAATTTGGGAGTCACCAATTCCTGGCACCATTGTCGAACATGAAGTAAATGTGTTTTGTGCCTTTCTTTTTTGCAGAGGAAACAGTGACAGGGATATTACACCTTGATATGCTGCAAAACTGCTGGTTTCCTCAACTTCCTGAAGATTCCAATGATTTTATTTTTATGCATGACGGCGCCCTGCCTCACTTTCACCTTGAGAAGTGGCCGTATCTTAACAACACCAGCCGACAACGTTGGACCGGAAGAGGTGCAGAACAAGATCTTCTTTATTGCTTTTGGCCTCCAAATTTAGCAGACCTCACACCTTGCGATTTTTTTCTGTGGGGTACATAACAGACAGAGGCTTTCATGGACTGGTTTTGCACATCTCCCACAGACCTGTTCGTTGTCACATGGGGTCAGAGAATGGCCTAGGCCCCAGTGGGCACAACATCTCTGCATCACTACGAAATCCTTCCCCTTTAGCGCCTCGAAATGTATATACACTCTCTCACTTCGTAATAGCAGCAGGTGGGTCATTGGGGTAACTTCCAGAACGTTGTTAACAGTACGTTTTCCTCTCAGTCCTGTTTCAAATTTAGTATTTATTTCCTCATTCATTTCGCCCTTGGTGGTGTGTCCATTAAGATTTATTTCATACAGCTCTTCAAGAAAGTCCTTGTCAGTAGGCACCTGATGTACTGCCAACAATGGTCTGAATTTCCGAGACTCCCCACATCTGATACTCTTAATTGTGCTGTATTCTCAATCTAAATGAGGAGCTGTTATGCATCGTTCAGTAACAAACGATATGGCATAGACCGTATATCACACCAAGTGAGTGCTAGTGCTTCGAGGGTACCGTCAACTAGCGATGTAAAACTGAGTGTTCACCGACCACTGAATACGGCAGGAGAATCACTTGTGGCATTACACGATCAAATCGTCAATTTCCTCCAAGAAACGAAGAAGGTTCCTGCGGCCGTAACAAATGAACTGACACAGAAAGTGCCCAAATAAGCCATATTTCAGTACAGGTTGCTTGATCAGATGCAGGAACTGCGATAGGAGAATGCAAGGCTAAGAACAACAGCTAAAATACAGAAATCAGCAGACAAGAAAATCAATAGACAAGGATTCCAAAGATTTCAAGAAGAAATTTAGTGATTTACTAAACCTGAGAATAGACAAAATTACGATAAAATCGATCCAGACAGATAGTGGCATTGCCATGGTGGAACAGAGAGTGATGATAACTACAAAAAGTTTCAGGAGAAAGCTAAACAGATATACAGCAATAAATGTGAACCACCGAAGAAGAGGAGGCTTCTAATAATTGTGTACAATTTGCCCAATGAAGTGGGTGACAGAAAACATCTTGAAGATATATCTGAGCTTCATCTACCTGAGCACATGCAAAAGAAGGAATCTGAATTTTTATGGCTGAGACTCCGAGCGGGGCCCCGAGAGAAAACTTTGTCAGTCACGTAATGGAAGTCACTCCTCGTGTTCGTAAGCTTCTGCAACAAAAGCAAAAGATGTTTGTCGGTTTCCGCGCTCTAAGAATGAACGATTATGTGGACATGCCAGAAAATTATAAATGATGTGGCTTAGGTCTCACCAAGAAGATTTCTAAATGTAAGGAGCGAGTACGCTCCCACTGCGGAGCAGATGGCCACCAGAAAAGCGTAAGTACAAAAATCAAAGAGAAACTTGTGTGCTTTCCATGTTGCAATCGGAACAGAAAATGTGACTCACCTGGAAAAGACTGTGACTTACGTAGTGCTGTTAGAACGTAAAATACTTAGCACAGACTAAGGACCCATCTAAAATGTAAGCAAACGTAAGTGCTCAACTCCATATCTAATCTATGTCAGTCAGTTAGCAGAAGACACGTTACACAGGAAACAGAAATCTAAGTACCTATTAACCAGGAATTGGCATCGTGGCATACCCTGGCATTAGCAGTTTGGCGTTATACTACATGGAACAGGCACTGCGGCTGCTACAGCCGTTATCAAATACGTTAAATATATTCGCAATTGCGAGAACCATCAGCTGTAGAATGGAATGACGACAATGAAAATTTGTGCCAGACCGGGACTCGAACTCGGACTTCCCGCTTGACGCGAGCAGTCACTTTACCATTCGGCTATCCGTGCACGACTCACGGCCACGTAATCTGAATAACACAGGCACTGCAATATCGTATTTATCTGCCGATACCAGGCAAGCGACTTCCAAGTACAACATCTCACCTGTAGGGGAATATACTTAATAGATGTAAGAATATGGATAGTAGACGTATGGTTGACAACATATGGAAGTTTGGGTCTGGCAGTGAGTCGTGCACGGGTAAGACGAGCGCTCGCGATAAGTGGGAAATCCGAGCTAGAGTTCCTGTCCAGCACAAATTTTCATTGCCGTCATGCATCCATGCATGCATGTGCAAAGAAACTTTGTATCGTAATCAGAATAACACAGGCACTGCAATGTCGTCTTGCTACAGGAAACTAAAGGAACACACTCGGAGAAGTTTCTACAAAGACAATTGCAGTTTGGCATATGGGGAAGACCGTATAAGTTATTGACTGAAAAGAGTAAACGTCATGTCCAGAAAAGTTATGGGCCCATTTGCCTACTAAACGTTTTGGCCATATTCCTCGAAGGCACAGGGTGTGAAACAATGTCAACATGGATTCAGAGAAGGGAAGTCTGTAGATGATAGGGCTAATAGAGCTCTTCAGATAGTAAAAAATTCGACTCTGTGTATGCAGTTGTGGTCATGATTTACATTTCAGGCGCTTTCAGTAACGTCTAGGGGCCTGCGGTGTTCGCGCACCTCCAGTATCTCGGAGTGCCCCAAATGTCTGTATAAGAACTTTGTCGATTATTGCAGTGGACTTAGCGTCCAGTGGTTTGCAGGGCACAGCCAGGAAATCAAAAGGGTTACCAGAGGCCGTTCTCAGGGCTCCATAAATGGCCCGTTGCTCTAGTATCTTAGTATTATAGTCCTATTACATGGGTTAGACGGGGCAGATACTGCTGAAGCTGTTCTTGCGTACGATGATGACATCCAAGTACGAGGCGTGTTTTTTAAGTAAGTACTGTTTTGAAATTAAAAAAAGACGTGCTAAGATATATCAATAATTTTATTTTTACATGAAAGCCTGTACCTTAATCTACTTTTCTACATACTTTCCGTCAATATTGAGGCACATGTCATAACGTTGTACCAGTTTTTGAATACCCTCCTCATAGAAGTTTGCCGCCTGACTTGTTAACCACTGCATCACCACTGTTTTGACTTCATCATCTTGAAGATGCTGACCGCCCAGGAGTTTTTTCAAGTGCAGGAACAGATAGTAGTCACTGGGCGCAAGATCGGGGCTGTACGGAGGATGATCTAGAGTTTCCCATCGTAAAGATGTGATGAGATCTTTGGTCTGATTCGCCACATGCGGATGGGCATTGTCCTGCAGCAAAACGATGCCCTTGCTCAACTTGCCACGTCTTTTGTTCTGAATTGAACGGCGCAGACTGTGCCATGTCTTACAGTAAGCTGCTGCATTGATTGTCTCATTATGAGGCAGAAATTCCACAAGCAATACTCCTTTTTTGTCCCAAAAAACTGTGCACATGATTTTCCAGTCAGAAATTGTTTGCTTAAACTTCACTTTTCTGGGTGAATCTGAATGCCGCCATTCCATGGACTCTGACTTTGATTCTGGTGTGATGTAGGTGACCCATGTTTCATCGTCCGTAACAACTTGGCTTAAGAAATCATCACTGTCGTTGTGGTACGGCTCAAGGAAAGTCAATGCACTGTCTAAACTTTTGGCTTTGTGCACATCCGTCATCATTTTTGGTACCTAACGTGCGCACAATTTTAGGTAATTCAAGTTCTCGGTCACAATGCCATACAAAACACTACCAGAAACATTAGGAAAGTCATCTCGCAAGGAGGAAGTCATAAAGCATCTTTTTTCTCTCACATTATTGTCCACTTCCTGCACCAAACTTTCATTAACGACCGATCGACGCCCACTCCGTTGTTCATCATGCACATTTGTGCGGCCATCTTAAATGCTCTTGTGCGGCCATCTTAAATGCTCTCACACACTTTCTTACCTTTCCATCACTCATAATGTTTTCTCCATAAACTTCAGAGATCTCACGTTGAATATCGATCGCTTTTAGGCCTTTAGCACTAAGAAATCTTATAACAACCCGTACTTCACAGTCGGCCGGACTCACGATTATCGGAGGCATCTTAAACACTCAGTACACAACGTAAACAAGGAAGAATCATACTGTAATGGCGTCAGTGCGTAGACAAAAGATGTAGGTACCCAGTGCGCGGGCGTTGCAAAACGGTACTTACTTAAAAAACACGCCTCGTACTTATGTCTGCTGACTGCAGGGTGAGAACTGAGGATAAGACGAATTATGCGCTCGTTCAGATGCAGTGGTGGTGCACGGGCAACAAACCGTCAATAGTTGTTCATAAAACCACATACACAAGTGAGCAGGCTGAAAAGTAATGCACACATGCTTGTAGAAAGCGATTTAAATGACCTCGAGCACGCGGTGGTGGCCTGTGGAAGGTAACTTTCCCCTCTATACGCAAGCGCAGTTTGAACGCATTGCGTTCATCCACTGTATATTGAGTAGCAGAAGCATCGAGACGTATTCTAATGATATGTCAACGCGATTGAATAGCGCGCTGTCGTCAAATTTTTAACTGATGGAAAGATGACTCCTAGAGAGTCATCGTCGTTAATACCTGTTTATGGTGACGATGCTGTTGACAGGTCTACTGTGAACTGATAGGATATAAAATTTCGTAGCTATGAGCCTGGGAAAGCCATAATTGTTGACGAAACACGCTGCGGATGTCCGATCACTGTTGCAGACGATAAACATCGCAAACTCGTCGACGATTTTATTCATCATCACCGAGTTGATGTGATTGATTATCTGATACAAGCGCCAACGGGAAATTCTTCTCAATATATAGAGACTCTAAAACATCTCCGACATGGAGTTCGTCGTGTGAGAGGCAGTCTGAGGCTAATAATCCTGCAACATGACAACGTCGTCCACACAACTCGCGCCCAACAGAAGAGGCTCTGCGAAACCTCAAGTTTGAACCGATTCCACACCCTTCTTATTCCCTCGATCTTGCGCCTTGCGATTTTTATTTTTTTCCTCTACTCAAGAGGGACCTGAAGCATAACCATTACACCTCGAACGATGAGGTGAAGACAGCTGTCAAGTCCTCGATTCGAGAACAGTCGGTAGAATTTTTCAGTGACCAAATGGAAAAAAAAGTTACAAGTTGGAAGGCATGTTTTGTTCTTAACGATGACTGAGTTAAAAAATAAATATATGATTTTGAAGCTTAAGAATTGTACTTTAAACTTCCTAATTGTTTTGTTCGTCTTCTACAAGTATGTGCGTACTACTTTTCAGCCTGCCCTCGTACTTCTGAAGGAAGACCTCTGCCACAAATCATTCCCTAAAGTTTGACGGTATCCCTGTAAAACACAGCACTGTTTTCATGTATCCAGGCATTGTTCTGGATGAGCAAGAAGGTTTATAGAACATATAAGATCCCTTACTCCGAAAACGTCTAAAGTTATGCATAACATTGCCCTACTATAAATTACTGTTACATGTGGTGCGGTCATATCACTAAACTATTTTCAGCCTTATTGTGCACTTCACTGCTAGCGTCTAGTCTCGTCGCCTTCGACTAGATAGCTACAGAGCAATACATCCTTTCTAGGAATTCACCAGAGCCTACTTTTTATGCTCACTCGTGCCTTTCGCACTAAATCTGTCGAGGGTTTACTGGTGATTCTCGGGATATGTCCGATGTAAATAACGGTACGTTATAGGGCAGCGTTTCACGGATTGGGGCCAGAATTATATGACTGTGTGTAACACAGTAGCTCATATTACTGATAAAACACACATAAGAGCCTGGAAGTCAGATGAATGGCAGCGTATTCCCAAGCGCTAGGAACAAACTCATATTGTGTGACGTTGCCCCTACTCGAGATTTGGTGCATGTGTTTACAAAAATTGGTTCAGCTAGCTCTAAGCACTATGGGGGTTAACATTTGAGGTCATCAGTCCCCTAGACGTAGAACTACTTAAACCTAACTAACCTAAGGGCATCACACACATCCATGCCCGAGGCAGGATTCGAACCTGCGACTGTAGCAGCAGCGCGGTTCCGGACTGAAGCACTTAGACCCGCTCGGCCACATCGGCCAGCCATGTGTTTACAGGTCATGGCCCATTTCCCAAACATCTGCACCGAGTGGGGTGGAGGTAGCAACACACTAGTCTGTCAATGTGGAGAAGGACGTTCCGCTGATCACGTCGTTTTCAGTAGCCCCAGTTTCCAGGTAGAGAGAGCATGCAAACAATTAGACAGCGACGCGCCAACAGTTGTGTGACCGGAACTTACGGACAGCAGAATATGATTACACATCAAATATCTAAAAGCAACTGCTCAACTGATAGTGTATAAGATTAAGTGGGCGTTTCAAAAAACAAAATAACATTAACAGATCAGAAGAAGTGTTTCCTCTAATAGAGAGAATAATCATTATGAATAAATATAACTGAGAGTAACTTGAAAAATAAAGATACATATTTACGCACTGATGGAAAAAAATTGCAGTAACAAGAAGGAGTTGTGCGACATATAAACGGAAATTGGTCAAAATATTTTCGCATTCGAAGGAAAAAATTGCTGATCGAAATTTCGGGAGAAGATTCCGCCGTAACGAGAAACGCCTTTGTTTTAATGAAGCCCACCCCACGTCCTGTGTTGCTGCCTCTGGATCATGGGGTCTAGTGGACGATTCCTGGCTGGGTTGGGGATTTTCTTTGCCTGGGAGTATTGGGGCTACCTCTACCTACCTAAGAGAATGGCGAGAAACAAGGGCAGTTCCACTAACCTAAGTCACTCGACCGCTACCTCTTCCTAGGAAATGGTGGGGTTTGAATTTTGGAGGGAAGATAGGTCAATTGGACTACCTCCACTAACCTAAGAAAATGGTGGGAAAGAAAGGGCACTTGGGCTACCTACCTCTAACCTAAGTCATCCGACCGCCACGTCATCCTAGGAAATGGCGGCTAGAAGACTCGACCTGTGCTGGACATAAGTCTTTATTTTGCATGCGGCAGTCTTTATTTAAACAATTTCATGCAGTACAGCCATCCAGTGTGTTCACCACAAGGTCCGGACTCCAACTGACCTAGTACACAGTACTGTCACCAGAGGGAGCTTTCATCCAAGATGACAGACATGACATCAGCTGGTGACGCGAATACCATTATCCAAGATGGCGTGAAACAGTGTGTTCACCATGAGAACCAAGTGGTCTAGTACATAGTACCACCACCGGAGCGGTCTATCATCCCTCTCATCTGTTCGACTGCTTTCTCTCCCTCACAACTCTAACGGATGATGTCTGACGTGTATAGCCCACGTGCGTGTACTGATGTCACAGCATCTAGCCCACACATGCATACTGGCATCACGGAACATGCTCTATAAGAAATCTGCTTCTCTCCCTCAGAATTATAAAGGACCACATTGGACGCATATAGCCCTTGCGCACATACTGACGTCACAATGTCTAGCCTGCACATGCATACTAATGTCACAGAATGTGCTCGATAACAAATCTGCTCCTCTCCCTTGCAGTTAAAATGGGGTACACATGACTCATCATGTGCTCATAGCTATGTGCCACTGCAAATACATCTAACAATGTTATACTAAACTCACATTGCTATCTAAAATAGGAACCAAATCGAAATCTCTGAAATTGTACCTTGCATCAGAAATAGTTAATGTTCACTTTCTTGACGTCTCAGCTTGTCTGCATAAAAAATCACTCCCTATCATTAGATGTTTACCAAGATAGCTCATGATTTCATCTTTTCAGCTGTACACAATTCCTAAATACTGAAATAATTCTCCATCCTAACATTTCAAGACTTTCTAAATGAGTTTCTTGGGAGTTTACGAAGCTAAGCCAAGTGTAACAAACACTAGTCTTAACACCAGAAACCTAGAATTACACCTATTAGAATTCACGCTCGAAAACAATCCCTAAGCTCACAAACTTTGAGTGAGGTGCAATAAATCCATGCTCAAGAATATATCTAACTGCATTCTCCACAAATGAGCTCCAAATTCAGACGTTGAATTCAATGTCATCCGGCTTGCATCCCAAATAGCATCTTCACTCACAGTATGAATTATTTCGGTGTAAATCCATAAATTATCATAGGCTCAGGTCTCCTCGAGGTACTGGAGGCTTCTGACTAGTTCAGCTTTCAGTCACTAGGAGTGCTAGTGAGCTCATCTGCACCCCCCAAAATGTTCAGCACCATTTGGCTCACGCTGAGATCACGTGATACTACGTCATCACATCTATATAAGGAACTGCTCTCCATCAGTCTTTCTCACTCATCCATTCTCTGTCGCATTGTTCATTCGCTTGTGTGTGTGTGTGTTTGCTATTTCTTTTATCCCTGCAAAGATGAAGCGGAATGGAAATGGTCTTGCTCACAGTTCCGACGACGTCAAACGTGTCCACTCATCTGAGACACAACATAAGTTATCATTATCTTTCCTAATGTGTGATGAATCTTCCGCACTTCGAACTGAAAATTGTTTCAGTTCTTTTGCATTTGTCTTGCTCAAATTTTATTTCTCTCTCTCCTATACTATATTCTCTCCTATCGTTTCCGCATTCGGGCTAGACATTGCAGGAGAAATAAATCTGAAGGTTATCAAGAAGATGAGGGAACAACAACAACAGTCTTCATCATCATTTCAAAACCCTGAGTTTGAATTTATTTATCTTCTTTTACTGTTATTCTGTCTGTGCATCCTACTTTATATTATATGTAGAGACAACTCATGGAGGCGGCATAACCTTGCTCAGTTATTGTTTTATAGCATGTTTGTTTAATGAAATTCCTTTCCTTAATTCATGCACTTCATGTTACATTATCTGTAGATCCAAGTCTATCCTCCTCACCAGTGCCCGAGTGGGTGCACAAAATGGCTGAGGAGCAGGGATATACAAGACACAACTGCCCACAGACGTACTCTTTGACATGGATATTTGGGAGGAGATGAAGTCCTGGTGGTAGGGTGAATTAGGTAATTACCATTATTATTATTATTGTTATATCGACATGTGTTCTATTCCTAATATAATATCCATCTTACTAATTATTGCCTCCGTCCTATCTTTACAGAACCACCTTCTCAATACATGGTGTGCGCTCCTGCAACCTCCCCAGATGAACGCAGGGTTATAAAAGCGACAGGTCCCTGCTGTCACACGTCACTGGCTCGCACCCCTTTGACACTGCTCGTCAGAAGTTGCAGGCAGCTGCAAACACCTCTGCAAGTGGCTGTGGGCTAAGTGACAGTGGGGCAAGTCCAACGAAAAGAGCTAGCGTCATATGTTTTACGCCACATGCACCTGCATCAAGCCTGGGTTGCTCTCACCGAGAAGCGGCTACCATCTGGCGTATGTGGGGTGTCCTCCTGCAAGCTAGCAGGTTAGGGGTGCATCAACGAGGCTGCTCATAGCGGTCTGATTCCACACCACCGCGTCCTCAGCCGTCATGTCCTCGCTGTCAACAAAAGGTGTGTGTACCAAAGCGCATACCCCTCCCCACAGCAGACGCACCCTCACCATCTCGGTCATCGATGGGATGGACTCATAGTTGGAGTAGTAGTAATAGTAATATTGATTATTCTATGGCTAATGGTAGTGCTCTCCCCCATCCTATTGATAGTGAAGGACATCAGAATAATGGTACAATGACTCCTCTAGAATACTCAGCAGTTGCTAGGGCTTTTGAGAGGCGTATCTCATTCACAAGGATTGAGAACCCGAGAGGGAGGTATCGCGACCCTGTCGGGTTCTTAGAAGTGTGCCTCCCTGTCTTGGAGACCGAGCTCCTCAAAGTCTTAGACGATCTGAGATTTAACGCCATTAAATGCAGTGCTGTACTCTGTTGTGAGTTGAATCATCCCCCTAAACATCTAGGTGATGCAGGGGATACAACTCTGCAATATATATGGGGTGATAATGGCGTTATTTCTCGGAGCGCTTCCATTGCTGAGTGGTATAAATCCACCTTGAGCGCTATTATGGCCTGGTTTTCTGAGATGGAAGTTCATGGATCTGCTAAAGTGCTCAGCAATATACCACACCTCAACATCCATATACATGTCTATGATCCGGTAAATGGAGGGTCCAGTTATATTAAACTCTTTAAGGATATAGGTAACAAGAAGGCATGCATTAATGTCGAAAATCGATATGCTAATGCTTGTTTTGCATGGCCAATCCTGGCTTGTGTAAGAAAGTACGATCAAAGAGATCATCCTAAGCGTCCAAACAGTTATGAAGTCTGTGATACTAACACATATTGTAACTTTGATGGTATCGAGTTACCTGTCAAGATCCAGGACAAGCCTAAATTTGAGGTGCAGAATACCAGCATATCGGTTCACGTTTATGGCCAGAAGAAGAATAACGACAAGTCAGATGAGCAAGACAAGCATACGTTAGCTGGACCTCTCCATTTCTCAAAATTTGCAGGTGACCGAGAGCTGTATGTAAACAAGGTGCTCGTCTCTGAAGGTGATGATAATCACTATGTTTGGATCAAAGACATGTCCTGACTCCTTTCCTCCCAACTATCAACTGATCATCGTGTAAAACATACTTGCTTAAGGTGTCAGAATTATTTTTCATCAAACCAGTTATTAGCGACACATCTATTAGATTGTGCTTCCAAGGACCCGGTATGTGTTATACCCACAGAGGAAAATAACTTCTTTAAATTAAAAATGCTCACGAACAGCAGTGATGCCCGTTTGCAGTGTACACCGACTTTGATTGCCTGCTGGCTCCTATTACTCGGTGTGAAGGGAACCCCTTAGCCTCATATACAACCTTCACACAAAAACACTTACCTTATGTGGCAGCATTCCAAGTTGTATGTGGATATAATTCTAAACTTAACCACTACGAGTTTTATGTCGAGGACGATCCTGTCGTTTGGCTTCTCACTGAGCTTGAAAAATTTTCATGGAAAGTTCATAAGCTCTACAGCATCAACATCCCCATGACGAAATCACAGGAAGATGATGAATTGTATGAAAAGCCGGTTAATTGTGATATTTGTTGGCTACCATTAGATAGAAAAGCGTAGAGATCATTGCCATGTTAAGGGAAAGTTCTGCGGTGCAGCTAATAATGCATGCAATTTGATGTATAAGTTACCACAGCACATACCTGTCTTTTTTCATAATTTGAGTGGGTATGGTGCTCATTTTCTCGTTCAGCACTTGGTTAATTTCGGTATGAAGAATGATCAAGTCAGTGTCCTCCCTGAAACTGTTGAGAAGTACATTTGTTTCTCAAAACGAATGACGCCAAAAATTACTCTCCGCTTCCTTGACTCTTTACGCTTTATGCAGACTTCACTCCAGAAACTCGTTGAAACTCTACCTCAGAATGATATGCATATCACTCGATCTGCATTTCCTGATGAGGAAAAGTTCCAACTTGCGACTAGGAAAGGAGTTTTCCCACACGAGTATGTTGATAGTATGACAAAACTCAATGAAACCAGGCTTCCCAACATATCTGCATTTACTAGTACTCTCACAGGCGATGTCGTAACTACAGTAGATTATGGGCATGCTGTGAATGTCTGGAGGGAATTCAACATCCCCGGTTTGGGAGAATATGCTAGACTATACATGGACACAGACTCTTGCAGATGTTTTCCAAAAGTTCCGGAGTGTATGTATGGCCATGTAATCTCTGCACCCCACCTGTTATTACACGACACCTTGGTTGTCCTGGGACGCTGTGCTAAAAAAAATGGGGTGCAGCATCGAACTTTTGACTGATGCTGCAATTCTCCTATCTTTTGAGTGCGGGATCTGTGGGGGACTTCCTCAATGCGTCCACAAGCATGCCAAGGTAAATAAGCTGCGGATGGGTGTCGGCTTTAACGCATCCCTTGATTCGAGTTACATTATGTACTTAGATGTGAATAACTTATATGGGCACACCATGATGTAGCCACTGCCGGTTGCTGGGTTTCGATGGGTGCTCAAAGACGTATTGAAGGGATTAGTTGGAAAAATAATGGGTCTTTCGGCCGATTCTGATGTAGGGTATGTGCTTGAGGCAGACATCACATATCCTAATAATTTGCATGGAGAGACAAGTGACTTGCCGTTATGTCCAGAGCAACAAATTCTGCGAGGAAGCACCGTCCCTAAACTGTTGGCGACTGTTGGAGATAAGCAGAAGTATATTATTCATTATCTTAATCTCTTGCAGTGCCTCAGCTTAGGGATGAAGCTTGTTAGAATCACCTGGGCTATCTCCTTCAAGCAATCCCCCTGGTTGAAGAAGTATATTTAACTAAATTCCGAAAAGAGGGTGGTCATGAGTAATGATTTTGAAAAAGATTTTTATAAATTACTGAACAATTCCGTCTTCGGGAAAACTATGCAGAATGTAATAAATGAACGCGGTATCTTGATTAGAATCGCATAGCAAGGGCGTTATGGCGTCAGAGAGTGTATTGCCAGGCCAAATTTTAAGCATGCCACCATCTTCAATGAAAACTTTGTTGCTGTGTAGATGTCAAACACTACAGTAGAGTTTATGAAGCCTATTTATTTGAGTCTGGATCCGTGCGACCGCTACAGTCACAGGTTAGAATCCTGCCTCGGACATGGATGTGTGTGACGTTCTTAGGTTAGTTAGGTTTAAGTAGCTCTAAGTTCTGGGGGACTGATGACCTCAGATGTTAAGTCCCATAGTGCTCAGAACCATTTGAACCATTTTTTATTTATTTGGGGATATGCATACTGGATATCTCCAAATTCTATATGTACCACTTCCACTATGAGTTTACGAGACCTCATTTCGTAGAACCAAAGTTGCTTTATATGGATACAGACGGCTTTATCTACTGGATCAAGAACTGCAATCCATATGATGGAATTAGGTGCCATGGTAAAGAATTCTACACATCTTCTTATGAACCCAATAATCCTTACAGTATTGTTCCTAAGAACAAGAAGGCTATCGGTCTCATGAAAGACAAAGCGAATGGTTTACCAATTGTAGAGTTTGTGGGATTGACATCTAAAATGTATGCATATCGTACAATGAACCGGGTCACTCAGAGGCGGGCAAAGGGTGTTAGATGTGCAGCACCTCATGCCCTCACGGTGAAAGACAATTTGCATTGCCTGTATGGTTGCAGCATTCAAGGTGCTCCTCCGCACATCGTTTGGCAAACTAGTACTCAATCGCAAGGTCACGAAGTGTACACTGTACTGCAGTCTAAAGTCAGATTGTCTTCTCATGATGATAAAAGAGTCATTTGTGAGGATGGTGCGGAAACCCTCCCATACTCACATTATTTACTTGATGTGAAAGTAGGGTGGGGGACTTTGATTGAGAGGTAGAGAGAGAATTTAAGCGCAGTCAGCATATCTTTATAGGGTATGCCTGGATCACCCCAGTGAATTCCAAGGTAGGAATGTGTTAACCACTTTGTACTCTTCTGTGTCAACCCTCACATGCTTGAAAGACCTTGGTGATGCAATGTCTGCTGAGAATGTTCAAATTCAAATTTGTGCGAAATCTTATGGGAATTAACTGCTAAGGTCATCAGTCCCTAAGTTTACACACTACTTAGCCTAAATTATCCTAAGGACAAACACACACACCCACGCCCGAGGGAGGACTCGAACCTCCGCTGGGACCAGCCACACAGTCCATGACTCCAGTGCCTTAGAGCGCTCGGCTAATCCTGCCCAGCTGCTGAGAATGTCTCTATTATTCCAGCATCTTGTGTGTACACTACAAACACAATATCTTTAAATACAAACTGTCTACGCTTACCATCATAGAAACCCTGAGCGTCCACAATGATGTTCATGCCTTGAGACATCATTGTGAAATGCTCTAGGTACGCTGCAGCACCTATTCATTTATACAGCTCGTTGCACAACACCTATGAGTGGGCAGTAGTTGATCATATGGTCATGTAGAACTAGAGCATACACGGCAGTGTGTTCTGGGAAATTTGTCAACGATTCAAATTCAATCGCCGGCCGGAGTGGCCGAGCGGTTCTAGGCGCTACAGTCTGGAACCGCGCGACCGCTACGGTCGCAGGTTCGAATCCTGCCTCGGGCATGGATGTGCGTGATGTCCTTAGGTTAGTTAGGTTTAAATACTTCTAAGTTCTAGGGGACTGATGACCTCAGAAGTTAAGTCCCATAGTGCTCAGAGCCATTTGAACCAAATTCAATTTGCACATCTATAGGCCCAGACTTAATTATCTGATTCTGTTTCAAGCTGTCTGTTACGATGATCGGTGAAAGTTCCTTGAACTTATACAGACTGAGTAGACACCCTCCTCCCTTTCCTTTGGCAGTTTCATACTAAGAAGCGTGAAACCTTGCATACATGTCATACGCGAGACTGTATACATTTAGATTCCACTGCAGTTGTAGATTGTCATATGGGTACACCGAACTGAGGTAGACTTTGGCATTAGTTAACTTGCAGTTGTCGAACACAGTGGAATCATTTGCTATATTTCCTCTTCTATCAGTCTGAAACGCAAGTATGATGAATCTAGGTGACTCTAGATGGGAGGACGTTTTAAAGCCCATGTTTGTCTGCTCGCAGTAAGTAACACTGGGTACTCGAAAACCTCTCATGAGCGAAATGTCAGTGACAGAAATGTACCTGAATTCAGGACTTTTAAATGCGTCAAACGCTCCTCGTCTGATACACTAATGTGAGGCATTTTCGATATTATCTTGCTGATTGTGATCATATTCTCCTCTTGAGCTCCTCGAATGTATGAGTTATTGTCTGTCGCAGTCTGTACCAGAATGAGTTTCTGTTTAGGGTTCTTTATAATTCTGTTTCATGTCCTCAAAGTACCCCATAAGCATTTTAGAGGTATGCAGGCAGTAAATAGCTTGTACTCTGCAACTGTTCTATCCTCTGGATCGCCTATGGACCATCCTGCATTTTGTAAACTATGCAGATCTGCGGGTGATGGCGAGATGTATGTTTTAAGGGTTGATGTTATGCTGACATTGCGTGTACGATTGATCTCAGACCCACTGAGTTCATTGCGTTTCTCTTGGAACAGGAATGCTAAAGTGTTACGTGTCAGCTTGGATCCCACTGTATCGCTGCCGTCGCTTTTCTTGAATGACCCCTCTAGATATATGACACTCTTGCTTGGAAGCGTGAGTGCGTCTTGGTGCTGGATGACAATCCTAATTTCAGTGTCCTTGTTAAATGTGGTTGAAGCGTAAGGTTTATGAGAAAAGTATTCCTGACGTATAGTTCTCTCATCATACTCTACTGGACTGGTTATACTGAGTGAGGATGTCATTACGCGGTTTCAGACCAACTGATTTAAGAAACTCGTAGCTCACACGTGTTATCACTTTGCTATTCGGTAGCGAAGTGGCATGCTGTGGATGCTTGCACTTGTTTTATACTGTACGCCCATCCTGCATTAGATGTAATCGTACAATGATTTCCTCACCATGAAAGTCAACAAGTTGATTATTCTGGTCCACAATACGCAGTTCCAAATAGTCCAATCTCTGAGCTGTCAGTGGAAGGTATATTGCATTGGCAGGGTTCTCAACAATCTAATACACTGTTAAACTGAGGGGAAGGATCCGTAAATAGTATGAATCAGACTATTGTTGAGATAGGAGTTCTTTGCAATGTTACACTCGACACGGATTGTGCTGACGGGGCATATGTCCACAGTCTCATCTGACTTGTGAAATTTACTTGGATCCTTCTTCAAAACCTGCCCTTTTGTGAAACTCAGCAGGCGCCCTATTGAACCTTTCCGGTTAAAGTCAATCGTTGCATTTACAGTCCATTATTTAAGATTTAAGTGTATTGATGTTTGAATGTAGTTCAATACCTTTTCCAGACTGTTTTAAGGCTTCGTTCAAATCGCCGAAATCGTATGCACCCGCTTCTATTTCTTCAATATCTTTTTCACCATTAATATCCAGGTGCAGTTTATTGTTAGTCTGAGTGGTATTTGGGATGCTGTTGTGCGCCTCCAGTCCAATCAATGCAATACTCCATTCACCAACGCTCAAATCAATTGGTGGGAAGTAATTTGCACGCAATACAGATAATCGTTCTTTTAACACCAAAGTGTGCGACCTGGCATCTGAACCTTAACTGATGAATGAATGTTTAAACCTCCTCCTTTGTAGCATGCTTATTCTTCTTCTTTGTGAACGTCCAGAGAAACATAATGCATAGATGTCCACAGAGGTGTGTATTTAAGTCCTGGTAGCGTCGACAGTTGTAGAGCACACGTCTTCTGTGAGTGAAGTATCGTTGTGATACTTCTGGTGGTTGCAGGTCGCCAAATGAGTCGAAATAGTAGACGGTGTCCGCATTTTTCATAACGTATGATACCCAGTGGGTGCCTGGGCCTCCAGCAACATCTAAATTCACAATGCCGCATTTACCAGTTTTCCACAAAGTCTTAGGTAATGTGTCCCGCATTAACACACCACGGAATCTTGGTATCTTGAATTTGGCTCTAACAAACTTAAGAAAATCTGTATTTGTGAGTGATCGATCTGGTAGGACCGCTAATGGGCTTTTTTTTATTTATGAATAAACCAAGTCCTTTCCTGTACGGTTTCAACTATAGTCCGTTTCCAATGGCTGCGGCTTCCATCATGTGGTTATGTCTTCTTGCCTCTTCAAACTGTTCTTGGGAGTTTTGCGCGTTCTTGACCGTTCGAGCAATAACTGCAGCACCACCAACGAGGAAACCTACCGCTGAGACCGCGGAGAGGGCCGGGATGATAAATGGAATAAAATCACCAGATGTCTTGGGTATTGGAAGAACTCTAGGTGCTTTAACCGATCCTCCTCTTCTTCTTCCCACATCTTTCAGCTTCAGTGCGTTTTTAGCTGCATATATCGCTGTCAGCATACAGTTCTTCAAACAGCTCCGCTTCCCGCCCTTGTCCTTCTTCTTCTTTTTTAGTGCACAACGTGCAGCATTCATAACTCGCTTGAAATACGTCACTCCTAAACCCAACTTAATTTTTCCACACGTAGTTTTATCAACTGCAAATACTGCGATGCGCTGACCTATACCAATATATTTTCTTCACCGTACCGTCTTAGCCTTATCAGCTAAAATCCTATCTGCAATGTGATGACTTGACAGATCTTTATTTGTAGCGTATGCAATGCCGTGTTCCAAACACGCTTCGTCGAGCAGATTAACCCCCTTATCACCTTGCGTTTCTGAAGCTTTGTCCCAGGTCCACAGTAGTTATACCCAAGGATGTGTAATTCCACTGACAGTTTGTCTAGAATACCACCACCTCCTCTAATGCGTCTCCTAGCACGCATGTTATGCTACTGCGGTGCTTGTGGACTATGCGCCCCCATTATATAGCAAATCGTTGGTATCAATCCAGCTGTTTTTGTAGCAGGAAATCCAAGCCATTTGACTAGTGCTTTATTTCCCTGACGTCTTATGACTCTCTCCACGAGAAAAACATCCGGTTCTCAGCTTTTCTGCGACTCCTTGGTGTAGAAGCAGCCTGCAATTTCGTCACCTTTACGATCCTTCAGTATATAAGTTCTAGGATTCGTTCGTTGCACATTTGAAACTGTAAATATCTCAGTTGACCAGTTCGGTAGGTATGATTTCTCAAATGCCGTCTTGTGTTTTGAGATACGTACCAAATAACCTACATTACATTTCTGTTTGCGTGGATCCAGCATCTTAATGCGACAGTACACCGTATCCACGAGTCCATTATCACGAACATCATTTGGTTTCATTTTTATTGTGGCATGTTTGGTTCGATTATACTGAGCAATTATCTCTGGGAGGATATCTGTCCATTTGTATGAGCCGCGAAGGTTAAAACGTATCCACGTTTGACCTTTTATTGTTCTGTTCAGACGCTCCACGATGATTGCCTTCAAGTGAGTGAATGTTGAGTAGTATTCCGTACCCTTGCATCACGGTCTTGAAATACCGATTGTAGAACTCCCCAACGTGATCGGCCTGGAGGTTGTCTGGGCATCGATTCGTCCCTGTCTGTAGCAAATGCTCAAAAACATCGGCAACATTTCTACCCGTTTTTGTTTTGACAGGCAATGCCCAGGCAGATTTGGAGTATGCGTCAGTAACCATTAAAATGTATATGAATCCATTATTCTCATGTGAATATTCCCTCAAAACTACAAGATCAGCTTGCCACGAGTCATCCAACCCTTTAATCATAACATGCCTACGAGGGTGTGTTTTGCATGCTGGCTTGTGCAGTTCTCGAACTACTGTCTCCATACTTATTCGATGATACCTCTCTCTCTAAGCTCCGAGATTCGAATGAGCTTTATTACCTGCAACAGTCGATGCCATCAGCAGTCGTAGTCGATCTAATAGCTCGTTGGGGTCGTCATAATGTATATGCTGCATGATTCGATTGTTCATTGCTTTATGCTCAATGCCAATACCATCACCGCTGCTGCTGTTGTTGTTGTTTTCGCCTTCTAGTATTGGTTATATAATGGTTTTATATTTCTTGTTGCTCAGGCTTTTCGTGATCTTATATACACCAGTCATGTGCAGTATTTCACGGTATATTTCCCTATCATCAACTGAATAATTTATAGGTTTTTTCGTAGGTATTAGGAAAATAAGATTCATTAAGCCGGATGTTCTCTCAAACCGTATATCACCAATCTGTATTGTGTCATCAGTTACAGTTATGCGTACCCAACATGTACGGTATTCCCCTGCTAACGCCGAATGTTCTATCTATCTGACCGGGGGTGTGACGGATAATGAATTTGTCAATGACAACACCCTCGTTATTGTGTGTTTTTGTTTTTGCTGAGATCTGTCGAACAGATTCAGTAATGGGCTTAAATGTGTCTCTTAGTGTTTGCTGTCGTTCCATACGCCCTAACCTCAGCAACCGTTATTTCTCACGAACTGCTTTCCGCGCTTGAATCACTTTCTGCTTCGTTGACATCTCGGTGTATACTAATCAGACATCTCCGCAGCGTTAGGCTTTATATATCCGCTCATTTTCTTCTTCTTCTTACTATGTACCTGCTCCCCCTTCTCAACAACAAGGAACTCTACATCCATTTTCCCCTCAATAGCCTTGACCTTTTCAGTTAAGTCGGCTACTTTCTTACCGACTTCATTAACTAACTCATTTAATGCATTCACCATTCTCAGAAGAGTCTGGTAAGACTCCAACTTTATGCAAAATAGCCTGAATTTTCGCATCCATGTGCAGGCGAATGTTCTATTTGTGTATTTATCTCGGGTTGAGAGCTAGACATACGCGCGAATTAGTCCATGGTGCGGCATATACTGATGTACAAACCTCTCTTACCGTGCCATATATGCAAAAACACTTGAAAGTTTCGCCTGTACCTACCATCACTCAGTTTTCTTGTTTTATCAATAACGAGAAATGCATACTGTGAAGTCAGCAGTCAGCACATATCTTTACAAAATCACTGAACGACATGTCAGTTCCGACATGTGCCTGGTAAATGTGTTTTAAATTCGGATTGTCGTTTGAAGGCTATAGTGAGGTTTGCGTTATTCCTAACTAACTGTTTGGGGATTGTGAAATATTTTTGACTTACATAAAATACATCAGCACCCATATGACGACCGAAACAGAAATATTTTCGAATTTGGTCTTGGTTTTCCACAGCAACATCGTCAAATATGAAGAAAGTGTTTGGCTTTTCTTTTTCAGGTGGAGGGATATCACCGCTTTCACTGAATGTTGGGTATGTAACACCATCTACATCGCGCAATATCTCCTGCAATAGCTGGGTTGAAACAGTGTTTTTGAGAATACACAAACATGTTCAAATAGCACTCCATCTACATGTTGTAAGTAGGAAGTTTAGGTTTTTATGTTGGTAACGTCACCCAGCGCTCTGTGTGAAAATCACTGGCTGTGCTGTGTGCAGTCTGTGGCTGGTTGGCATTGTTGGAATAATCGCAATTGTAGTGTTGGGCAGTTGGATGTGAACAGCGCGTAGCGTTGCACAGTTTGAGGTGAGCTGTCAGCGGTGGTGGATGTGGGGAGAGAGATGGCAGAGTTTTGAGAGCGGATGATCTGGCCGTGTGTCCATCAGAGAGAGTAAATTTGTAAGACTGGATGTCATGAACTGATATATATATTATGACTTTTGAACACTATTAAGGTAAATACATTGTTTGTTCTCTATCAAAAATCTTTCATTTGCTAACTATGCCTATTAGTAGTTAGTGTCTTCAGTAGTTAGAATCTTTTATTTAGCTGGCAGTATTGGCGCTCGCTGTATTGCAGCAGTTTGTGTAACGAAGATTTTTGTGAGGTAAGTGATTCATGAAAGGTATAGGTTATTGTCAGTCAGGGCCATTCTTTTGTAGGGATTATTGACAGTCAGATTGCGTTGCGCTAAAAATGTTGCGTGCCAGAATTCTTAAATGTTTTTAATTTATGTGTAGTAATGAACAGCTTATAGTCAAAATCCTCATGTCGGCGAGTCGCATATCGGTCATTGTTACTTCGTTTCGGCGGTTCCATCTCAAAATTCGGTGTACCTTGCCAATTTCTTTCATAATTTCCGAAGTGCCCTGTGTTATTATTTTGTGGCTTTTCCGTATTTCTATGTCCCTCTTCCGTTGTTGGAGCGCGAGTGTCCTCTGAAATATGTAATTCTTGTATTACCTGTGTCAACTGATTTTGTACTTCCCGGATTTCTCTTTTGTACTGTGTATTGATTTGATTTTGATTTTGTTTGAATTTTATAATTTGTTCATACTCTTGTGTGTCAGTGAAGGCTACGGATCTTGTGTCATTCAGATCATCATCTACCTTTGTAGATAAGTTAGTGATCTGATCCGAAAGTTCGGCTACTTTTTCCGATAGTGAACCGATTTCCTCAGTGTGTTTTTCTGAACCAAGTTTCAGAGTGGCCATTTGTGTTGAAATCGTATCTGCTGTGTCCTTTAAGTTTTCCTGAGTTTTTGCAAGTTGCGTAACCGAATCAGTAGATGCAACTGAGACAATTTTAGCTTGCAAGGTGTCGTGATTTTCCTGAAGAATAGTTTGCAGTTCTTTCGTGGCTGCTTCCTGATTCTGTAATGCATTTTCATGACGCGAAAAAAAGGTTGAAAATGCTCACAAATTTGTGTTTTTATGTCATTACAGACTTTTTGACATTTCGATTCGATTTTAAGTAACTCAGCAGTTAAACCTTCACGTGTTTGTTGAAGCGTTTGTTCCATTGAGTCTCACTTTTGAAGCTGTTGCTGTGTTTGTCTCTGATTTTGTTCCATCATGTCTAACTTTTGAAGATTTTGTTCCATTGTATCTAATTTTTGCTGTGTTTGTCTCTGATTTTGTTCCATTGTGTCTAACTTTTGAAGCTTTTGTCCCATTTGTTGCATTAATGGTAATAACAATGCACTGGTGTCTGAAACATGTTCCTCAGTGCTATTCGGCAGTGCATTTGAACCGGCAATATTCGCATTTTGAAAAGCAGAAAATGTGTCTTGACTTATTTGAGAAAATGGTGAGGACGCAAAACCTGAATCTACAGTATTTGCCAGATTGTGTCCTATCATTTCGGATTCCTGAGGTGAGCTGTTGCCGACCGATCGATCGATAATTCTTTCCTGTTCACTAATTGTTTCACTGTCACTTTAAGTTAGCTTAAGAGAGGGTAGACTATATAGGAAACTAACTATGAAGAATAGGGAAAGAATGCATTGAGAAGTTATATGAAAAACATTTGGGCAAAAATGAGTTTTGTTCAATGAGAAATATTTATTTTGAAAGAGGATACGAGCAAAACAGTAGGGTTTAGGGACAACAGGGATAGATAGGATTTTTTTTTGGCAGGAGCGAATGTTGAAATAAGAGGGATGATCTATGGAATGAAGTTTTGGGTTAGACTGCAGTACCAGACGTCTCACTGAAAACAAACCCGGTCCTTTCCTTTTGTGTTATTCCGCTATGTGTTTGTGTGCTCTTGTGAATTTGTATTTTTCCTGTCTGTATGTGTTTAGCTGATAAGAGTTATGTTGTAGAATTTTTCTAATAATATATTATTTTCTTTGTAAAGATGTTTAGACATTATTTATTCTGTTCTGTTTTAATGCTCATGTGTGAAATTAATATTTCGAAAACTATTCTCATTATTTTATATATTGACTTATGTCATAATTCCTGTAACACTGATGTATTTGTCTATTTATATTCTTTTGTAAAGCCTGTATTACTACAAATGTTATCTGTATTATTATGTTTTAATGATGTTTTTTGAATCTTTGTAATTGTATTCTCATGTTATAAAATTGTAATGGACACCAGTTCATCAAATTAAATAAGTTGTAAGCATACATTTCACTGCACACATTTCTGTTGCTTATACTATACGCACAATATGTGAGAAGTTGGGACTGTTAGTCTTTGCACATGTGTTAATAATTCAGCAAGGGACTGGTTAACTGCATTGCTGGTTCTAAGGACATTTCAAAAAAAAAATTTTGTGAGTGCACAAGTGGTGGTTCATGGACTTGCTATATTATCCGCAAGACTCTTCAATGGTGATTGTGCACCTGCACAGTCACAACAATTGGCTACTAGGCATCTCTACAAGGACTACAGTGGGTCTGCACCTTTGATGGCCCACCGATACCATAATCTCTACCAGGACCACAGTGGGTCTGCTCTGTGATGACCTACCTACCAATATTCTTCAAAACTTCGACTGACTCTGTGGTGGGTTGCTCTGTTGTGGTCCATTACCTGTCTGCATGTCAAGAGTCAGCACTGTCTTTCTGTTGGAAGGACAACACTACTTCTTCAAGACTGGATGGAAATTCACTACTTCTGTGTGCATTTTCTTTAACTGCTCAGACTTTGAGAAAAAAAAACACATCAATTTTACTGTGATGAATGATCAGGACTGTCTTTATGGACTGTGAGAAAATTTTAGCTTTTGACCAACATTGTATCAATAAGTGTGTGCATTTGATATCTTTGTTACTGTAATTATGAAAAATTTTTTCAAACCTACATTGGCCACTGCCCAAAACAATTTGTAAAATTTTTTGTGGTGAGCATCGGGGCTATGTAAGTAGGATGTTTAGGTTTTTATGTTGGTAACGTCACCTAGCGCTCTGTGTGAAAATCACTGGCTGTGCTGTGTGCAGTCTGTGGCTGGTTGGCATTGTTGGAATATTCGCCATTGTAGTGTTGGGCAGTTGGATGTGAACAGCGCATAGCGTTGCACAGTTTGAGGTGAGCCGTCAGCAGTGGTGGATGTGGGGAGAGAGATGGCAGAGTTTTGAGAGTGGACGATCTGGGCATGTGTCCATCAGAGAGAGTAAATTTGTAAGACTGGATGTCATGAACTGATATATATATATATATATATATATATATATATATATATATATATATATATATATATATACATATATATATATATATATATATATATATATATATATATATATATATAATGACTTTTGAACACTATTAAGGTAAATAAATTGTTTGTTCTCTATCAAAATCTTTCATTCGCTAACTATGCCTATCAGTAGTTAGGTCCTTCAGTAGTTAGAATCTTTTATTTAGCTGGCAGTATTGGCGCTTGCTGTATTGCAGTAGTTCGACTAACGAAGATTTTTGTGAGGTAAGTGGTTCATGAAAGGTATAGGTCATAGTCAGTCAGGACCATTTTTTTGTAGGGATTATTGAAAGTCAGTTTGCTTTGCGCTAAAAATGTTGTGTGCCAGTTTAGTGTTGATCAGAATAAGTAACGAGAGAAATGTCTGAGTACGTTCAGTTCTGCTCAGCTGTTCAAAAATCAAATAACGTAAGAGGTTTATCAGCACAGTTAATCAATGCGTTAGCAGAGTCATGGCGACATTAGTCTTCCCACAGTTGTATGAAGCTACAATAATTGGTCGTATATTATCAGGAAGGAGAATTCAGTTCTTCCTGTTCTTCTTCAGGTCTTTTTTTGCATCTTCACAGGACCTGTCGCCGACAACAAAGTCCTTGTGATGAGGATGTTTCACACACCCTGCCATGATACTAAGAACGCCAGGTACAGACAAGTAGTTCACACATATTGGGTGCTACATTGGAAAGGATAATAATAGTGTATGTAGCCACTATAGTTCCATCACTTAACCGAGTGACCTATATTGACTACACAGAGAAAACAGCTATACATTTTACCCATGAAGAGTAACTTGATCAATCATCATCTCATTGAAAAAAATAATAAATGTAATACTTTGACTATACTGAGAGAGGTATGAAATAATTACATATGCATAAATTATTTGTTTATTTAAAAATCATACATAGGATGTAATATCTCAGGAATATCATTACAATCTGTATGTATCTTCTTCTTCGCACTTGCACAGTATATACCAAATAAAGCTTTTTGACATGCAATAAGTTCAGTGCGTATCTCACTCAAGTCGATAGATGCCTCACAGTACTCAGGTTTTTCACACACACATTTAATCTGTTACTCTTAGGTTCAGCGTTTGTGACCATGCAAAGGTGCTGCTTAAGATCATCAACATTTACACTATGCACACGTAGGAAGTTTACATCATTGTATGCAGAGTCTATGCTAGGCAACCAATGGTTCAGTCTCTCTGGTGCAAGACGTACGGCAGTATCGAGATCGAATAACTTCATAACTGAGGCACACCTTAGATAAACACAGTTGTCACCAAATTTCACACATAACACACAGTCATCATACACAGCTGTAATAGATGGTGTCAAACTGGTAAGGCGAATTTCTGTGGGAGCACGGGTTGGATAATACTCTGTAGTCATCTGCTGATAGATGTAGCGCTCTGTACGACATATTTCGTCCCAGTCGAAGTCGGGAATTGGCACTTTAACACACTTGGATACATTTTCAATCTCCATTCAAGCGAGCAAGCCCCAGACATGAGGCGCTTCTATAGCAATGTTCACACGTTTCGATCCACTGGGAGCTAAATTGTATGTGGAGGTGAAAAACGTAGGTGCACGTGACGGCTTCTTATGTACAGGATCTGCACTCTGTGGTTGCACTATCACAGGGATGTTCTGCTGAGTTGGGTCATACGCTGGTGGCCAGTAATGACCTCCATCTTGTTGTTTAACACCGACAGCGACAGCATTCGATGTGTCACGGGCATATAGCGTTTCCGCATCACACAATTCGATGAGTGGGACGGACAACAGCAACTCCTTGTCCTGCTCCATCAAGTGGGCTTGAAACGGGCTACAATGTTAGAGCGCTTCCGTCTCCGATCAATTAGTCATATGGTATGTAACGCTGTTAATATTCCAATATTAGAAATACATTCCAAGCACATGGCATACGTCCTTCTTGCAGGTTTCTCTACGATAGACTATGGTAACACACTGTAAAATGAATAAACTGCTTCCTTAAAATATCGATTCTGTGTGATACATGCACAATGTAACTTTCTGGAGGTGTATGGCGTCCACTGTTTACGTCTGATCACGGTTCAGAAATTTTACTGTGCTCACATCAGTCCTATGTAACATGATTGTTAATAATGGAGAATACCTCTTACAAGGAAACAGATCAACGCGTAGCAGAGGCGTTTGACATGTGAAATTACACGTCAATGCCACCACTAACTCTGTAAACAGGACATCTGTGAAGCAGATGTACACATGGAGATTGCAGTGCCTTTCAATCATCTTAGTTACGAAACTGAAGTCTCGATTTTATACCCAAGATGCGATAGGGGAATGGACTACGTCACATAAATCTTGAGGAATGTGTCGAAACAGGATGGCCACGTTTCATCAGACATGAGATGGAAATCCTCTGGAGATCGAGAGGTTTGCTGTTAACGATGACAAGTAGACAGCGCTCTAAGTCACACACAGAACACATTGTTGTATATGAGTCGAATGCAGGCTATGTCACACAACTGATGCATCCTGACAGAACAACGGAAAAAATGGTCAAATCCCTGCAGCAACATCTCCCTCTCTCTAGAATTCATCGTCAATCTAACATTAAATCGTACCTCGTTAGAGCTCCATCTCAACCGATCACTCCATCCACTCTAAAGATTCTTGTTTGTAGAGAAATGATTTCGAGTCTATATGTCGGAAATATGTAGCGTTAACGATCGGTAGGATGCCGCCTAGAGCTTGATATAGAGATGTATCGCGAAAATTGTATAATGTTATGGCTAAAATACGTGTGTCCTTTTAACCCCTGAGTATGGAGATGCGCATAGAAGAGCGAGCAGGCTAGGAAGCAGAGACGGTAGCTTGTTTGTTTCGAGGGAAACAATCGCGAATTTGTAGAACAATTCTGAGAGCGACTTTGGCCCACTGATGTAAAAGGGGTTATTTCGTATGGTGGGGGATATGAACTGTACGTTTACTAGATCGACATGGTACTCGGTGATATATTGCTGGGATGGTGATCGGTTTCACGCTCCAATATTTTTGTGAGTCTGGTGTATATTTGATGATCTGTAGACAACTTTGCGAGGTTTAGTTGTGGGTGCAAAATGGTGATTAGTGTAAAGTAGTTTATTACCGCTGAATGTCGCGTCTATAGAAAGAAAGAAAAGACTGACGGTGCTTCCCTAGGACTGGGGAGCATCGTAACATATAGCTGGTGTGAGTGTAGGCTTACGATAATTTTTTCGGGTGCTGTACAGATATAAAAGATAACTGCACTGTTTGTGTAAAATGTGTATATATTGTATTGTAAAGTTACTGTGGCTTATGTTGTGTAAAATGTGTATATATTGCGTTGTAAAGTTAGTATGGCTTATGTTATGGCATGACTAGAGAGGATGACTGTGTGTCCTATCGTGAGGACGTATAGATTCAGCACATCGATAATGACGAGGGTATGAGAGAGAGTTTTTAAGTGGAAAATTATATGTGCTATAGATATTGAAGCACAGTCATCAAGAGGAGACATTAACTGTACATTGATTGGTGTCAGGCTGTAGCAGCAACCATAATATTTAAGTGTAGTTACATTGGTAAATATGTTCCGGGCTTCCAATATTCTTGTGAGTCTGGTACGTATTTGATAATATGCAGACAAGTTTGCAGGTTTAACTATCAATACAATTTAGCGATCTGTGTAAAATAATCGCTGGAAGTCCGAGAAAGAATAGGTGGATGGTGCTTCAATACCGGTGGCATGAGAAATTTGGCAAGTAGATTCGATAAGAGCCAATCAGAATGCTCGATTCATTCACATCGTTTGTGCTGAAATATAGGAGTCTCTACATAGTGGAGGGAACGTTTGCGTATGTTGAAATCTGGAAGGATAACGCGTTAGGAGCGCTAGGAAGACTGCATTCGATGTTATTTTCATAAACAGGTGCTGTTAGCGTAATAATTTCGGTGAGCACAAGCTGAGGCATCAAGAAAGTGAGCGTTAACTATTTCTGTGACAATATACAATTCCCGAGAGGTCTTTTTTTTTTTTGAATGCCATGTGACATAAGAATAACATTGAGAACGATGTAGATGGCGAGTCGCTACACAGACGTTTCACGACGAGGCGAGAGCCACGCTGGGGCGGGTAGACACAGCTGAACGCATCTTGTATGTTCCGTTAGATGGGAGCAGCCTGTGCTATTCTGCCATCCGCGGTAAAGACGTGCACTGCCCAGAGGTGTCTTGTGTATGGGGGCTGCACCTTGGAATTCTGTGAGGTTGGTAAAACGGAAACTTTCACCTGCACGCAATAGCGTCTGCACTCTGTATGTAAGTCTTCACTCCCGTCCGATCGTCTCATCATCGGAGTCTAGGTGAACATGTATTGTGATAGGAATTTGTCTAGTGTCAAGTATGAAAAGGGATGTATCCACCTCATGCCTGTGGGCAGCTGTGTGTGGTATGACATCTGACAGCCGCGTCATTGGTAGCCTTCTATGCTCTCTAGTGGACAGGGGGTGGTATCTGCGTATGTTGGTTGCGTGTCTGTTGCATTATTTTGAGAGCAGGTCTGTAGGTTGTGCTGTGCATTATTTGGACAGTTTACGAGTACTGAGCATGTCTACACATCACTGTGCATAATTATTTAGGAGGAGTCTGAACATCTGTACTTAAATTATTTGGGTAAATTAGGAGTTGTCTGCGTGTCTGGAGAGCGTTATTTAGGAGTAGTTTACAGATCTGTGGGTTGTGTGGCGTGACCCCAAGAATGTGTTTTGTATTAGTATGATAAATATACTGCATCCCTAAATAAAACGTTCGAATATAAATAGAGTACACTCCTTCCTTACTTTCCCCAGCATCCCAGCGCCGCTTAAGTCATTTTCGCGCCATTTTCCCCTACAGACCCCTATCTGGGATTAGGTGATAGGACGGATGACAGTACCTTCTGGTGGTGGTAATGTGTTCTAGGTCAGTTGGACTCTAAAATTCGTGGTGGAGACATTGGCTGCAAAATAGAGACTTGTGTTCAGATCTGTTTTGGTGCCATTTCGCCCCGCCATATTGGATGACGTCATGTGCTGTGCACGTTAGTACACGTTAGTTCACGTTAGTGCACGTTAGCCCGCCAACCTGGGTCGGTAAGGGGACATGGTGCTAGGTTCAGGATCGTGGTGGAGACTTTAGCTATTTGCTTCCAAGTCCAGGTGGGCGTGGCATTCACGAAAATTCATTCCAAGTACACGGTAGCGCACTCTGGTGGTGTGAATATGTACTAGGCGTTGTGGTGAACAAATTGTATACTGTCATCATGAATAACGGTACTTGCATGATCACCTGAAGTCACGACAGAGCCCTCTGGCGGTGGCGATGTGTACTAAGTCAGTTGGATTCCTGACCTTGTGGTGAACACACCTGCATGGAATTGTTTAAATAAATACTTATGTCCAAGTCCTTTTCCCACGAATCCTTAGGAGGAGGTGGTGGTTTGGTGACTGAGGTTAGTACAAGTGTCTTTTCTTTCACACCATTTTCTTAGCTTAGTAGAGATATGCGAATTGACTTTTGTTTACCAGCAAAATTCAAACTTGGTGTCAGTTCATAGGAAGAGGGGGTGGTCGAGTGACTTAGGTTAGTGGAGGTAGGCCAAGTGAGATATCTTCCAGGGATTTTCTTTGTTTAGTAGAGATAACAGGGGTGTAGTGCATCATCCTGTTGGAATTCAAACTTGGCGCCAGTTCGTAGGAGGAACTGGCGGTCGGTGACTTAGGTTAGTGGAGGTAGCACAAGTGAGATATCTTCCCGCCATTTTCTTTGCTTAGTAGAGATAATAGAGGTGTGGTGCATGATCCTGTTGGAATTTGAATTTCATGCCATTTTTCTGGGGGAGGGGGGCACATTCCTGCCAAAATTAAAACTTCCCGCCATCTTGAATGATGTCATGTCGCCATCTTGGTTGACGCCATGCGATGTTGTAATTCTAAATGACACCATCTTGGATGACGTCATCGCCGCCATCTTGTATACATCTGGCAACAATGCAGAGTGGCCTAGAACTCTCTTTGCCCAATACTCAGGTTGCAATCAAGGAACTCAATCTGACAGATTGCTGGCTGCTCAGATTTATCAGCCGACACAGCATCTAAATCGTTCTGATATAGTATTTGCACTACTTGCTGAAATGATGGATCGGACTGTTTCAGAATCTGTTCTCTGAGTTTGATATGAGTTACATTGTACATAATCGCAACACACAACAGAACATCTGAATATAATGCACCACAAGCACATTTGAATTTGCATTTCCTCGCCATACCCTGCAAATCTGTTACCCACTTGCGATAAGTTTGTTCTGACCGTTTTTTACAATGAAAGAACCGATACCTAGCTGCTACCACATTCGCTTGTTGGTCATAGTAGTTAGTTAGCGAATCTACAACCTGATCATATGGAAGTTCACTCGGAGTGGCGTTAGGAAATAACTTCTGAGTGAATCTGAACTCTGCACTTCCTACTGTGGACAATAAATAGGGGATTTTCACAGTACCTGGTACATTGCGAGCAGTTAGATGGACTTCAAACTGTTGCAACCATTCGAGCTGTTCCTCTTCTTATTCACGAAACTGGCGAAAAGGGGATACAGCTGCATTATTAGTTTGATTCTCAAGGAGCTGCTGTATCGTGTTTAGCAGTGAGGAAATTTGCTGGCTCTGAAACATCTGTATTAGCTGCGTAGCATCTAACGCTGGCAGCTGTGATCCCTGAGCAAGGGGTGGGATACGTAGGATGGGCATGTTGGAAGAGACAAATGTAATAAACAGGGGAGTCAAGCAAGAAAAGTAAGCGCAAAAGCAAATAAAATATCTGCAACGTCCACCTGAAAACACCGATTAGCTAAAACACGATAAGAGACTGTTAAAGCAAGCAAACGCCCCTGGAAAGAAAAGACAAGAGAGAATTAAGGCGCCAGCAAAACACAAATTAAAATACAGTGGCCGCGGGTGCGGTTTTTCTTTTTCTTTTTTTAATCCTCATCGCCAATATTGCGTTCTGTCCGCTCGTCTTATATAGGGTGCCTCCTAGGAAGCTGTTTTCTCGGATCGGTAGTCAACAATTCAATGAAATCGTATTAATGGAGTTTATTACAGTAAGTCAAATTGACAATACTTAACTTTGCGTATTCACAAGGGTGTGTCGCAAGCAAATGACGGCATGCAAATAATGTAAGCAAAACAATACAGCTCATAAGTCAGTGCTGTAGCGTTTAGCTTCCACTCCGGCCGCGTCTAGGCGGCGGCGGCGTGGCGCTCCCATACTCTTCGTCAGAGGCCGCTCCTGTCCTGGTGTCGTCCTAGAGAGGGGTTCGTCAGCGTACCACTGGTTGATGTCGTCTCACAGCTCTCTCTGCTCTTCCATTCTTGATCTTCGTGCTGGCACTTGTCGTTACGCCGGAACATCCTCTATGAGGTTACAAATCAGGTTTGCTTTAAATAGATGTTGTAACTGTCATGAGCGTTAGTTATCTTAGAGAATGAACGTGGTGAGTGATGTTAGTCAAGAACGCCTTTTGGATAAAGGGTACTTTTCCGGCTCAATATTATATAAAAATCAACACCTATTTCTTTCAGGCACTGTTTATAATGTATATGTTTTACAGATTTTTTTTTGTTGATATCAGGTCATGCAGCAACTTTCTAAACAAATTTGAAGTATTTTGAATATTTTTGAACTTGCTTAGGGTTATTAAAAATTACAAAGAAACTGATACAATTTTTTTCCAAAATATTTCCTCAAATTGAGGTGCCATTTAAACCAATGTTATAAATTTGAAGGAGGTCAAATTTTTCCCAGATGTGCATGACATGATGGCTGAGGTGCCAGATCTATTTAATTACACACGTTATGTATATTACAAGGATAAAAAATATCACATCTTACATTTTAATTTTAATAATTTTTTTTCCTAGTAAAATGTTATTTTTCTGTAAGTTAGTTGAGTCTGCAATAAAGCTTAGGTCTAGTACATAAGTATGGACTACTGCAAGTTACAGAAAAAAATTAGAGCAATGCTTTATAAGCTTTAGGAAATATTTGTACTTGAATTCTGAAAAATACAACTTGCAGGAAATTGCGAAGGAAGATATGAGTCCAATTAAACTGTGCCTCAAAACATTCCTCAAGAATAGTCTTCATCCTGCAGCATTTCTTCATCTTCAAGCTTCCTCTTGGCATTCCTTTTAGTACTTCTTGCTTCTTTCGTAAACTGAAGAGCGAATCTTTCGGTTTCATGCACCCATTGTCTGTCACGCACAAGCAATTGATCTTCCATATTAGAGCCACATTTTATGCCTTCAGGACTTCCAACCTACTTATCACTCCATCACTGAAACATATCACTGTATTTAGTACATCAACTTTAAATGTATTTAGTTCTACAAAACATTCTTGGGTAATTTTTCCCATATGCAATGGTTCCAAGTTTCATTCGCATTCTGAGTGCCCCCATTTACTAAGCAAAACAGGGTCACTCAGGTCTCTAAAAATTGATTTTATTTCATTCATAACAGGATCAGAAAGAGAATGCTTATGATGGTATATTTGACCACTCTCTTTTACTTTCTGGTAACCACGCCAAGAATCTGCTCCTTTAGTGCAAAGTCCGTGAACGGGGTGGTCATCTGTGGACAACTTATGAAAGTAGGTGGCCCATGCGGCTTTTGTCATTGCTGTAACGTCATTCAGAGGAGCAGTTCGTCTAATGACCAGTCCATAATAACTCTGAAGGAGGTCTATTTCAGTTTCTGTCAATCTGCCTCGGCCAGACAGAGGTTTTCCACCAGATAGCGACTTTCCTTTCATTTTCCTTGGTAGCTTTCTCAGTCTAGCACCCATCCTCTTTTGCACATGTCCACAACACTCCAGTTTTGTTACCAAGGTATCGCCATAAACATTGAACTCATTAATTTTAGTGAAAGCTTTAGAGTTCCCATCGCATATGTACTTCGTATATCTAACGTTATAAACGGGCACCAACGTCTGAAATATTTTTAGAGCTCCATCACACCCCATACCTCCGCTATAACCAAAATAATTCTTAGAACACTGATGTTCAATATGTCCTTCAGTGTTACCATGGTAGGTGTGGCAGTGCTTAGATAAGCACTCAACAACTTTTCCAGTCTCCACAGAAGTAGAACTTACAACACCATTCAAGGAACGATGTCCTCGACGTTGGCATGTCCCATCAAGTGCAACAGCAACGTCTCTGGTTCCACTAATATTTACAGTTTCTTCTACTGCACGTTTCATAGATGCTTTAGACACAACCGTCAAGGCACCTGAAAGTATTTCTATGTACTTGCTGAACCTACTGGGAGGAGGAGTAAGGTCCATCAAAACACAAAACGTTTGAGAGGCCTTTTTTCCTTTTCCTTTTGCACTCATTGCATATTCTAACTTCAAATTCACATCATATGAATTACGACAATGTTCGAAGTAATTTTCGAGGTAGATTTATTGCAGGATCTACACAGAACAACTAATTCTGTCGCTAAACCCTTGCTGCTTCTTTGTTGTTCAGTTATTTCCAGACAGCGTACAACATCATATCGTTTACATTTCTTCACTTCCTTTATCAAAGAAGATAAGATGCCCACATCAGCAACAACAAATCCACTACAAACAGCGTCATTGTTAACACAAAAATTGGAATCACTAGGAGGCGTGCCATGTGGGAGTTTCTTCCATGAAGAACTGATGCATAGGTTACTTCCAACAGTGTGACTTGCTTTGTTTGTGAACGGGTTACCACAGAGTTTTCTTTTATTCAATTTCTTGATGCGTGACATAGTTAGTATTTATTGAACGCTAACGGATATATACTTCCACAAATATATGTAGCACTTGGGCAACAAACATTCAGTAACACGTGCTTCAGCGAAAGAAAAGTAAATACTAGCAAAAGTTAATCATTTACAGACACCAGCACTGTTACCAACATATACAATGCATCATACGTATAATCGCTGGAAACACAAAGTTCACAGTTATTTTCGAAATAATACTGGTTTCTGTAACAGAAATAAAGGGGGCGTGACGGCATACATGACTGTAACTTTAAAATTTGGTATATATAGGTGATTTTTCATTTGAAACCCTGTAATGTATATACAATATAACAGGAAAACCGATAGAATTTAATAAAGTCATAAACATTTCGATTTTTCCACAATTCATAAGTACCCTGTATCCTTAAGGGGACAAAGACGCTATTATAAACAGCATACTGAGTTTGAAAGAGGTCGTATAACACTGATACGAGAAACTGGGTGTACCTTCTGTGAAAAGACTTGGCAGGAATGAAGCCAGTGTACTTGACTGCTGACAACGTTGGTCACGAGAATGTACAGTCGCAAGAAACCAGGTTTCAGAGGGCCACATGGTACTAGCATGAGGGAAGATCATTACGTTTGGCGTATGGTTCTGGTGCATCGTACTGGATCTGTAGCAGCAATTTAGCAGCAGTTGCAATACAGTGGTACAAGGAACTGTTAGAAATTGGTTACTTCAAGGACAGCTTCGAGAGATAAGCCATGTACCGTGCAATCCACTGACCCCAAACCATCGCCATTTGCGACTTCAATGGTGTCAAGCGACAGCTCTTTAGAGGACAGGGTGGAGGACAGGGTGGAGGTCTATTGTGTTTTCTGTTGAAAGCTGGTTCTGCCTCGGTGCCAGTGATGGTCGTGTGTTGATTAGAAAGAAGCCTATGCTAGGCACACTGGATCTACACCTGGAGTTATGGTCTCGGGCGCGATTTCGTATGACAACAGGAGCATTCTCATAATTCTCCCACGCACCCTGGCTGCAGATTTGTACATCAGTCTGGTGATTCGACATGTTGGGCTACCATTCATGAACAGCATTCCAGATGGTATTTTCTAGCAGGGTGACGCTCGCCCACATGACGCTGATGTAGCCCTACATGCTCTACAGAGTTTCGACATGTTGCTGTCGCCTGCTCGATCACCATATCTGTCTCCAGTCAAACACATAAGGGACATCATCGATCGAAAAGTCCACCGTCATCCAAAAAGAGCATTAAACGTCCCTGTATGGGCGGACCAAGTGCAACAGCTACGAAGCCCCATCCCACAAGCTTATGTTCGGCACCTGTACAACACAATGCATTCACGTTTGCATATTTGCATTCAACATTCTGGCGGTTACAATGGTTTTCAATGTACTAGCATTTCACATTTGCAATGGCTTACCTCATGCTTACCTAACCTGTCATCTTGATGTTAATCATTTACATATGTTACCTAAACAGACTTATTACCTAAATTTCATTACTCTACATTAATGTTTGGTTTGCGATATATTTCCCTTCAGTATATATACCAAACATTGTACAGATATAATATACATGTCATTTCGAAGAGAAACCCTGAAAGTTTTTTTTCATGTATACCGCCGCAGCTTAGTTTAATAATTTGCCGATAGTCAGTATTAGTCGCAAACATGGCGAGTTCAGATGTGGAGCGAGCTTTCTGCATGTTGGAGTTCTACAAAAACAAGTGTGCTACAGCTGTTCAACGGATGTTTAGAACTAAGTACGGTAAGAAGCCATCAACAAGGAAGGACATTTACCACTGGCTCAACAAATTCGTTACGACGGGTTGCTTGTGCCCGGCAAAGAGAAGCGGACGTCCCAGTGTGAGTGAAGTGAATGTGGAGCGCGTACGAGAGACATTCATAAGGAGTCCAAAGAATTCGGTGCGTCGTGCATCCCGTGAACTCAAAATGGCTTCAGTGACAGTGCGGAAAGACCTGCGACAGAAACTGTCTATCAAACCATTCAAATTGGAGCTAGTGCAGAAGCTCAATGACGACGACAAAGACAAGCGTTTTGAGCTTTGTTCGCAGTTGCAACAATTGATTGAGGATGGGGATGGCACTGTTGATAGCTTAATTTTTTGCGACGAAGCCACTTTTCACACTAATGGAAAAGTGAACAGGCATAATCTTTGAACTCCAACACACAGAAAGCTTGCTGCGCACCTGAACTCGCCATGTTTGCAACTAGCGCTGACTATCAGCAAATTATAGAACTACGCTGTGGCGGAATACATGAAAAAAAACTTTCAGGCTTTCTCTTCAAAATGACGTATGTGTGATATCTGTACAACGTTCTTGTGCAATAAATAATTGAAAGTGTTCCCGGACTTTATGTACATATTGTTGTGTCTGTGGAACCTTGAAACACTTTACAGGCTTTCATGTCCAGTCAGCCTTGTAATAAGAACTTGATATATTTTCTTATCCTATTTTGAAATGATAGCATTCACTTTTGCCTGAACTTTCAAAAATTATTACGGAAAAATAAAGTACTTTGCCTGGAAGCAAATAATCTATTCAAATTTAAAAGTGTCACAATAGAGAAAAAATTGCCACTGTTGTATTTAATAGTCTGTGTGTTGCATTATTACTCAACTACGTATCAATAATCAGTAAGGGGAATCAAATTAAGAGGAAGTATTGTCAAAAACCAATTGCAGTTTAAAAATATTTTGGATTAAAAGCTATTGGCAGCTAACACATATTTCCATTTTCAAGAAAGGAAAAGTTATTAAGACACTAAAGAAACACAGCTCAAATGCAAATATCGTGTATGCCATGGTAAAAGATCTTCTTTCATTTCAAGGTGCACGACGGAGGAAACATGCCTTAACTCTCTACAAATTTTGTAACTAGTTTAAAAATATATAGAATTTTACTCGCTATAAAACTCTTTAATTGAGGAATTAACAGTATCCTCCAACTAGCTTTAATATGATGTCTATAAATAAAGTAATGGAAACCATGACAGAACGCAATATTTAATGAAGTAACAAGTACAGTTACATTACATTCCTTCATTGTAGACACCTGCAAAGTCTGTTACCTTTTGTTAGTTGTCGGAAAGCCGTTGGGAACCGCTGGCAAGGCGTTCTCTGTTGTCAGCGACGGAGCGCCTTATTGGGCGCGGGAATGCAGGTGCCACATTAGGAAATCGGCGACCTCGGAGGGGTTCCTTCGACTTCGAGACCATTCACGAAGTCAATCTCGAGTAATGGACGGCCTATCTCCAAATAGCCATGCGGTGCAAATACGCAGTCTCATTCCAACCTGCACAAAACGCCTTGATCCGTCGCGCAACCTTCCTCTAAGTTAATGCATTCTCGCCACAGGCTACATGCAATCCTCGGTAACATTCTGGTGTATTTTGACCAGGGGCAACTTCAGTTGTAATGGACGGACGTTGCTCAGCTTCTGAAAACCATGCTTTAGAGCGATGAGATCGACACTCTTCACATGAACGCCGCCCAGCAGCAAAGCTCCTGAATGGAAGTAGAGGCCAGCATGTTGGCCTCGACATTTGGTGTTCATCAGAGACAAGGGTACCGTCAGGGGTGGCCCAGAAAAGTGTAATACGACCACTATTCTTCACCACGTATATAGACCATCTGGTAGACAATGTGGGCAGCGATCTGCAGTTGTTTGCTAATGATGCTGTGGTGTTTGGGAAGGTGTCGAAGATGAGTGACTGCGCGATGATACACGATGACTTAGACAAAATTTCTAGTTCGGGAGATGAATGGAAGCTGGCCCTAAATGTAGAAAAATGTAAGTTAATGAGGATGAGTAGGATAAACAAGGCTGTAGTTTTCAGATCGTTAGTAGTTCCTGTTTGACACAATCGCATCGTTTAAATATCTGGACGTAGCATTGCAAAGTTATATGAAATGGAACGGCCAGATGCGGATTGTGGTAGGGAAGGTGAATGGTCAGTTTCGGTTTATTGGGAGAATTTTAGGAAAGAGTGGTTCATCTGTAAAGGAAACCCCATATAGGATGCTAGAGTGATCTCTTCTTGAGTACTGCTCGAATGTTTGGGATTCGTAGCACGTCGGGATAAAGGAAGACATCGAAGCATTTCAGAGGCGAGCTGCTAGATATGTTACCAGTAGGTTCGAAACATGCAAGTGTTACAGATATGCTTCGGGAACTCAAATGGGAATCCCTGGAGGTAAGGCGATGATCTTTTCGAGAAACACTGTTGGGAAAATTTAGAGAACACGCATTTGAAGCTGACTGCAGAACGATCCTACCGCTGTAGACATACATTTCACGTAAGGACCATGAAGGTAGGGCCAAGAAATTAGGGCTCACACGGAGGCATATAGATAGTCGTTTTTCCCTCGCTCTATCTGTGAGTGGAGTGGAACCCTCAGCGAAGCACTGTACGGTTGGTTGGTTGGTTGGTTTGTGGGAATGAAGGGACCAGACTGCTAGGACCATCGGTCCCTGCACCGTACTGTGCCTTGCGCAGTATGTATGTAGATGTAGATGCAGATGCCCTCATACGCACACCACAGAGACAATAGCTCCACTTTACTGCTCTCATTTCGTACTTGTGCGTGCCCGATCTCCTGCAAGTGTTTGGACTATGTTGCCACTACTTTATATACAATCCTCATACATTATACAGCACTTAAATATGCAGAATTCGTGATATTTACAAATATTTCGCAAACACAACCACATGTCTCACAACAACAAAAATGGCGGAAATTACTTATGGTGGTTTCTAGTGCACAATCCTTCATGTGAGTCTAAAATCAGTCACTAGTTTGGAACACCGACTGGGTAATACCATCTGCTTCTCAGTACGCAATCCTCTAGGTAGAAAATTGTCCAGCGTATATACAAAAATAAATTATATAAAAAATTTAATGGTCACACACAGGTATGCGTTGATTCGAGGAATGCCGAGGAACGCACATGCCAGTGTTGGCAATGTATGAGAAGCATTCAATAAGTAATGCAACATAATTCATTTATTGGATAATTTACAGTTGAAAGAAATGCGTTATTTGTTGTGGAATATCGTGGAATATTCCCACTTCAGCCCCTATAGTTTCATGAAGCTCCGATAGGTCGCTGCACTGTACGTAGCCTTCAAAATTCCATGTCGAGAGATGGCACTGAGTTTGTTTTCGTGGAAAACCAGAGGATCATAGACCTTCAGCACTTGCAGAATCTCTACGGAGACGTGGCGCTGAACAAAAGCATGGCGACTCGTTGGGCGAGGCGTCTGTCATCATCACAACAAACCTTCCGTCCGCACACAGCTGCAACTCGTGCAATGCTGGAACATGCGGACACACTCATCATTCTCGATGATCGACGGATCACAGTCGAACACTTCACTGCACAACTGGATGATGGGGAGGTTACTGATGCAGCAAGACTTTTTTCTGCGACGACGTCGTCCAGTAGAGTGGTACCATACGGGTCTGCATGCTCTCACAGTACGGTGGCGTAAGGCCGTCGCATTGAGCGAAGATTATGTTGAAATATAGTGTTTTATAGGCAAAAGGCGGGGAGAATATGTGGTATATTGGAATCCTGAATAAAACCAACGTGCTTCAAAAAAAATTATGTTGCACTATTGAACGATCTTCATAGTACAGTGTAAAAATAACAGGTTTAGGTATGGGTGTAGTTATCGTTAGTTTGTAAACCTCGAGATCTTCCGAAGCAGCCTCTAACAGACCTAGTAATATAGGGCGGAAGTTATTCACTTAGAATTCGAATTACATTCCTTTTATTTTATGTTATTTTTATTTGGTTATATCGTCAATATTCTGTTTTGTTTCTGTGTCAACTATCGTTTCTGTTATCCTAATTTATAGCAATATCTATAACATAAAACGTATGTCACCATCGGTATTTGAATATGTACTACATGTTCAGGACTTCCAGAAAAGATGCATGAAATTCATGGGAATAAAGTGAATCGAATATCGTTCAATAACAAATGAATTAAGAAGTACAATTTGACGAAGAAACTGACTAAGTGGAGAATGCATATATGGGAAAGTGTTGGCGGACCACAAAAACGAGTGGTCCGTCGGCATTCTGCCAAAACATGCCAAATATTCCGCCCGTAAAGAGTGGTTATGACCCATTGTCGACAGAAATAGAGGACAGCACGCAAAGGCAGAATGCGGAACAGAACGTGACGTGATTATGCGCTACGGTCGGCGGTATTCCGAACGCCTTTGTTCCGTTAGGAAGATTTACGCTGCACGTGAATGGAGCGTATTTATTGGAAGTGGAGACACTCTTCCAAGTGCGCAGGCTGAATAAGAAGCACGACAGCTTCTCGCGGTGCCCAGTGATTCACTGCTGCTTGTTCCGAAGAACTTGTAGCTACGTGCATTTTACAGCGTGTTCCTGTCACATCAACTTGTGACTAGATGCCGTGACACGAGTATGTAAAGGAAATATTCAGGTATCTCCTTCCCTAGATGCGCTTTGGCGTCGAATACTGAGTTATTGCCTACCTGCGGATCAGAGGCATTAAATTTAAAGTTTCAGGCTGAAAAGAGGCGTGCTTTCAACATGGCAACGGCAGAATGTCCCGGTCATCGCAGTATAAACAGGGTAAAGATACTGCAATAACTATTGAAAGGGTACAGTACCGCCCGACATTGAAAATAGATACAACATACGTCATTATTCTTCTCAGAACAACATATTTTTTGTAAAAATAACTCAATTTCAATTAATACAGTGAAGCTGGATACCAGTGTGGGAAAGAATGACAATTTATTTATTTAATTGATCACATGTGCACTCCCACAAAATAAATCCCTACATCCAGTTTGGTGAGATCTGTGAAATGAATGAATGTATGGTCGTCTGCTAACCGCAGATAGTGAATGTGAATATATGATCATCTTTGAGACGATCCTTTGGCCACCTTTGGTGGAACCAAAGAGATGAAATTTACCAGAGCTTTGAGCGCCTGAAATGTGGCTGACCAATACGGTAGCAAGGTGCTCCCCCTCTTTGGCAGAGGTGCGAGAGGACCTGAAGAATGGCCATGTTTCAGCACTCTGCCGTTGGATCTAGTGTTGGTAAGACCTGTCTTAGGTGTGCTCCGTAAAGACAAAAGAGTGCAGACATGGTATGCATGTGAAATACTTAAGAGTAGTTTAGAATAATAATTTCTCTATTCCAGGAGCTTTTGTGGGGAGAATTAAATGTCAGGCAGGTAATATTAAGGGGGTCCTAGTAATCTTCGGAAGTGACCAACGGTCACAATGAAACCACGTGTAGCAATAAGTTGAAATACTTCCAAGTGCTTAAGTTGAGCTGAATTACTAGCGTGTGTACTATAAGTTGGAAATATTAAAGAAATGGCGCATGGAGGACTTGAAATTAGAGACGAGTACTTCCACGTGGTGAGTACTGTGTGAGTCTCAATCTGTGTATGAGACAAAGGATAAAGAGAAGTACTCGTCCATGGTATCAGTTGAGGACTCGTGTGTGTGATTAATATGTTCTTAATATTACTTTGCGTGTTATGTTTCCGTGTGACGCTTGATTCAAACTATAATACTCTGAGAGAGAAGCAAGGTGAGTCAGCCGTCTATCCAGCAACGCCACTTGGCTTGCATTGCACAGGAAGACGTGCATATATCCTCCAGAGTTCGTAGTAGGAAAGAAAAGTTACGAAGTGGGGCAGTGTCGTGTGAAATTGGGATGGATACTAATTGAAGTGGGAAAGCTGAAAGTGATGTGATTATAATGTTGTGTCTATTCCTTGTGTTGTATACCATGTTGCAGTGTGGTGTATGTCATGTAATTTAAGTATGTGTGGTTTGCATGGGAGAGTAGCAAGGTAGTTTCAGAGGTAGTGGGTTATGCATGTTCCTTTTGTACCGCTCGGTCTGGAGGAAAGTTTCGTGATGATGGTCGTGAGAGTCGAAGTGTGAGATATAGCAAGAGATCCACCATCCTACCCAGAAAGTGCACTGTAGCGTTAAATAATTACGAGACCATAAGATAGAGAATCACCAATGTAAAGCCATGCCCTCTGGGCGGAATTCCTCATATGTTATTGTTGTAGGTTATAGAATTTGTGTGTTTAGATTATAGAATTTATCGGAATAAATAAGGTAGTGAAATGAAAAAGATTGGTGGCCTTTTCCTTCGAATTGTATGTTGTCATGATATCCAGAATTTATAATGTGTGCACCATTCATATTCAGTGTGATGGCCACGTGTTGATCAAAGCCATTAAATAAAAAAGATGTGGTATTGCTAGTGCGTAGTGAACAGTCAGAGTTGTGTAAATTACTAATAGTCAGATATGCGTTTCCGTTGCGTACTATTCATACAGGAGAATAATTTGTAACTTAATTGTGAGTACTAGAGTTCATGTTACTCGATAAATAAGAATGAATCCACTCGCTTGGCAGACCACTCATCTTGCAGGCCTGACTGCTTGATGCCACAGTATGAGCAAGGCGTGTGGGTGCCTCTCATAATTTCGACCCTGCCAAGATTTTGCTGTTAGGGTTTGCTGTTAAGATTTTTTTTTTTTTTTTGATGGGATATATTGTGAAAGCGCTAAGAAGTAAAATTTATTTGTTTGCAATTTCTTTCTGGATTGGTGAGGATCTTTTCTTTTTTTTTTTGTAATTAATTGCTATATCGTCCAAGGCTGGAAGATCGTTATATATATATATATATATTCTTTTTTTTTTTTTTTTTACGTAATGTCCGTAGTAACTAGGTCGCAACTGAAAGGTGTAGTCACCATGGAGGAGAGTGATTCTGGGGTGAACGTAGCAGTGGAACAGAAAGTAGGTGTCGACCTTGGGTTAATGAGCTAGAACAGCAAACTCTCGGAAGCGGGTGAATTGGTTAGCGGACCGCAGCTAGGTGATCCTTTAGGCAGCGGGCTTTGTCCACAATCGGGGGCTTCTCCCGACGACACGGGCGAACCGGGACTAGGTCAGGTATGCAGTGAAAGTGTAACTACCCTTAGCGTAGCTACGGTTTCTCAGGCGAACGAGGTGAGCGCACCGAAAGTAGCAAATGACAATGTGCTACTGCAGTTTTTACACAGGATGGATAAAGAAAAATAAAGAAAATAAGGAGAGAGATAGGGAAAGTAAGCAAAGATTGGAAGCGATGGATAAAGATAGTAAGGAAAGATTGGAAGCGATGGATAAAGATAGTAAGGAAAGATTGGAGGCAATGGATAAGGGAAATAAAGAGGCAATGAGGAAGCTACACACAGTAGTCGATGAGCGTCTGTGCGCAGTTAATAATCGGTTAGATGAGGGGGAGAAGAATCTGGGTGCGTTGAAGCAAGTATGTGACGCCGTGAAAGAAAAAGCCAATAATTTGGAGGTACGAATAAGTGCAATAGAGAATGATATTACAGAACTTAGGGACGTGTTGCCGGCTGAGAGAATCAAAGAAATAGTGGAGGACTTACTTGCAGATAGACAAAGGGCATTAGACAGCATGGAAGCTCAAGTCACCCGGCAGGAAGTGGCGCTAAATAAACACAGGGATGAAGTTGCGGAGGTAGTGGTCAGAATGAATACGATTAGCGCAGATGTAGAAAAGATCAATATATGAGGCGAAACAGGCTCTGACAGTACGCAGCGAGAGGTTTATGCCGACCAGGAGAAGATATAATCACTATTACAGTTGAAACAGGCACAATTAGAAATAAATAGGAAACATAGGGAAGAACTAGGACAGTTGCAATTAGGGTGCAGTAGCGAAGGTGAAACACCACCAGGTAGATTGCAGAGGGAGAGTGAGATAAATTCAAAAAACGAAAATAGGCAGAAAGAGGAAGACGAACTCAGAGAGTTAGAAGAACGGTTGTGTCGGATGAAACAGGTGTCAAACCCAACTGGGTATTATCCAAGGTCGGAAAACATAAATGCGGAAGAAGAATGTAGGAGGCACTTCGTGTCCGTACAAACGTGCACTTGTTTTCCGGATCCTGATAACTACCAACATCCATGCCTGTGGATGTCTCAATTTCAAGATTCATTACCTTCATCGTGGGGACCGCTCCTCAAAATGAAGTTTGTGTGTAACCATTTGAGGGACGAGGCTAGAGCGAAAATGCAGGAAGTTATTAAAGACTGTAGTAGCTACAACATATTTTGTAACAAGTTTTTTAATGAATTCTGGTCGAAAAGTAAGCAGGACAAGGTTAAGCAAAGCATATTGATGATGCCAAATTGTAACGAAGGTGGTATAAGAGATCCAGTAGCGTGCTATATGGAAATGCTGAGACGAAATAGGTATTTGGTTGTGCCATACGAAACTGGGGAGCTCATTAGGATCTGTATAACGAAGTTGCCAGTGAGATTGCGCAGAGATATAGTGATAGCAGGCAGAGGCTTAGACGATTCCACGTCATTTCAGCACTTGTTACAGGAACTGGGTAATGAGAGCAACATCGTGAACGGAGACACAACTCATAGGTCAGACAGAGTCGAGGATAGGAACGGCAGAAACTATCAGACTGACAGGAGAGCATGGAATCAGAGGAATGACGGAAATGGCAGATGGCGAGGAAATAGGGGCCGAATTCATGGGGGTATCGACCGTCAAACCGGGAAAATAGAAGAGGGGTCAGAGATGGAAGAAGAAGGGAAAATGAAAATGATGGGCGAAGAGAGGATAGGCAGTCATTGGGTTCACGACAGGACAATCACTGTCACAATGACGGAGGGACAAGAAGGTGACTACATGATAGATGGGTACAAGCCAGGACTATTAATAATGTAAATATTAGGTATATCGATTACGGAAAACTAAGGGAGAATCTGTTAGAGGAGGTAGGAGATGTGGGGAGTGAAGTCCACCCAATAATTAGCGTAGAAATAAATAATATAATCGTACCTTGTGTCATCGACACAGGCAGTGTTCAAATGGTTCAAATGGCTCTGAGCACTATGGGACTCAACTGCTGTGGTCATAAGTCCCCTAGAACGTAGAACTACTTAAACCTAACTAACCTAAGGACATCACACACATCCATGCCCGAGGCAGGATTCGAACCTGTGACCGTAGCGGTCGTGCGGTTCCAGACAGTAGCACCTTTAACCGCTCGGCCACTCCGGCCGGCACACAGGCAGTGTAATGAGTGTTTTGAGGGAAGATGTGTTTAAGTGTTGTAGTCTTACAAAACCATGGCCAACGTTGCCATAGCAAAGGACAACAGTGAGAGGGGCAGTTACAGGAAAGGGAACTGAGGTGAAGTTACAAGCGCCGGTAGACCTTGTGTGCCAGGCGAAGAGGTTTAGTACAGTGTTCATGATTGTGTCGTCTCTAACTGTTGAAGGGATAGCCTGCATCTCGCTTCCCACGCCCGGGTTCCCGGGTTCAATTCCCGGCGGGGTCAGGGATTTTCACTGCCTCGTGATGGCTGGGTGTTGTGTGCTGTCCTTAGGTTAGTTAGGTTTAAGTAGTTCTAAGTTCTAGGGGACTGATGACCATAGATGTTAAGTCCCATAGTGCTCAGAGCCATTTTTGTTGTTGAAGGGATACGAGGCGTTAATTTTTTGAACCAATATAAAGCAGTCGTTAACATGAGAAATGGTTCGATGGAATTGAAACGAGATTCGGAGGAAATTACATTAAGATTCGACGATTGCTTATGCGCTAAAGATAACGCACACTTAGCATTATGTCTGGCGGTAAAGTCCGGTAGACAAGCACAGAATACGGGGTTCGAACAAGAGAAGAAGGAAATTCATAAATGTTGGAAGGAGGAGATCAGGGAGAAAATCTGGCATTTACGAGGGGCCACGGTCTACGGCGAATTGCAGAAAATTTTGTACGAGAACAGGAAGGTATTTAAACATGATGCTGGTACAATAAGAAATTTTGTGTATAGATTCAAAGTCAAACCCCATAAACAGTTTAGGGCCCAAGTGTACCCGATTCCTGTTGTGTACAAAGAAAGAGTAGAAGCTGAGATCGAAAGCATGCTAGAACAAGGGATTATCGAAGCAGCATCCAGTCCGTACAACAGCCCCTTAGTCTGTGTTGAAAAAAATGGTGGGTCAATTAGACTAGTTTTGGATGCAAGAAGGATTAATAAGATATTAGAGCCAGAGACAGATCGGCCACTGACACTTGACGAATTGCTACGAAAGTTTCACGGGATCAGAGTTCTCAGCTCAGTTGATTTGAGAATGAGTTTCTGGCAAGTGGAGTTAGATAGGGGGTGTAGAAAATACACTGCTTTCTTGTGCTACGGGAAATCGTATCAATTCCGAAAACTACCATTTGGGTTAAATGTATCATCCGCGGCATTTATCACAGCGCTAAATACTGTCATTCCTAATGGAATAAAAGATAAGGTAACACAGTACGTGGATGATGTCCTGATAGCAGAAGGAAACTGGGAAGACCACAATAGAACGTTAAGCATATTTCTCGGTGCATTGGAGAGACATGGGGTAACCGTGAATTTGTGAAAGTCAGAATTTGGACGAAAAGAAATCGAGTTTTTAGGTCACATTGTGACACCAGAGGGAATAAGACCAAACCCAGACAAACTCGAAGCAATCAGAGATTTTCCGGTGCCAAGAACAAACCGTCAGCTACGGGGTTATTTAGGATTAATCAATTTTTACAGGAGGTTTATTAAGATTGGGGGTGCAGCGACACCCAGACTATGTCAGGTGACTGGAAAGAAAACTGTATGGAATTGGGACCCTGTCGCGCAGGAAGAGTATGAGACATTAAAGAAGGCACTGCTATCGGCACCTCTTCTCGGGCATCCAGACCTAGGGAAAGAGTTTTGTATGGCCACGGACAGTTCCCGTAGTGGACTTGGGGTAACATTGTTCCAAGAGGAAGTGCAAGGAGGAGAAGTAATACAACCTATTGCATTTGCGAGCCGAGTGCTTAGCAAAGCTGAGAGAAATTACACGGTAACTGAGCTTGAAGCTTTGGCAATAGTATGGGGTTTTAGTAAGTTTGGATACTATTTGTATGGGAGTTATACTAAAATCTACACTGACCACAAGTCACTACAGTTTCTGATGTCGGCCAAACTTAACCATAGACGACTCGCTAGGTGGGCACTCTATTTACAGGAGTTTCAGTTTACGGTCATGTATATTCCTGGGCCACAGAATATAGTGGCCGATGCGTTGTCAAGGAACCCAGTAGGTCATGGTCAATCCTTTGATGAGGAGGCAAACGAGCACAGATATGACATATTGTATATGCAGGGCGTGCCGTTCGAGAAATACATAGGGGCGGTACTCACATATATCGCGAAAGAGCAGGATAAAGACGCGTCATGGAGAATGGTGAAGGACAGAGTTAGAGCAAACTTAGATGCCAATATAGCGCGCTTTTATACAATTCAGAACGGGGTCCTTGTCTACCGTAGAAGTCCGAACACACAGGAATGGGTGTTGTGTACACCAAATGAAATAGTCAACAAGCTGATCTGGTACACGCACCTAAGTTATGGGCATTACGGGGCAAGGAAAAGCTGTAAGAAATTAAGGGAATCAGTTTATTTCATTAGTATGGAGAGGAAGATCAAGAACGTGCTTGGTAGTTGCAAACTGTGCCAGAAGGCAAAATCGTTAACTATCTCATGCAAAGTACCGCTTTTCCCGATAGTGCCAGGTAGATTGAGGGAATTCGGAGCAACAGATTTGTTTGGCCCGCTACCAAGGTCAGTGCAGGGATATAGATATATTTTAGTAGCAGTGGAATTGGTGTCAAAGTATGTGACTTTTACCGCATTGAAACGTGCAACGGGAAGGACAGTAGCAGCAGCGATCGTTAAAAACTTTTTGCGAGAAGTAGGAACTGTAGAAAAGTTCATAGCTGACAATGGACGACAATATAGATCCAGGCAATGGCTAACAACACTGAAGAGAAGAAGGATAAAACCGGTGTTCATATCCCGATACCATGCTGCAAGTAACCCCAGTGAAAGAGTGGTAAAAGAACTGGGAAAGTTGTGTAAGATCTATTGCCATAGGCAACATAGAAGCTGGAGTATTTTTCTTAAAGATTTTCTGGACATACTCAATCAGCTACCACATGGAGCAACTGGTTTATCACCAATTACGGTATTAAAGAATGAATCACCACCAGACCGAGTCAGGGAGCTGGTAGATTTTCCGCGATCAGGAAAGCAGAAGCACACAGAAATTGTCAAGATTGCGATAGAGCGTATTAAGAAGGCAGCTAAGGATAGGCAGGAGAAGCAGAAAGGAAAGATCCGTAAGATCGAATTAGCAGTAGGAGACAAGGTTCTAATTAAAACTCATCGATTATCAAAGAAGCACAGATTCCTAACTAGCAAATTCTTTACTGTGTACAGTGGACCATTCAGTGTGAGGCGGATTGTTCGTGAAAATGCTGTACTGATTGAGACGATAAAGGGAAAACAATCTCGTGGGCTTCATCACATTTCTAACATCAAATTATGGAAAAGTTAAGGATACATCGAAAGTAGGCAATTTATGGTAGATAGTCAGTGTATTTATTTGTGGTGTGTAACGTTGTGCAGGGTCAAATCGAACATAAGAATTTTCAGGCGGGATGTCAGGATGTATGACGGAATAGAGGTCGAATGAGTCATGAGCAGTAGTCGACAGAGTGGTGTATGTACGTATTTTTTTGTCATATGAATAAGGATCAAGCAGAAACGACGTAATGATTACTGAGTGGATAAAGATGGTAGATAGAGAGAGAAGCGACATGATAAATAGTAGTGGATAAAGGTGATATTTAAGGTGAGAAGCGACGTGAAGCAGTATGATTAATAAAGAGAGATTCGACGTGATGAAACAGTGGTAAATAAAGGTGAGTAGAAGTAATAATGTGGAGATGTCTTAGATGTATGTTACAGAGAGGCCTGTGTATACTGCAATCGAGATTGATGCCAATGGCGAAGGAAGACCAGGAAATGATGGAGTAATGGACGGACGGAGAGCCGAAATACGAATGAAGAGATCAGGACAACTGCACAACGTGAAAGGACATAAAGGGAGTACGAGATCCAGATGGTGAACGTTGTGGAATACTGACGTAAGATGTAATATAAGTGTAAATCTAATTCTTACCATAACATTTGTAACGTGAAAAAAAGTAATTTTTGTTGTTGCTGTTGAAGCCTGGTACCAGTATAACTAATCAAAACGGTACCAAGAATGTTTACAGTTATTTTGCAGGATGAATAATTTGTGTATTTTTTGTTCTTAGATGAAATGTCGCAATTCTAAAGTGATATTTAGCAGGATGAATAATCGGTAAAGCGAATGCAGAGGTAAGCCAATGGAGAGAGGTGCCAGAGTGAAAGGACGTAATCGGAGACTGGAATGCTATCTCCGAAACAACTTCATGTGTTATGTGGTTGAGTATAAGGGAGCAAAGGTATGGTATGTTGACGTGAGTGTGGTGGTGTTAAGGTTAGCTGACTTCTAGACCTATTCTGATGGTGTATTAATGGATTGAATGAGAAAGAAAATTTGGTGTCAGTTGAGTGAGAGTCGTAGAGTAGTGTTATCAATGCGCACACTCCTGTAAAGGGGATGCTACCGATCCATAACTAAAGCATTATTGTGCTTTGTTGTTTGATTTGGATGAACCCCGATGGCAGGTCAGGATCTGACGTCATGTGGATGGTACGTATATGTCCTAGAAATGTTGTTATATATAATAAAAGGTAAAATATGTAAAGAGATACTAATTTCAGTCTGTTACAAGCACAAAGGTGCATTGTATGTTGTAGATTTAGAGTCATCACTTTCTAAAATGTTTATTGTGTTAGGATGTTAAAGTAGTTTACTAGTTAACATCATGTGGTAGGTAATTGTGAGCTGTGTAGATTGTTTCTTATTTTTTTGTTAGAACATTTTCAAGGGGTATTAATTTCAGTCTGTCACAAGCACAAAGGTGTGTTGTATGTTGTAGTTTTAGAATCTACAGTTTCTAATATTTTCACTGTGATAGGATGTTAAAGTAGTCTACTATTTGATATTGTAATTGTGAGCTGTATAGATTGTTTCTTATTCCTTTTTTTTTTTTTAACACTTTCATGTTTTGTATGAGGGACAACAGGTATAATCAATAGGATAAGTGTGGGCTGTATATAGAAAAGGGATAAATGTTGATGTTGTATATGTAGAAAACTAGGGTGTATGATTTTATGTTTTTTCGAACAAAGATTCTTTTATTACCAATGTATCTAATAGATCATACATGTAATCAATGAGTATTTAAATACTGTAAGAATATCCTTTTGTCTGTAATGTTTCGAGATGCACGGAAGGGTCTGACTGTTTGGGTGTCGTAGCGCTGAGGTGCTACGCAGAACGCGCCCATACCGCTAGCGGGAGGCCAAGCTGATGTCGCCATGGGACAGGCGACAGAGCTGCGGCACTCCCCACTCCACTGCCGGTCAAGGTACACTCCATGCGCCCACTACAGTAGGTCAAGGGCCTGGGGCGACACGCACGTACCACTGGCCATTCATAAGTTCCGCCACCCTTACGACTGGTGACAGTATCCCGCCGAGGCAACAGCAGGTGGTTTTTTTCTGCTAAACGGCTCTCGCGGCGGAGGCGCGTATGGTGACTAATTATTGTCTGAACGCAAGAAACTGAAGTGGGACATTGACATTTGCATTTGTAGTAGGAGACATTTCTTTAATTGGTGCAGGAATAAGTGCTGTTTGTTGGAACTTACGACTTTTAATTACACCATGAACTGAAAGGACAGAACCGTGGGTAATAGTAGTTGTAGGGCCATTTCTGGACGACCAGATTCGTGTGGATGGTACTCTGAGAGTGACTATGACATTTGTGTTTAATGTGTTCAAAATGCCGATTTGAGTGACCTAAAGACTTTCATCCGGGTAACCATGGGAGAGCTTTAACATTGAGACAGTGTTTCTAGGAAAACTATCAGCAACTTTTTGACCCCAAGAAAATCACAGAATGAAATGATTCTGTGTGACTCGCAAGACAGGGAATAATGTATTTGTATTTGTAACTGTGTACATTTTTTTATATGTTTTATTCCTGAAGGGACAGCAAGTGTAATTGTATTTCATTAACGTGTGTGTTTAGAATAGTTAGTGTGTTTTTTTTTGTTTGTTCTGGGTTATCAAGTTCACGTAGCATGTTTATTAGAATATTTGGTACAAGGATGCTTTAATTATTAGCCAGTAGCATAATACTAACGAAGTGGCTCTTGTTGCATTGGCCAGTAAGGTTGTCACAGGGGACAAGAGTTTGCATTGCACAGCCAATATCGGAATTAACTGATGCATTTTGATGTCATGGACAGTAATAATCTTGTTGGTGTGTTGACTGAAGCCACTTATTTGCATTATCACAGTGGTGATATTTCACATTAAAGTGTAACGAAGGCTAGTCAAAATGCAAGTTCTTGTCGTCTAAATGTGTAACAACAGAGAAATGAGCAGTAGAGTAAGATACGAGAGCTACTGGTGGATTCAAGCACTTATTGCTAACTATTTACTGCGTGTATTGATCAAAGTTGATGGACTGACTAGCTCAGCAGCAGGTATTTGTGCTGGTGGACAAGGATAAGGTTAATCTCACAGTCGAGTAGTGGTGGCAATTGCTTAAGTGATGATAGTTAATGAGGTATGACATGATTTCTTAGATGAACTATATTATGTAACCAGTATGTAACTTGTGGTATATTTCATTGTTTTTCTTCTCAGTTTTATTTCTCTGCAGGTTTGAGGTATATTTTAGAGTAATGGTATGAAGCCTGACATTCTACATGTAACTAGTGTACGCAATGTTTTTCTTTTGTTGATTTTGTTTTGTATTTAGACTTTGTTGTGTAAAGGTTTTTACCCCGCAATTTATGAATGTCAGATTACTTGCTCTGTGTTTGGACGGTGAGCTATTTAAAATTTCGTGAGTACAATTAGTATTTTTTTTATTTGTTATTTGTTATAGAATTAGTGAAGTTTGGATTACTCATAAAAATAACGAAGATCCCAGTTACTAAGCAAATTTTTTATCTCAACATAATTTTTTATTTGTATGATGTAATGTTTTATTTGTCATGTGGATTGTTGTAAATTTGTATGCATACATTACTCCGGAATGTGGAGAGTACAATAATGCAATAACTGGGTCAATAATTTGGTAAAGTAACAGCATTTGGTCGTCTATTTGAGGTCACCAGGAGCTAAGGACTCCTCCTGGTTATTATGATGACTTGCTACGTTTTTTCTAATACAGTTTTCTTAAAAAAATGTTAGGAACTTCCCTCACATTGCAAGGATAGTACCGTGCCATTTTTTTCTGCATGGGTAGCTGGTGGTGAAAGGGCACAGTACCGCCCGACATTGAAAATTGGTACAACATACTTCATTATTCTTGTCAGAACAACATATTTTTTGTAAAAATAACTCAATTTCAATTAATACAGCGAAGCCGGATGCCAGTGTGGGAACGAATGACAATTTTTTTATTTAATTGATCACATGTGCACTCCCACAAAATAAATCCCTACATCCAGTTTGCTGAGATCTGTGAAATGAATGAATGTATGGTCGTCTGCTAACCGCAGTAGGGTGAATGTGAATATATGATCATCTTTGAGACGATCCTTTGGCCACCTTTGGTGGAACCAAAGAGATGAAATTTACTGGAGCTTTGAGTGCCTGAAATGTGGCTGACCAATATGGTAGCAAGGTGCTCCCCCACGTTGGCAGAGGTGCGAGAGGACCTGAAGAACGGCCATGTTTCGGCACTCTGCCGCTGGATCTAGTGTTGGTAAGACCTGTCTTAGGTGTGCTCCGTAAAGACAAAAGAATGGAGACATGGTAAGCGTGTGAAATACTTAAGAGTAGTTTAGAATAATAATTTCTCTATTCCAGGAGCTTTTGTGGGGAGAATTAAATGTCAGGCAGGTAATATTAAGGGGATCGTAGTAATCTTCGGAAGTGACCAACGGTCACAATGAAACCACGTGTAGCAATAAGTTGAAATACTTTCGAGTGCATAAGTTAAGCTGAATTACTAGCATGTGTACTATAAGTTGGAAATATTTAAGAAATGGCGTGTGCAGGACTTGAAATTAGAGACGAGTATTTCCACGTGGTGAGTACTGTGTGAGTCTCAATCTGTGTATGAGACAAAGGATAAAGAGAAGTGCTCGTCCATGGTATCAGTTGAGGACTCGCGTGTGTGATGAATATGTTCTTAATATTACTTTGCGTGTTATGTTTCCGTGTGACGCTTGATTCAAACTATAATACTCTGAGAGAGAAGCAAGGTGAGTCAGCCGTCTATCCAGCAACGCCACTTGGCTTGCATTGCACAGGAAGACGTGCGTATATCCTCCAGAGTTCGTAGTAGGAAAGAAAAGTTACGAAGTGGGGCAGTTTCGTGTGAAACTGGGATGAATACTAATTGAAGTGGGAAAGCTGAAAGTGATGTGATTATACTGTTGTGTCTATTCCTTGTGTTGTGTTCCATGTTGCAGTGTGGTGCTTGTCATGTAATTTAAGTACGTGTGGTTTGCATGGGAGAGTAGCAAGGTAGTTTCAGAGGTAGTGGGTTATGCATGTTCCTTTTGTACCGCTCGGTCTGGTCGAAAGTTTCGTGATGATGGTCGTGAGAGTCGAAGTGTGAGATATAGCAAGAGATCCACCATCCTATCCAGAAAGTGCACTTTAGCGTTAAATAATTACGAGACCATAAGATAATCACCAATGTAAAACCATGCCCTCTGGGCGGAATTCCTCATGTGTTATTGTTGTAGGTTGTAGAATTTGTGTGTTTGGGTTATAGAATTTATAGGAATAAATAAGATAGTGAAAAGAGAAAGATTGGTGGCCTTTTCCTTCGAATTGTATGTTGTCATGATATCCAGAATTTATAATGTGTGCGCCATTCATATTCAGTGCGATGGCCACGTGTTGATCAAAGCCATTAAATAAAAAAGAAAATGTGGTATTGCCAGTGCGTAGTGAACAGTCAGAGTTGTGTAAATTACTAATAGTCAGATATGCGTTTCCGTTGCGTACTATTCATACAGGAGAATAATTTGTAACTTAATTGTGAGTACTAGAGTTCATGTTACTCGATAAATAAGAATGAATCCACTCGCTTGGCAGACCACTCATCTTGCAGGCCTGACTGCTTGATGCCACAGTATGAGCAAGGCGTGTGGGTGCCTCTCACTATCACCGTTTTGACTGTTTTCGTCACAACTATTGTTAAATACTTCACGCCATACTAAATGCAGTTCATACTGTTATATACTTATCAAGATTGATATCCTTCCAACTCGTCTAATATAGGGCACCTAAGAAGCTGTTTTTTCAGATCGCTAGACAACTTTTTTTTTCTTTATTGTTATTTGCATACCTGATACAGGTAGGCGAGCAGCGGCATACTACGCCGCTCTTCGACCACAGATAAAACTAATGATATAGAAGAAGACAATCGCAGAACAGGGTAACGCCAAGGTACTTAAGGGAGGATAGACAAAAATTCAAGCAAATCATGTTAATGGGGTTTATTACAGTAAGTTAAATTGATATCACTTAACTTCGTGTATTCAAAAAGTGTGTTGCAGGGGAAATGGCGATTTGCAAATAATCAATGTCCTTGGTTTATACAATTTCAACACAAGCAAAACAATCCAGTTCATAGGTCACTGCTGTGGCGTTTGCATGTCTGGTTGTCTTCTACTGCCGGAGGTTAGGCGGAGCGGCGCTTCTATTCTCTCGGCCTAGATGCCGCTCCTCTCTTGGTCTAGTCCTTGTCAGCGTACTATTGGCTGACATCGTCTCACAGCCCTCTCTGATGTAACGTTCCAGGCCGACGTGCCGTCGCTTGATGTTACGCAGGAACATGAACAATGACTGGTTAGATGTAAGAGAGGGCCTTATGACACTAATTTGCGAAAATAAATAAAATAAATTTTATTCTTCGCTACTCTGTAGCACTTACGAGGAGTTTTACTAAGTGTCCTCTATTTTAATCTTTGTTTCACGTACTCTACTAATATCGCTTTGTTATGGCCCGTATCTTGGACCATCAATTCATTTATAAGTAAATCGAATCACAAAATTCGTGAGAAGCACAGTACCAGCAACGATTCACGTATTGACAATAGAAGTGACCAGAAATTCAAAGCGACCCTTATTTTAGACTGTTAATGGTATGTGGGTGGGTAGGTAGGCAGTTGGTATTTGACGTGCCGTGTACTGCGTGGCCATCAAACCGAGCGCGTACTGAAGTAGATAAGAATGGGAAAGGAAATCGGCCGTGACGTACTGAACGTAACAATCTTGGCATTCAAGTAAGGTGATGCAGGGAAACCATGGGAAACTCGTACAAGTATGAGGTTGTGCAGTTTGGGTTCTTCATCCCGATCGTCCTACAGTATATGTGAGTTTACTGTCGCATGTCGCCCAGTGGATTTAATGATAACAAATGTCCCATTGTGCACAATGCAAGTACTGTCAGTTTTCCATTTAAAAAAAAAGTGTGTAAATACCTAAGGGACCGAACTGCTGAGATTATCGGTCCCTAGACTTACACACTACTTAAAGTGACTTAACCTAACTTATGCTAAGAGCAACACACTCACAGCCATGCCCGAGGGAGGACTCGAACCTTCGGTGGGAGCGGCCTTGCAGTCCGTGAATGGAGCCTCAAACCGCACGGCCACTCCCCTGACTTTTCCCTTAAGTGTTAGATCGAAGCGTTCCATACGGCCACAATTAAGTACTCTAAGAATGATGTGCAATTTTATCTGATGCACACTTTTAAAACTGATCACAATTATTCTTTAAACTAAGAATCGTATTAAACAACAAATGAAAATTTATTGGTGCGGTGACGTCGTAACTGGAAAAGTCGTTTCAGATTTCAAATTCTGGCTATATAGTAATTTTCATCACCAGGTAAGCCGAGAATAAATAATGGTAAATGTTTTCTGAACACCTGTCTGTGCGCCGACGTTCTGGGCTAAATTTCAGATTTCAAATTTCTCTTGGAGAGACGGCAGGTGATACTCTAACACCCAAAAATACTTTAGGTTGTGTTAGTAACTAGACCCCTTTTTTCCGTCAGTATTGAAGTGTATTGTTGGCTACAGACTCCGCTTTGTGAATGCGTATTCCTGAGAGAAGTTACTATTTCCAAAACTGCCTAGTTGCAGACCAGCATAGTGCGCATTCCACTGCGTGTTCTGCTAGGATTTTAAACCCGTCATTGTATACAGGATGTTTAACGAGGAATGGTAAATATTTGAGGATACAACGGCTTTGATCACCTATAGTTTACATGCTGAAGCAATCATTAATTCAGTACTTTGAAGCGGTAGTTTCCCAGATGCCAACAATAGCACATTCGTGGATATTGTTCTGGGTGAGCCAAACTAAACGCGGAATGAATTGTATTGAAACTTATACAACTGACTAAATGTTTGCGTATAGCAGTAACGTAACTGAAGTCCTTTGGCACCACTCCGATATTAAAGGTTCCTGTCTACCGCACGACGTTAACTAAACGAGATGTTCAGTCGGTGTAGATCCCGTACGGCCAGCGACATACTGTTTCACTGCCCAACGCTATCCATTACCAAACTTATGTTCATTTCTTGTCACTTTGGTCACCAGGCATTCTTCTTGAGGTATTCGACAGCGATAGTTCATATATATCGTGCTCTCATGAGTCTACAGCAGATACAGGGAAGAAACACATTTCTTGTATGCTGAGCATGGTTAATGTTCTCAGTTACTCTCTCAATGATAGTATATGATTTTGTGTTACAGCGCGATTTATCTTTCATGTTAGCTGTGGCGTTTCTTTGAAAGGTTAATTTTTATATTACTGTATTGCTGACGCTAGACTAAGCCGTTGTATTGTGCATTACTTTATTCTATAAGACGCAACACTCAGGTAAACTCCAGGCCTGACATGGTTAACTTCTCTTTAAGGTAATGAGTTTGATATGCTGAGCGGTTTTGTAAAAATGTCTTATGGAGTATTGCTTTAAGATAGTTAGTTTTCAGGCTGTGGTTGTAGTCACTTTATTTTTAACCATTTGCTAGTTATATTTATTTTAGATTAACTCATTCTAAGTTATTGACCTTGAGAGAGTGGACTTATTTGTTTGATTTACAGTCTGTATCTTATGATGGAATGTCATATATTGACGTTATTGGAATATGTTGGGACAGTAATGAGTAATTAGTAATACGAGTGACGATTTACCTACAGTTTGTGATATCATGAAGTATTTTTCCTGTTTCGCTTGCGAATAGAATTCTGACAAATATTTATACTGTTTAACTTCAAATATATATAAATTTAATCCAAATCAATTAAAAAGAGATAAGACTTAAAAGGAAACAAGACGATATATATATATATATATATATAACACTTAGAAGGAAAGAAGACTGATTTGGATTAACCCTGGATATACTGTGATGTAAGTTCACAATGTTTGCTCCATTCTTATTCAATACAACGTTACCATTCTATAGGTGAACAACTGTTTCTTCCTAATTTTCATGCAGTCAGTGACGTTGATGTTTCAGCTGTTGTTAGTGAATGAAGTGAATTTATTTTTACGTGAACAGGTTGACGCACCACAGCTATTATCAGAAGTGTAGATTTCAAAGCCCAGTTGAGCTCAGGATCACTAGAGGCGAAATACAAGCTCACAGCCGGACAGAGTTGCAGGGGCTATTCGGGCGCGCCGTTTGTGAAGAAACCTTACCAGTATTCGCACGAAATAATTTAGGAAAACTATGGGATATCATCTAGAAGTGAACGGCTGACCGGGGATTTGAACTATGCTTGTTCAGAATACGAAAAAAGCTCTTCAAGTACTAGACATTCTGGCTTCTCTCCCTCAAAGTACGAGTATGTGAAGCGATATATTTCATAGTTCCTTAAATGAGAAATTATACAATTTCTGCAGCGGTCTTGTCTCAGGCTAGTTCGAGCTGTGTAAGTAATTAGCTCTACAGCGATGGGAATTTAAATCCAACAGTTTATACGAAATGAATACTAGTGTGCAGACTGACGGCACATTCTGTACAAAACAATTCCACTCCCCTTTTGTGTCGTGTACCTAATCAGTGTTTCGAGTGGTCGGACATGACCCTTTATTTGTTGTATTTCTCATTTCTGTGTACGTATTTAATTGCAGTTGTATCAATGAACTATCCAGATCTTTAAAATGATGTGACTACACCGGTTCGTCACACGACTCTGAGCTACAATATATATAATCATTTTGTTCTGTATTCTCTTAAACTCTCTTAATGGAAGAGCAGGGCCTGTGAATCCTGGCGCTTTAGTTTGTGCTTTTCCCACTTATCCGAACGTGGCGAGAAGAACAAGCTGCAAGCTTTAGGCGTTGAATAACCGATAGTGAGAAGGCAGATGGTTTTCCACCCGGAACTTCATCAGATAGCTCTTGTGTATCTCCTAAGCCAGAATACTACGATAGTGAGAGCCATGTGAGTTCCTGAGATAACTGCACAAAAGCCTACAGACATAGATACAGAGAAAGAGCCAGTGCTGTGTTTCCTTAAACAGCACGGGAAGCGAGCTGCATTTTCACACCCAGACACCTTTCAGCCAATTATAAGGTGAGAGCCAGTACACTCTCAATCTTTCATTCATTGACAGAGAATACAACAAGTGCTCGAGGAGTAAATTCTGCAAGCTTTCCCTGGATGCGGTAAGATAGAGGTAAATTTTCAGTTGTCATTGTGGCAGGCCTCGCAATGTCCACCCTTCCTACTGTTATTTTGAGGAACGCGCCAGACAGATCGATCAGTCAGTAGCCGCTTTGGGGTGAGTGCACGGTGACTGTTCATGTCTCGCCGCTGGAAAGTCGCTGTTCGTTGCCTGGGTTCAGTTTGGTGCTTCTTTAGTGTTGCCTTTACTCTGCATAGCTTGCAATTTGCAAGTCTTTCGCATCTTGTGATTGCTTTTTATCGATAATTCTCTGTCACACTGGGATCAAGAGTCGACTCTATCCAGTATATGCCCCTTTGTAAGTTGCCCTGACATTGGGAAGGGACTTGCATCTCAATGTACAGTCTTCCACAGAGCAATGAGTTACCTTACGCACATGTAGAATGTTTCTCAATTTGAATATTATCACGCCGTTGCTTTAGAAAAATCTTGACATTATACGTACATAGATATTTACCTTTTGATGAAAGTAAATGAAAATTAATTCAATCTGAACTTGAACAATATTGACTGAGGACAAATAAATTGATATTTTGAAGATAACTTTTCCTCAGTCCATTATTTCTTCCCCTTCCATTACAATAAATGTCCTCAGAGGATTATAAGCCACTGAATTGCACTCTCACTGTGACTGTTTCTAATGAAACACAGGTACCGTTTAGAGAAATATATTCTTTCCTTTTAATCTGGAAAGGTAGCGGGATACTTTTCTATTATAAGAATTTAGTTGAAATTTATTTTGGTGACAATGAACCTTCAGCTCCATTAGCATTAAGCAGTATGAATAATTATCATTGTAACAATTGTACGATTGCGTTGTTCTCTATCAAGACACAGAAGTGATTGTTTGGTCATTTGTGTATTGAGTTCGCGAGTGTGCCAGCCATTTCACACGAACGACTGCTAAACTCCACTTGACCCGCACACCGCACAACACGAACCCAATAAACATACATTATATGACATGCCACACTTGAAAAATTAGTTTATCGTGAAAAAAAATAAAGAAAAAACACTTTAGCAAGGAATTTAATTTAAACCTGTCTCTTTCCCAGCAATGTGTGTTCAGTGCCACTTAGCTATTATGTGTCGACCATTTATTGTCACAAGGGGTACGGGTCTTCTGAGAACTACTGGAATTCATAAAATCCCAGACTGAAAAGTTGCAATTCTTACCAAACTGGAAAAGAGAAATCCCATCACAGATCTGTTGGAAACTAATCTGTACATAAACGAACGAGTCCATATGAATAAAAATGTGCCATTTATTTCGATTCAAGCCCAGCTCCACAAGTTAAACAGTGAGCTTGAAAAGCATCAAATAAACTCCTAGGTGAATTGTAAGTCGGTAAAACTGCTTATACAGAAAAATAGAAGTCATCAACTCAAGGGAAATGCGGACAAAGAAAATTGATCTAGAGCATAATTTTCACCTCTATAAAGATAAATTTTATTCCAAAAAATTAACAGACCCATTCACAAGCAATAGATAATCAGAACTTATGTAACGCAATAAGAACAAACGAAAAATTCCATTTCCAATTCTCCTAAAAGAAAGAACTCAGAGATCAGAAACTCCTTGTATCTGAAAAAATTTTTCGCTGAAAAAATCTAAAAAATAGATGTTGGAACTAAACGAGTATAAGAAGGTCCTGAAAAATCTGAATAGAAGGCGGTTGAAAGTGGTGTTTCAATAAAAAACGATTATTTTGTGAATTTAAATTCCCTGTAGCTATATTGGGAGACACATGCTGAAACTCAAATCTAAAAATTTGATATGTTTAACTTAAATCAGTGGATCAGTATTTCTAGGAAAATAAGAACTCAACACTTTACATGGCATCTCAAAACAAACTCTCAAAAATAATCCAACAAGGATCTGCTTTAGTAAAGAAAACCTGTAGGCAGCTATAAATAACAGGGCAGAAGTAAAATGGTAGTCGAATATTTCGGCCATATTTTAAACTATGTAAAAACAGTCGAAAGGTTCACAGACAAAACTTTCAATATAAAGCATTCTGACTCAAATCAGCGAGATAGATAATAACTACAAGAAATGATTCACATTATCAAACCTATTAAAGCAGCTAGTGGAGATGAAACAATCGATAGGCAATGCATAAAGACTAACTTATACTTGTTGCTGACGTTAAAGAGAAATTTGGGCAGCACCAAAAAGACAAAGTTAAGACATGAAGACTCTGAGTGCGGATACACTCCCGCGATGCAAAAGCGTCCCGAGATAGATGACAAACAGCATACCAAAATAGCGCAAAGCTCATACCGAGCAAACAATAGAAGTCTCCAAGGAAAAAGAAACGCATGATATCTATTGGTTTATAGAAATAATGGAAACTGTCACAATAGCAATAGCAGAAAACGAGGGAGAGCAATCGCGAAAGTAAGCCTATTAATCTGACTGGCACACAAACCACAAAAAAGGAGATTCGAAAGAAAGCTAAACACGGCAAATTGGAGTTCTGCATGACTAGTCGACTGTATGATTAGGGCAGTCAAATTGGAGGACTGTCTGGAATTAAAGTTTGAAAATAATGTGATAGAGTTTACGTTTCTCATAGCAGAGGATCTGTTGGTGGAGTGCACTGTTACTGGGAATAGATATTCTGACAGATAAAATTTTACAAACTGACGGGCAGGAAGTGATAGTCAGTTAATTACGTCTGGTACAGGTTACAGTAGATCGTGCAGACTTTTAAAGACAAGTGGCAGGGTTTTGGCCCACATTATTACACCACGTCAACAGAGGTGATGGCATAAATGTGAAATTATCAACAGAAGAAAACATAAGCGACTGAGCTTGTTTGGATATAAAATAGAATTAAAAGAAACGTATGCTGATGTGTTTGAAGAAAAATCTGACGACAAAATGATGTAAACAATGATGACGACAAACATGATGTAAAGCCTCATTAACTATCTTGCCTTCAAACCTACTCTATTCCACGGTCCAAAAGAACAGCTAGTAGTAAGGAAATTTGGGAAATGTAAGTAGGGGCAATTATTGAAGAATTATGAAGTCTCCATAACACTCCATTACTTGCAGCGATAAAATCAGAAGGAGGAGTAACATTAACACTCGATGCATGGGTGATCAAGGACGTGTTGGTTTCAGAGAATGCTTAGGAACAGCTAATGCGTTATCATGGTGCAAAACATCTTGCCTCAGTACGTCGTATTGGAATCATATTCCTTAGCTAGGGACTCACACTAATACGAAACATATTCCTACGCTAATGTTGAAGGAAACTTTGGATAATATAATGGAGACAATGTCAAGTACACGACAATCTAAGTGTCGATCAGTCCACTCCTGAAAAAGAAAGGCGGGGCAGACATAGAACTCGTTAATACTCACATTCTAGCCCTTTTCAAATATGTAGTGTAAATAAAAAAATTTAAAACATCGGGCTGAATTTAAATGGAAACATTCATATGTATCTTGACGCAATAATAAGAAACAGAACTCCATGGAAAGCACCCTAATATTCTTTGTCTAAGATCGACTCAGCTGATGGATTTTCTATGTTTCAGATATTCTAATTGTTTTCCGTGGATAATAAAACTAGTAATATGACCCAGCAAACGGCAGTAAGTGCAAAACACAAAGTGCATCTGTGGGTTTTAAAATTGGAATATGTGCCCGACAAGGCGAATGCTATCCCTATTCGCATTACCTGAAGGATGATTCGGAAACTGGAGACAGAACTGGAAATCTGAGTCTGCCACATCCGTGAAAATCAAAACTTTGAAATGAATTCTTTGAATTTTACTGCTATGTTGCATTATTTCCTATAAAGAAAAATAACAGCAGTAAAAGAGAGAGCGACGGTAGTCAACTGCTCTCAGTTGACTGTCGTCATTCAGTGGTTCCTGTTCCATACGCAGCGATTGTCCATCAAAATGGCTGTAGGTCTGAAGATGATCATGTGATGATCGAAACTGGTCACCTTTTAATAAATTTGCCTTGCGATTTAGGCTGTCATAGTTCTTTTCAAAGACTAATATCTCCAGTAATGTTTTCAAAACTAATTTATAAAAATCGTTAGTATTTTTCCAGCCGTTCACAGGTAATTTACCTTAAGAGGAAGCACACGAAGGCTAAAGCTAAGTAATGGTTCTATGTGCTCTTAAAGAGCCAAACAAAGTAATATTAATAATAAAAGCCTCTTCGTCGAGAGAAGCAACATTGAGTGGACAGTACGTTCCATCTGGTGTAATTCACGTGTCCAGATATAGGCCGAACTGATAAAAGGAATAATAAATACCACAGACTTTGCCTTCCCGTATCGAAATATCCTACTGTATGTGCTGTTTGATATTTTCTATTCTCTGTAGTTCCTCTTTTGATGATTTTTCCGAGGCAGGCGTAGCTATAATGATGTGCTATTTTCCACCTTGTCGTACAGAAGCACTCTCGTGTCCTCCTCTCTGCCGGTTGAGAAGTCTCGAATTCCAGCTGCGCGGCAGATTTGCTACGGCTATGAGCACGCTGCGGGTTGCCTGCGCTACCGTCTCGCAGGGGTCGTCCAGGACCGAGCTCCGTACTGCAAACGACCAAAGACTATCAGAGCGTAGTCTGATTCACAGCAGCTTACACTTCTGAAAGAACAACGTGAGACGTATCTGACATCATATTAAACAACGACAATAATGAACACATGGTTGGAAGGTATCAATGCCGTGGTTCATGAAACGCAGCTATACAGTCTCTACAGTCGGTTATGGAACTTAGGATCCTTTCGCCAACATCAACTGTACTACTGCTTCTACAGTTTGATCTCCACTATTATTCTCCCACATTACAGTGAAGGAGATTCAGCTCACTTGTAAATGAAAACATTTTGTTCAGTGGCTCATTTATTTTACTTATTGATTTATTCATGATGATTAATTTATCTCTTACAGCTAATCATGTATTCGTCATATATTACCTTATTTTCATAACTACACATATGAAATGAGTTATGTTTAAAATGAGATAGACACACGAATTTTGCCATTGCTTTGCCATCATTGACTTCTTTTTAAAGTGAGTGTTATCAGATAGTGTAGAGTATTATCTTTTATGTTTATGTTGTATATAAACAATGAAAATGTTTTTACTGATCTTGTAATATATTTCAAACTTATGGCGAAAACATTGGCGCAATGGGACCTGTTCCGAATGAATTTTCACTCCGTAGTGGAACATGTGTTCTCTTGAAACTTCCTGGCAGATGACAACTTTTTGCCGGACCAGGACTCGAAACAGAGACCTCTGCTTTTCAAGGGAGAGTGCTCTGCCGACTGAGCTATTCAAGAACGATTCATAACTCTCCCCTTACATATCTTTATTTCTGCCCGTTTAGCTCAATGTCGACGGGACGTTAAACCCAATCTTCCTTCCTTCATCTCCTACTTCCTAAACTTCGTAGAAGTTCTTCTGCAACCTTACGGTACTAGCATACCTGGAAGAAAGCATATTGCGGAGACATCGCTGGATAACTCTGTCGGTAGAACACTTGTTCGGTTCGAGTTCTGGTCCGGCATACAGTTTTAATCCACCAGGAAGTTTCAGATCAGCGTACACTAGGCTGCAGAGTGAAAATTCGATCTGGAAACAGTCCCTCAGACCATGGCTAAACCATGTCGCTGCAATATCCCTTCTTCCAGAAGTTCTAGTTCCACAAGTTTACAGGAGAACCTCTGTGAAGTTTGGAAGGTTAGATATGAGATACTGACGGGCGTAAATCTGTGAGAGGGGTTGACGATCGTGAATCGTGCTTGGAGTTGGTAGAGCAGCTGTCGCCAAAAGACAAACGTCCCAGCTTCCAGTCCTGGTTTGGCATATAGTTTTAATCTGCCGGGAAGTTTCAAATCAGCACATATTCATATTTTCGTAATAAACGAAAGCCAAAGCATTATCTCAAAATGACTGGAAAACCATTAATATGATGATTTTTTTATGAGGTCAACTTCGACGTTTGATATACACTGCGCAACAAAATTAAAGGATCACTTTTTCGAAATCCCGTAATTGACTCCGTTTCTGGCGCGTAGGTTTGGAATTTGGCTCAAAGGTGCCCCTCTGTAACGGTGCAAAAGCGTGGCGTCCTGCAACGTCATCCTTGGGTTCGACGGCACTTCAAACAGCAAGGCGTTAAAGTATCCGGAAAAAAATCCACAGCTCAGAAGCTCATGTGAGCTTTAAGGTGAGTTATTCACATTGGCAGAAAATTTTACCACAAGTCTGCCGAACACCTTGAGACATGTCATACGATAGAAAGGCCGTGAAACCCTATCTTATCCATATTTCACTGGGACGGACGTCAGAACCGCGATGCACAGCGTTCATATGACGTGGTTTTCTTATGGGTGACCGAGGAAAACATTTCAGACACTCCGCCGCTCAGAATCGGCACGAAAAGGCTTAAGTGGATGACATAAAAGGCATCAATGGAAACTCCCCTTTCCCAGGGACGTTAATTCCCAGATTTTTCGCTGTAGAAACTCACAGTTTGCAGTGTGATGGGCGACAGGAGGACGTTATTGACAATTTTCGTAACTGCTTCCAGGCTCTGGGGTTTTCAGCCCTACTCTAAGGACATCGTGGGTCTGCTACCCTATTGAACGTGATCTGACCTCTGTGGAGCGTAGCAATTTTTGCTATGGTATACAGGGTGGAATCACTAGGGACCGTTCAGAACCATTCGAAGAAATTTGAACTTTATCCAAAGTAGTAAAGGAGATTTATGCTTTTTCAGCGCTCCTGTTTCGTGCATTCCTGCAGTGTGATCGTGCAGGGAAGTAGGGGGATCCAGCATTAACATGTGCTTGAGTAAGACGGCAAAGGGTCCCTCTAAGAACCCCCACCCTCCACCCCCTAGTTCCGAAATATCATCGGTGGCTCCCATGCACCTTTGTTGAGCACTTTCAAAATGTACCTGTCGGAAACTTCGACACCAATTCAGCCTCATGGCGCCTGAAGGTTAGGCAACTCCTTCGTCACCCCTCAGGTGCGGTTTGCCTATCTTCAGGCGTTAGAGCAGCAGCGAGACTGAACTGGTTTGAACTCAGAACCTGCTCTTCCCAAATCATGAGGAACATACCCTTACCTAGTTTCCTGTTTCATCCACAAGTTTTGAGACTTCCTGGCAGGTTAAAACTGTGCACTGAACCGGGACTCGAAAATGGAAACTAGCATTTCATAGCCAATGCTCTTACCAACTGAACCTTCCAGACGGACACGGTTTGTAATCAAGACAGGAAACACACAGACAAACACTTCATCCGTCGAAACAGCTGCTGTGTTTACTATCATAATTATATCTCGGAGCATAACGTGGTTCACATAGAACAGGGCCTGGAAATCCAAGAAATAGAAAATTATGGACGATAATGTAAGTAATTCTAAGACGTCTTTCATCTTGTGGTCACATGAGAGGAAGCAGAGATATCATATGACAGTCAAAAGACAATTTTATTTACGGAAAAATAAAAAAAACATGATCGAATTTAAACCATTGGTTAATATTGAGAGGCACCCACATTCCTTGCTCATACTGTGGCGTCAAGCAGTCAGGCCTACAAGATGAGTGGTCTGCCAAGCGAGTGGATTCATTCTTATTTATCGAGTAACATGAGCTCTAGTACTCACAATTAAGTTACAAATTATTCTCCTGTATGAATATTACGCAACGGAGACGGATAACCAACTCTTGACTATTAGTAATTTACACAACTTTGACTGTTCACTACCCACTGGTAATACCACATTTTCTTTCTTACCCAACGGCTTTGATAAACATTTGGCCGTCGCACTGAATATGAATGGCGCACACATTATAAATTCTGGATATCATGACAACATACTATTCGAAGGAAAAGGCCACCAATCTTTTTCTTTTCACTATCTTTTTTATTCCGATAAATTCATAACCTAAACACACCATTAAATTTTCTACAGCAATTGCACATGAGAAACTCCACCCAGTGGGCATGGCTTTACATTTGTGATTCTCTATCTTATGGTCTCGTAATTATCTAACACTACAGTGCATTTTCTGGATAAGATGGTGGATCTTTTGCTATATCTCACACTTCGACTCTCACACCCATCATCACGAAAATTTCCTCCAGACCGAGCGGTACAAAAAGGAACATGCATAACCCACTGCCTCTGAACCTATCTTGCTACTCTCCCATGCAAACCACACATACTTAAATTACATGAAATACACCATACTGGCAACATGGAATACAACACAAGGAATAGTCACAACTTTATAATTACATCACTCTCAGCTTTCCCACTTCAATTAGTATTCATCCAAGTTTCACACGACACTGCCCCACTTCGTAACTTTTCTTTCCTACTATGAACTCTGGAGGATATATGCACGTCTTCCTGTGCAATGCAAGCCAAGTGGCGTTCTTGGATAGACGGCTGACTCACCTTGCTTAACTCTCAGAGTATTATAGTTTGAATCAAGTGTCACACGGAAACATAACACGCAAAGTAATATTAAGAACATATTCATCACACACGCGAGTCCTCAATTGATACCATGGACGAATACTTCTCGTTATCGTTTGTCTCATACACAGATTGAGACTCACACAGTACTCACCACGTGGAAGTACTCGTCTCTAACTTCAAGTGCTGCACACGCCATTTCTTAAATATTTCTAACTTATAGTACACACGCCAGTAATTCAGCTTAACTTATGCACTCGTAAGTATTTCAACTTATTGCTACACGTGGCTTCATTGTGACCGTTGGTCACTTCCGACGATTACTACTTGCCTGACATTTAATTCTCCCCACAAAAGTTCCTGAAATAGAGAAATTATTATTCCAAACTACTCTTAAGTATTCCACATGCATACCATTCTCTCCACTCTTTTGTCTTTATGGAGCACACCTAAGACAGGTCTTACCATCACAAGATCCAGCGCCGGAGTGATGAAACATGGCCGTTCTTCAGGTCATCTTGCACCTCCCTCAAGGTGGGGGAGCACCATGCTACCGTATTGGCCAGCCACATTTCAGGCGCTCAGAGCTCAGGTAAATTTCATCTCTTTGGTTCCACCAAAGATGACCAAAGGATCGTCTCAAAGACGATCAAATATTGCACATTCACTATCTGCAGTTAGCAGACGACCATACATTCATTCATTTCACAGATCTCACCAAATTGGGTGCAGGGATTTATTTTGTGGAAGTGCACATGTGATCAATGAAATAAATAAATTGTCATTCTTTCCTACACTGGTATCCAGCTTCGGTGTATTAAGTGAAATTGACTTATTATTACAAAAAATATGTTGTTCTGACAAGAATAACGAAGAATATTGTACCTATTTTCAGTGTCGGGCGGTACTGTACCCTTTCAATATGTGGGGTAAGGCAGTTAAGACGAACCATACAAAATACATCCACAATGAGTAAATAAGTGGAAGTGCTGTTTTTTCTTGGTTATAACGGACAATATCCTCACATCTGGACTTTTACTAGCAGTCTAGACAAGAGGTCTAGGGTATGTGGAAGTTTGGCTGTCGGCAGTAGGATGCAGTAGGATGGTATAACCGATGTTAGTAATCCACTTTCCACCTTCCCGAACATGGATGCGTAAACATTCTAAGTCCTTGACCGCGTGCAGCACCAACTAAAGGGACCTAATGTAAATGTCATGAGAGTAGGCAAGGAACAGTAGGTAGAAGAACACTGATAAGAATATTCAACTAACTGCCTGAGATTCACGTAAAAGTTCATAACAGCTCGCAGTGGGCTAAAGTTCAGTCTACAGAGATTATATAAATATGTAAGATAATTATTGCACTACAAAATTCACGTAATTAATCTCACTCGAAACTGAATTAAAAGGCTTCAGAGTAACTTATTTACTTCGGTAATCACAAATAACGACATTCACTTCTAAGGACCAACTAAAAACCACAACAATGAGAACTTCAGCAATGCACAACAATTATATTCTTGATTCAAATGTTACGAGATATGCGCCGTAAAATTTCCTGTCTAACTTTAAGTATTTTCGACTGAGACAAATACAATGTTCACCCAGTTAAACAGTCTTACAAGGAGCATCGATCTTTACTGTACACAAAAAAATTCAGAACTAAAATCTCACGATCGCCATTTCGAGGCCTTCACAACGCTGCACTGGCGCCTGGCTCTCGATGGTGGCTGACATATTGCTGGCCAGTTGTCGCTTCTACATCTACATCTGTACTCTAAGAACCACTGTGAAGCGCATGGCAAGACTGATGTCCCACAGTACCAGTTATTAGGGCTTTTTCTTGTGCCATTAATGTACGGAGCGCGGGAAAAATGGTTGTTTAAATGCCTCTGTGCATGCTGTGAGTAATCTAATTTTATCCTCTCGATCCCAATGGGAGTAAAATTTAGGGGGTAGTAGAATATTCCTAGAGTTATCATTTAAATCCATTTCTGGGAAACTTTATTACTAGACTTTCTCAGGATAGTTTCCGTCTATCTACACAAGTGCACCAGTTTAGTTCTTTCAACATCTCAGTGACACTCTCCCGCGGATCAGACAAACGTGTAAGCATTAGTGCTACCCTTCTGTGTTTACGTTCAATATCCTCTTTAAGTTCTATTTGGCACGGGTCCGGCACACTTGAACAGTATTCTAGGACGGGTCGCATGAATGATTTGCAAGCGACTCCATTTGTAGACTGATTGCATTTTCCTAGTATTCAGCCAATAAAGTTAGCCTGCTACCTGCTTTACTCACCACTGACCCTATATGATCGTTTCATTTCATGTCCCTACGAAGTGCTGCACCCAGGTCTTTGTATGAGTTTACCGATTCCGGTGTGACTCACTAACTTAACACTCACAGGATACTACGTTTTTTGTTTTTTAAAGTGCATAATTTTACATTTACAAACATTTAAAGCAAGTTGCTAATCATTTGCACCACTTTGAAGTCTTATGAAGATCTGACAGAATATTTGTGAAACTTCACTCCGATTGTACTTCGTTGTAGAGAACTACATCACTCGCGAAAAGTCTGAGGTTGATATTAATATTGTCCACAAAATCATTAATATACAACATTAACAACACGGGACACAACATACTTCCATGGGGTACACCTGAAGTTACTTCTACATCTGTCGATGACTCTTCATCCCAGGTAACACGCTGCGTTCTTCCTGCCAAAAAATCCTTAATATAGTTACATATTTCATCTGACGCAACCTTGGCTAGATGCTCTTAATTCCTTCAGCTCCTCATGATATAGTGTGGCCTCCCAATAAAAAATTTTTTGTGACTTTGTTAGCAGAGACATTAGTACAAATACAACACCTTGCCAGTAGCATGCTTGTCCGCTCAGGAGTAACAAGTGCTTCAAAGTTCCTACACTTAAACCAATTTTGGGACTTAGAAATGAACATTTACGATATTTCCATCACAAGCGAAATAGGGACACGCCCCAAAACATGAAAGGCCCTATACCACAGGCCAGTGCTACGGTAAGATCAGATGAAATTCAACGTGCGGTATTGTCTGTCCAGAATCGCTTTGTTGCATGTATGAATACTCACTGTCCACATTTGGAACAACCGATATTTACTACAACCGTTATAATACTACTATCTAAATTGTAGCTCTAGCAGGGAGAAAGGAAACCAGGAAACCAAAGTGAACGAACGGATGATATCAGTTGCACTGGGACTTAATGCAGAAACAACAGTGTCGAGTGAAAATGTGTGGCGGACCGGGACTCGAACCTGGAATCTCCTGCATACTAGGCAGTTATGGTACCCAGTGCACCACCTAGGCGCAGTATTCACCGCAAATGTGCGAACTATCTCAGCACGCTCCTCGGCTGTTCACACTCACACCTTGCGCCACTACTTACCCGTAGGCCCCGACCATGTTTTCGGAGCTCGTTAATTTTAGATTCCTGCTAGGGGTCGGACTTAAATGTGCAACTACACTGATGGCGGTGAATTCATAGCCTATCGAGGCGTATTGGGTCAAATGGTTCAAATGGCTCTGAGCACTATGCGGCTTAACTTCTGAGGTCATCAGTCGCCTAGAACTTAGAACTAATTAAACCTAACTAACCTAAGGACATCACACACATCCATGCCCGAGGCAGGATTCGAACCTGCGACCGTAGCGGTCGCTCGGCTCCAGACTGTAGCGCCTAGAACCGCACGGCCACTCCGGCCGGCCGAGGCGTATTAATTATGTGAATGTGTGTCTGTTCTTTCGGGAATGTCCTCTAACATTCTGCACGGTGTCTGTTCGTTCTAAGTCGTGTCTCCGTACCACTTTCGCGCAACGACGCTCTGAGCGTGTTTTTTAGGGAATTGACTAGTTTGAACCTGGGACCTGTTACTGGTAAGGAGACGCCAGACCACACATGACATGTAGAATTCAGAAGATTTCAGTGAGACTACCGATGATATATAATCAAATACTTAATGATTTCAGCGTCAGCTCCACTGCACTCCCTGTAAAAGAATCTTAATACTAACTAAATTTAGTGGAAGGGGTTCAAGGATTTTCTATTTTTAGTTAGCTAATAAAATAACGTCGAAAAAGCAGTTAAGTTTACCATTGGAATTTTTATTCTACTCACAAAACATTGTTTATTAATTGCACTATTGATAAAAGGAAATATTTTAATACAGGATGATAAAAACCAACTGCGCTCAACAAACATGAGAACGAATATTCCCTGAATGGGTTTCCAAGTTCTACAATGGATCGAAGGATGACCTATGACATATCACATCTGTAATCTAGGTTTAAGTTAAGTTTCATAAAAGAGAAAACTATCAAAATGGTCTACAGTGACCCTCAATTACCTTTAATTACTAATTTAACTTTTCGTAAATTACAGTGGCTGATGTGGCTTCTCAATAATTATATAATAGAAAAATCATCGCGTTTCAGATTTTAACTTCTCGTAGCAAATGTGAATACCATGAGCTTTAATTGACGATCGACACTAGTATTACGTAAAAAGGGGATGTAACAGATGAGACTTCTGCAGTTCTGAGTGAAGCCTTATGCGCTCAAAAATGCGGCATCGCGTGCGTTCATTACCTTGTCGGTGGTTAGGCAGCTCCTCACATCGGAAGCAACTCTCTCCTAACTTCTCCTTACTACAATTTACCGAAGTTGGTTTAAAAAAGCTATCTGGCTGTGTTTTCAACTGACCAATCAGGGTCTCAATGTTAACCTTAAGCTCCGCCTACAAAAATTCTGTCTATCCAATGAGAAACGTTATACTTTTCGTGGTGGGGAAATGTTTTTAACGTTTGCAACGTAGCAGAGACGCGAAAAAGTCTCACGCTAAAACTTGCAGCTGGTGTGGCCCTTTTAGTGTTATCGTAAGATCTATACTGTTCTTCTGGAGGGCTCTATCTTTTAACATGGGCTGGGGGGGGGGGGGGTGGTTTTGGCGGTCGGCTAGCGACGTGGGTGTCCGTCCCTTATCGTAGGGCCTCCTAGCTTACACGATTGTGCTCTCGGCTTATGTTCTCGTTTCTTCCCTCGGAACTGCGTCTGTTTCACGGTGGGAAGGTATGACATGCATTTAGGCGTTCTTGTGTTAGTCTGTGGTATTCCATTTGCTCACTCGTTGATCGTATTACTTTGGTTAATTTAATGTCAGTATTTATTCGGAGCAATGTGACACACTGCCGGATTTGCTATCATGTCAGGGATTTCATGGAAGGTGTTGGATTTGCCAGACACCTTACAGTCCAAAAGAACAGACACCACGCGTTCATGTAAGTCATAGTAATAGAAACTCAAGTCGTACTCGAGTTGTTTGTTTACTTGCATTTGGTACAACATGGCTGAGATCTGCGAGTCACTTCTCCTGACAGCGGGACAGTGGTCTGAGATACTATTATCTTGTTATCCGATCAAGTTACACACATGCTGTGTCAGTAAAACCTGCTTCGAAGACTCTTTACAGTGGCGCAGCTGTGGCTGTTGTTGTACTCTTCAGTCCGAAGGCTGGTTTCATGCAGTTTTCCACGCAAGTGTGCCCTGTGCAAGCCTCTTCATCTCTGAATAATCACTCTAACATACAGGGGCTACAAAAAGCATGGAAATACATGCTTGAACATAAATGTAGATGCTAGCGAAGTCTGCGGGGTACTCCGTTGTATTTGACGACGGACGGCACTTGTCCAGTGTCCTCAATACGTTGCAAGTGTCAGTCGTGGTTTTCTACACTACTGGCCATTAAAACTGCTACACCAAGAAGAAATGCAGATGATAAAAGGGTATTCATTTGACAACTGACATTTGATTACATTTTCACGCAATTTGGGTACATAGATCCTGAGAAATCAGTACCCAGAACAACCACCTCTGGCCGTAATAACGACCTTGATACGCCTGGGCACTGAGTCAAACAGAGCTTGGATGGCGTGTACAGGTACAGCTGCCCATGCAGCTTCAACACGATACCACAGTTCATCAAGAGTAGTGACTGGCGTATCGTGACGAGCTAGTTGCTCAGCCACCATTGATCAGACGTTTTCAATTGGTGAGAGATCTGGCCAATGTGTTGGTCAAGGCAGCAGTCGAACATTTTCTGTATCCAGGAAGGCCCTTACAGGACCTGCAACATGCGGTCGTGCATTGTCCTGCTGAAATGTAGGGTTTCACAGGTATCGAATGAAGGGTAGAGCCACGGGTCGTAGCACATCTCAAATCTAACGTCCACTGTTCAAAGTGCCTCAATGCGAACAAGAGGTGACCGAGACGTGTAACCGATGGCACCCCATACCATCTCGCCGGGTGATACGCCAGTATGGCGATGAGGAATACACGCTTCCAATGTGCGTTCATAGCGATGTCGCCAAACACGAATCCGACCATCGTGATGCTGTAAACAGAACCTGGATCTATCCGAAAAATGACGTTTTGCCATTCATGAACCCAGGTTCGACGTTGAGTACACCATCGCAGGCGCTCCTGTCTATGATGCAGCGTCAAGGGTAACCGCAGCCATGATCTCCGAGCTGATAGTCCATACTGCTGCAAACGTCGTCGAACTGTTCGTGCAGATGGCTGTTGTCTTGCAAACGTCTCCATCTGTTGACTCAGGGATCGAGACGTGGCTGCACGATCCGTTACAGCCATGCGGGTAAGATGCCTGTCATCTCGACTGCTAGTGATACGTGGCCGCGTTCCGTATTACGCTCCTGAACCCACCGATTCCACATTCTGCTAACAATCATTGGATCTCGACCAACGCGAGCAGCAATGTCGCGATACAATAAACCGACCTTTACCAAAGGCGGAAACGTAATGGTACGCATTTCTCCTCCTTACACAAGGCATTACAACAACGTTTCACCAGGCAACGCCGGTCAACTGTTGTTTGTGTATGAGAAATGGGTTGGAAACTTTCCTCATGTCAGCATGCTGTAGGTGTCGCCACCGGCGCCAACCCTGTGTGAATGCTCTGAAAAACTAATCATTTGCATATCACAGCATCTTCTTCCTGTCGGTTAAATTTCGCGTCTGTAGCACGTCATCTTCGTGGTGTAGCAATTTTAATGGCCAGTAGTGTATGTAACTGTGAGTGCGTTATGTCAGAGTTAAGTGAATTCGAACGTGGGACAATTGTTGGTGCTCGTAAGGTGGTTGCTTCCATAACCAAAGGAGCCTAAGTATTTGGTATTGCATTGAAGATTTATACCCCATACAGGGAACACACTGAATCATCGTCCGCTTAGTTACAAGGCGGAGAAGGTGTGTGTTGTCTGATCGCGACATCCGTTCATTCCAGAGGGCTGTGATGAAAAATAAGATGTCAGCTGTAAAAGTCACTGCAGAACTGAATGTCCCACTCACGAACCCTATCAGCAACAAAAAACACCAAGGGTGCTCCATAAGCAAAGAATTGCAGGGCGAGCTGGATTCCCAAAACTATTCAGTGATGCAAACGCCCATAAAAGGAAGTGTGGTGATGAAGTCATAAAACATCGACTATGGAGCAGTGGAAGAATGTCATTTGGTCGGATAAGTCCTGTTTTACACAATTGCCAACTTTTGGCTGAGTTTACGTCCCAAGAGTGAAACATGTCAGAGGTTCGATAATTATTTGGGCAGCCATATCGTGATATTCCATTGGTCCCATAGTTACTCCGCAAGATCGTACTATGTGATCATTATGGCTGTTCAGATCCATCCCATCATATTATATTCGTTAACCAAAGGTGATGTTGTGTCCCAAACGACAGACCCCTATTTACAAAGCTCGCATCGTCCAGGACTAGTTTTGTGAGTACGAGGATGAATTGCCGCCTTTCCACTGACCACCACAGTCGCCAGATCTCAATATAATTGAACCTTCGTGGTCTACTTTGGAGAGAAAGGTGTGTGATTGGCACCCACCTACATCATCGTTACCTGAATTTGTACCAATTTTTCGGGAAGAAGGGTGTAAAGTTTCTTCGAAAATCAAGTAGGACCTGTATTGATTCATTACGAGACGACCTGAAGCTGTTTTAATTGGCAAATGGTTTCCTACACCATATTAAGTGAGCAAATGTGTTGCGATTTTGGTGTCTCCAAGTTTTTGACCACCTGCTGTAGATCCTTTTGAAATTGCCTACTGTATTCCTGCCTAGGTGTCCCTAGGTTTTACACTTTGCACTTCCTTCTATTACCAAATATACAATTCATCAGTGTGTGGCATATCAACCTATCTCTTCTTTTAGTCAACTGGCGCCAAAAATTTCTTTTCTACTCAGTTTGGATCAGTACTTCCTCATCTATTTTTCCATCTATCCACTTAATCATCACCATTCTCCTACAGCAGCACATTTGAATAGTTTCTATTTTCTTCTTGTTTGAACTACTTACTGTCCACTTTTCACTTCCCTTCAAGGCTACACTCTAGACAAACCCTGCATGGATATTAAAGAATTTCCATTTTTCAGAATTTCTTTTCTTCACATTGGCAGTCTGCACTGAACATCCTCCATAACCCGGCTACCGTCAGTTATTTTGTTTCGTAAGTGGTGAAACTCGTCTACTCCTTTTAGTGTCTCATTTCCTAATCTAATTCTCTCAATATATTTTAATCTATTAATTAGACTACATTCCACCGCACATGTTTCAATATTGCTGATGTTCATTTTATAATCTCTTCTGTAGATACTATTCATTCCGTTCAACTGCTTTTCCAAGTCCTTTGCCGTCTCGACAGACCTACAATGTCATCGGCAAATCCCAAACCTTTTATTTCTTTTACCTGAAAATTTATTCCTTTTCCAACTATTTCTTTGGTGTCCTTTACGGACTGCTCAGTGTACAGGTTGAATAACATCGGAGACAGGCTACAAGCCTGTCTCACAGCCTTATCAGCCACTGCTTCCCTTTCATGCTCTTCGACACATAACTGGAGTCTGGTTTTCTATATAAGTTGTAAGCAACCTTTCGCTACTTGTACTGGCACTTTATACTTGCTACCTTCAAAATTTCAAAGAATGTAAACCAGATAACAGTGTCAAAATCTTTCTGTAAATGTGCAAATGCTATGGATATAGGTTTACCTTTCTTCAAGTTATCTTCTAAGATAAGTTGTAGGGTCATAATTGCCTCGCTTGTTCCAAATTTGTCATACTGTTCTTCCTCAAATGCTGGCTCTACCAGTTTCTTCATACTTCTGTATATAATCCGTGTTAGTGTTTTGCGACCATGACTTCTTAAACTGATAGTTCGGTAGTATCCATGCTTTTAAGCACTTGCCTTTTTGGTATTGGAATTATTACGTTAATCTTAAAGTATGAGGGCATGTCACCTGTCTGGTATATCTAGCAAATCAGGTGGAACAGTTTTGTCGTGGATGCCACATATAAGAGTTTACAATTCCACATAAAAAATACAAGTGTTGTCATAATTTTGTAGGTATAAGCGTTAAAAATTACTTGCATAGTTCAGACAATTAGCCACATTGTCCGCTATGACTTAGAGAAAATGGAGTCTATATATATTTACTTGTTCTGGTTAGATTTTGGTTGACCTTAGTTGCTTCAGTCTCTATGTAAAATTATAACTAAATAAAGTCTAAGGGAAAAAAAATAAGGAAGGAAATCGCTAAATGTCATGTGCATGTACAGACAAACAAATGATTACAATTTTAGAAAAACTGGATGATTTATTCGGGAGAGAGAGCTTCACAAACTGAACAAGCCAATAAAACTTTAAACCACGTCTGGTCCTTATGTAAAGCAGTTATTCGAATTGACATTGATTGATTGAATTGTTGGTCGTTCTCCTGAGGGATATTGTGCCACATTTTGTCCAACTCACGCATTAGATCGTCAAAATCAGGAGATGGTTGGAGGGCCCCACCCATAATGTTCCAAACGTTTCCAGCTGGGAAGAGATCCGGCGACCTTGATGGCCAAGTTCAGAATTGGAAAGCACGAAGACAAACAGTAGAAATTCTCAGCCTGTGTGGGTGGGCATTATCTTGCTGAAATGTAACTCCACGTTGGCTTGCCATGAAGGGCAACAGAACTGGGCATAGAATATAGGCGACGTACCGCTGTGCTTTAAGGGTGCCGGGGATGACAACCAAAGGGATTCTGCAATGGAAGGAAATGGCACCTCAGACTATCCCGCCTGGTTGTGGCGGACGACGTTTGTGCTGGTGTCCTAACGCTGTCCAGGGCGTCTCCAGACACTTCTTCGCTAGTCATCGTGACTCAGTTCGAAGCGGGGCTCATCACTGAGGACAATTCTTCTCCAGTCAACGAGATTCCATGCCGAAGATATGTCTGGAGACGCCCCGGACAGCGATGGGATAGCATCCTGACTGTCACCGGCCATACAGCCTGACAGCTAGGAGTGACAGCCTGGAGTGGTATTTCTTTTCATAGCATGACCCTTTGGTTGTCACTCGTGACATCCTTACAGTACAGCGGTACGTCGACGGTATTGTACGCCTCGTTTTGTTGCCATTCATGGCAAGCTATCCTGGGCTTACATTTCAGAACATGACAGCCACCGGCGCCGGCAAGTGTTTCTACTGCTTGTCTTTGTGCTTGCCAACATAATGGTCAAGGCCATCCAACCATCTCTGGATTTTGACGACGTAACGCGCCAACTGGACATAATTTGACGGGATATCCCCCAGGAGGACATCAAACAACTCGATCAATCAATGCCAAGCCGAATAACTGCTTGTATAAGGGCCAGAGGCAGAGCAACGCGCTATTGAGTTGGTCAATTTTTGAAAATATTTCTCTTGAAGAACTCAGGAATTTTTTCTGAAATTGTTACCTGTTGTTTGTCTTTACATCTACATCACATCTACCGATTTCTGTCCTATTCGGATAATTCCTTTGTGGTGCCTCGTTTTCATTTTGTCTTAGTGTGTAGTACTCCAGAGATTTCACTAAAAATGTCTTTCAGGTAAAACGCGAAACTCGTCTGGGAAATTAATTACCAGTACTGCAGCTAGAAAAAAATGCGTTTACTTTACAAATGGATATTTATACATTATTAGTCTTTTCTGGAAGACATAAGGGAAACGTGGGAGTGAATATACAAGAGTTTCGTGCTCACAGAATCTTATAGACCGGTTAACATCTCGGACATCACAATCTCGCTTAGAACAGCTGTAGAGAGAGAAGAAGACTCCGTGGAGGTTACCAACCTTATGTAAGGAGACGTGGTCAAAGAACAGGTGGACTTTTTCTGAAAAGCTACGCATGATCTTGCGGTACTGTATTCGTGCTGTACAAGCGTACGTGAGGCGACTGGGAAGTGATCGGAAAGCTTCGGTTTCAGTCGGTGTGTGCTTTCCGCGCCGCGTCGTCTGTCGGGCGGACTGTGCGGGTGGTCCCTCCACTGTCCTTCGCGGGCAGGAAGCCGTGCCGCGGCGCGCCGTAAAGGAGTCTCCTGGAGAGATATGTACACTCACGCTCACGCCCGTACCCGCCCGAGTCGGGCCACCAGCTGGAGAGCCAAAGGGCGCCGGGCATCAGCGGGCCACACGTCCAGGCCGGTGTCCGGTCGACGAGTTTCGATATCAGTGGGTGTCACACCGACCCCACAACATCACTGGGCGTACGGCGGACGTTTAACGGCTTTTGTGACAGCTAGTTAAAAGGGGCATTGTTTAAGAGCACGCTCCCTCTGAATAAAGGTACCGTCAAATGGGACATCTTTGCCAAGTGAGACAGATTGGCCAGGTTTTGAAAACGATATTGTCTGGCGCTCTGCACGTTGCTGAACTAACCAATAGTGGCGCCACTGTTTTCATCCCACTCACAAAAGCTTTAACGATCACTATTTTGGACGTTTTCAGCACTTCACATACTGACGAAAAAAAATTGCAGCAGCAAGAAGAGGTTGTGCGACATAAACGAAAGTTGGAAGGGGTGTCTCTAAAGCTGAAAAATGATACCTATTAAAATTTTGAGCCAGTCACATAAGAGTGGAGCTGGTAGTGATCCTATGTGGATGGAAATGACGTTTGCTCTAAATTAACGCTGTAATTGTCGTGAGCGTTAGGTACCTTTGAGATTGGACATGGTGAATTGATGTTAGCTAAGAACGCCTTTAAGGCGTCAAAGACACCACTATCAGCACCTCGCTGAGTTTGAACGAGATCGTGTAACAGGGCTACCAGAATCTGGATGTTCCTTCTGCGATGTATGATTGTATGATTATTGTATGATTATATGATAGCGGAACAAACACTGGTAGCAGTTACTTCTGTAAAATATCTGGGAGTATGCGTGCGGAACGATTTGAAGTGGAATGATCATATAAAATTAATTGTTGGTAAGGCGGGTACCAGGTTGAGATTCATTGGGAGAGTGCTTAGAAAATGTAGTCCATCAACAAAGGAGGTGGCTTACAAAACACTCGTTCGACCTATACTTGAGTATTGCTCATCAGTGTGGGATCCGTACCAGATCGGTCTGACGGAGGAGATAGAGAAGATCCAAAGAAGAGCGGCGCGTTTCGTCACAGTGTTATTTGGTAACCGTGATAGCGTTACGGAGATGTTTAATAAACTCAAGTGGCAGACTCTGCAAGAGAGGCGCTCTGCATCGCGTTGTAGCTTGCTCGCCAGGTTTCGAGAGGGTGCGTTTCTGGATGAGGTATCGAATATATTGCTTCCCCCTACTTATACCTCCCGAGGAGATCACGAATGTAAAATTAGAGAGATTAGAGCGCGCACGGAGGCTTTCAGACAGTCGTTCTTCCCGCGAACCATACGCGACTGGAACAGAAAAGGGAGGTAATGACAGTGGCACGTAAAGTGCCCTCCGCCACACACCGTTGGGTGGCTTGCGGAGTATCAATGTAGATGTAGATGTAGATGTAGATGTAGATGTTCCAGAAAGACTTGGCAAGAATATAGCCACGATTGCTGGCATAGTTTCTCAAGAGAACGTATGATCTCAAGAAGACCGGGTTATGGACGACCACGTGGCACTACCGAGAGGGAGGACCACCGTGTGCGGTGTATGGGTCTGGTGCATTGTCCGGCATCTGCAGCAGCAATTTGACACAACGAACTGTTACAAATCGGTTACTTCAAGGGCATCTCTGAGCCAGACACCCCAAATCACCACCGCCGGCCGAAGTGGCCGAGCGGTTCTAGGCGCTACAGTCTGGAACCGCGCGACCGCTACGGTCGCATGTTCGAATCTTGCCTCGGGAATGGATGTGTGTGATGTCCTTAGATTAGTTAGGTTTAAGTAGTTCTAAGTTCTAGGGGACTGATGACCTCAGCAGTTAAGTCCCACAGTGCTCAGAGCCAAACCACCACCATTTGCGACTTCAGTGGTGTCAAACGAGAGCTCACTGGATTGCTGGGTGAAAGTCTGTTGCGTTTTCTGTCGAAAGCTAATTCTGCCTGGGTGTCAGTGAAGGATTCCAGTTGAGGGCCTGCTATCAACCAGTCTGTATGCTGGACACATGGACACAGTGGATCTGCACATGGAGTTATGTTCTGGGGTGTGATTTAGTATGACAGCGTGAATACCCTCGTGCTTATCGCACGCACCCTGACTGCAGATTTGTACGTCAGTCTGGTTACTGGACCCGTTGTGATGCCATTCGTGAATAACATTCCATGAGATGTTTTCCAACAAGTTAAAGCTCGCTCCTATGCAGCTTTTGCAACCCAAATGTTTTACAGAGTGTCCACATGTTGCCTTGGTCTGCTCGATCACCAGATCTCCAATCGAGCACATTTGGGATACCATCGGACGACAACTACTCCGTCATCTACACACAACATTAACCGTCTCTGAATTGACCTACCAAGAGCAACAGGCATGGAACTCCGTCCCACAAACTGACATTCGGCAACTGTACAACACAATTCATCCACGTTTTCATGCTTGCATTCAACATTCTGTCAGTTTAAAAAAATGGCTCTGAGCACTATGGGACTTAACTTCTGAGGTCATCAGTCCCCTAGAACTTAGAACTACTTAAACCTAACTAACCTCTGGACATCACACACACCCATTCCCGAGGCAGGATTCGAACCTGCTTCCGTAGCGGTCGCGTGGTTCCAGACTGTAGCGCCTAGAACCGCTCGGCCACCGCGGCCAGCTCTGGCAGATACACCTGCTATTAGTGTACCAGCATTTCTCATTTGCAACTGCTCATCTCATGCTTACATTAACCTATAATCTTGTAACGTTAATCACTTACATATATTATCTAGACAAACGTATAACCGAAATTTCAGTACTCTACATTAATCGTTTTTTATGGTGCGATTTTTTTCTGTCTGTGTTTGTCCACTGGTCTTTGTCGGTATTTTTGCTTTCGTCTTGCAGGAGATGGTTTGTTTGTTTTTTACCAAAGTGTTTCGTCCTGCTCATTCATCCAGCATCTCAGAAAAAACATTTATTTTTCTTAATAGAGCATTATCACTTGGCAATGTTGCGCCGGGGAGCCTGGGGGTAACGGGACAACTGTGCGAGTCTAAAATTTCCTGTTTTTCCGGATATTTATCGTACTCGTTTCCAGATTGCGTGTTTTTCGTTTTGATTTATGTACTGTTAAAAAGTCAGAACGCTGAGAGATGCGGGTATAATAATTATAACGATATTAGTCTGCAACGAGCTATTTCTGCAGTGGTTAATAAGTAAATGAACAGTGGGACTAGCTGATACGTATAACATTACATTTACAAACAATGAAAATGTTTCGCAGATGATGCTGTTGCCTTTAATGAATTGCATCTAAAAGAAACTGCACGGATGTTCAGTCATATCTTGATAAGATTTGAAAGTGGTATAAAGATTGGCAGCTTTCTTTAAATGTTCATAAATGTAAAACTGTGCACTCACAAAACGAAAAAAACGTAATATCCTATGAGTATAGTATGAGTGAGCCACAACTGTAATCGTAAACCCTTATAAATATCTGGGTGTAATACATTGTAGGGACATGAAATGGAACGATCACAGAAGCTCAGTCATGGGTAGAGCAGATAGCACACTCGGCTTATTGGTAGAATACTGGCAAAATGCAGTGTCTGCAAATGAGGTTGCTAACATATCACTCATACGAAACATCGTAGAATACTGATAAAGTGCGTGGGTCCCGTGCCATACAGGACTAACAGGTCATACTAAACGTGTACAGAGAAGGGTAGCACTAATGCTCACAGGGATATCTGACCTGCGGGAAAGTGTCACAGATACGTTGAAAGAACCGAACTGGCAGGCTCTAGAGTATAAACGCAAACTTCCCCGAGAAAGCCTACTTATAGAGTTTCAGGAACCGGGTTTGAATGATGACTCAAGGAATATACCAGAACCCACTACATATTGTTCCCATAGGGATCGTGCCCTCCCCCCCCATGTACCATGGACCTTGCCGTTGGTGGGGAGGCTTGTGTGCCTCAAAGATACAGATAGCCGTACAGTAGGTGCAACCACAACGGAGGGGTGTATGTTGGGAGCCCAGACAAACGTGTGGTTCCTGAAGAGGGCAGCAGCCTTTTCAGTAGTTGCACGGGGAACAGTCAGGATGATTGACTGATCTAGCCCTGTAACACTAACCAAAACGGCCTTGCTGTGCTGGTACTGCGAACGGCAAAAAGCAAGGGGAAACTACAGCCGTAATTTTTCCCGAGGGCATGCAGCTTTACTGTACGGTTAAATGATGATGGCGTCCTCTTGGGTAAAATATTCCGAAGGTAAAATAGTCCCCCATTCGGATCTCCGGGCGGGGACTACTCAAGAGGACATCGTTATCAGGAGAAAGAAAACTGGCATTCTACGGATCGGAGCGTGGAATGTCAGATCCCTTAATCGGGCAGGTAGGTTAGAAAATTTAAAAAGGGAGATGGATAGGTTATCGTTAGATATAGTGGGAATTAGTGAAGTTTGGTGGCAGGAGAAACAAGACTTTTGGTCAGGTGAATACAGGGTTATAAATACAAAATCAAATAGGGGTAATGCAGGAGTAGGTTTAATAATGAATAAAAAGTAGGAGTACGGGTAAGCTACTACAAACAGCATAGTGAACGCATTATTGTGGCCAAGATAGACACGAAGCGCACGCCTACTACAGTAGTACAAGTTTATATGCTAACTAGCTCTGCAGATGATGAAGAAATTGATGAAATGTATGATGAGATAAAAGAAGTTATTCAGGTAGTGAAGGGAGATGAAAATTTAATAGTCATGGGTGACTGGAATTCGACAGTAGGAAAAGGAAGTGAAGGAAACGTAGTAGGTGAATATGGATTGGGGCTAAGAAATGGAAGAGGATGCCGCCTGGTAGAATTTTGCACAGAGCATAACTTAATCGTAGCTAACACTTGGTTCAAGAATCATAAAAGAAGGCTATATACATGAAAGAACCCTGGAGATACTAAAAGGTTTCAGATAGATTATATAATGGTAAGACAGAGATTTAGGAACCAGATTTTAAATTGTAAGACATTTCCAGGGGCAGATGTGGACTCTGGCCACAATCTATTGGTTATGAACTGTAGATTAAAACTGAAGAAACTGCAAAAAGGTGGGAATTTAAGGAGATGGGACCTGGATAAACTGAAAGAACCAGAGGTTGTACAGAGTTTCAGGGAGAGCATAAGGGAACAATTGACAGGAATGGGGTAAAGAAATACAGTAGAAGAAGAATGGGTAGCTTTGAGGAATGAAATAGCGAAGGCAGCAGAGGATCAAGTAGGTAAAAAGACGAGTGCTAGTAGAAATCCTTGGGTAACAGAAGAGGTCTGAATTTAATTGATGAAAGGAGAAAATACAAAAATGCAGCAAGTGAAGCAGGCAAAAACAAGTATTTAATCCGTCACCGTCTCTTGGAATACATTTAATGAAATCGAAGGTCACAAACTTTTATTTCCCATAAATCTGGACCTGGACACGAACAGAAAGAAAAATGCGCAGTGTATTCTTTGCCGAGCTGTGGTTACTTTACTAAGCGTAATTGCTCGAGAATTCATGTAAAGTACGTAATCAAACATAAACTGAACTTTCTTTTACTTGTCGCAACTCAGTGAAATTAATCCAATTATTATTCATCTTTTATACTTCTAGTCCCTCAATGTACGTTTCAGAGTAACTGCCCGGTCAAAGCCAACAACATGTTTGTTTTACTGAAATAGAATATAGTTCGAAGAAAAGCTCCCAGCAGTTTCTCCTTAACTTTCGCCACAAAATCGTTGAACGGTTGTGAATCGGAAAGTCTTGATGCAATGAGAATTCCGGACTGTCTCTCTATTCACCAAAGAGATCGTCATCCGTCGTAGTAATGTTACAATCTAGCACACAGGTTCCCAACAGTTTTCGACTCGCGAATCCCTTCTACAACGATCTGAGTTGGATGATCCACTGACTTTTCAGTATAAAATAGTAGACATGCACAAAATTTAATTCCAAGCAAAAGCTTTAATAACCTTAAATTAACTTAATCCTTAACGGTTAAAACCTGAAGTTAATCTATTACGGCTTAAGAGTCACACAACATGTACACATAGTTGCAATAATAAATACTAGTTTTCATTGTAATTACCCACTTCTTCCTTCGAACACAGTGAGAAGTTTGCGTACAAGCTTTCATTATAATTACTCACCTCTTCCTTTGAATGCAATGAGAAGGTTGCGCTTACAGAAGGTAAATAAAGTCTCAAATTACTTTCAGCACAAAGTCTATTTCTGTATTTATTTTTTAAATAGGCATATGAAGTAAACGAGTTTTCCCACAAATATGTGGATGAAAAGGATATTAATGTCATTATGGCTTTTTTCGCTAACGCTGGGAACTCCTTTAAACTTGACCAAAACCAATAAATGACAAAGATCTATAACTTTTATAAATTTTAAGAAGCTACTGTTTTTATTTACGCTTAATTTTGATATTAAAATTGTTGACTCTTCGGAGGGATTGCGAATCCAATTGTTATTATTGGACGAAGCAGGGAAATATTCTCTGGAGGTTTTCTCGAGTCCCTTAAAATGTTCTTTAACCATGCTCTTGACATTTTTGTCCAAAGAAGAAGGTTTCTCCACTAGAAAGTCGTGAAGGGTATCAAAGCACTCTATTTGATTCCTATTGAAATATGTTCTCTAAAACTTAGGTTTTTAATGAAACTGAACAAGCTCCAGTGGCGGACACTTCAAGAAAGGCGTTACGCAATACGGAGAGGTTTATTATCGAAATTACGAGAGAGCACATTCCGGGAAGAGATGGGCAACATATTACTACCGCCCACATATATCTCGCGTAATGATCACAACGAAAAGATCCGAGAAATTAGAGCAAATACGGAGACTTACAAGCAGTCGTTCTTCCCACGCACAATTCGTGAATGGAACAGGGAAGGGGGGATCAGATAGTGGTACAATAAGTACCCTCCGCCACACACCGTAAGGTGGCTCGCGGAGTATAGATGTAGATGTAGATGTAGATATGGTCTTTCACAGTATAAACAATTATATTTGACCCCTGGAGTGATAAGTTAAGACTGTTAATCTTTTGGAAAATGTCTTCTAAATAAACTAAAGTCTGAAGCCAGATTTCACATTCCATTCGCCTCGTGAACGTCGTGGCTAGTGAGAAAAACGTAAACTTCGTGTTTAAGCTCATACAGTATGGTAATAGCTCTACCTCGAAGTATCCACCTAACTGTAGTGTGAGACAGTAAACACTTATGAATGTTCCTCATTTACCCACAAAGCATTGCAAAGTTCCGGGAATTTGTAGGGTGAACCTTAATAAAATTAATTATTTCTCTGCATCATCCAGCACAGGTTTCAATTAATCGTGTATGCGTTTAGAAAGAAGAGCCTGCTATTAAGGCAACAATGTGTTCAAGAATCATTCGGTGCTACCAATTTCACTTAAGCAACAAACCTAGCATAACACCTTGCTATAGATTTCGCACCATCTGAACATAAGCCTACACAGCGAGTCCCGTCTACTGAATTTTTGCGAAAGTTTCTTCTGTAGTGGTCAATCCAAGGATTGGTTTGCAACAGCTACAATGGCAGCTTGTCTCCATTCTGTGCGTCTTTCAGCTTTTCTCTTCATTTCTTTATAGGTGTTACATCCCACATCTTTCACGATTTGATCCATGTACCTCAGTCGTGGTCTTCCTCTTGGTCTTTTTCCCTCGACATATCCCTCTATGATTGTGTTCAGGAGTCCTTTATGTCTTAATAGATGGCCTGTAAATTGTACTCTTCTTTTAACAATGAAACTCCAGAAGCTTCTCTTCTCACCTGCTCTTTCCAGAACCACTTCGTTTGTGACCTTGTCGATCCATTTTATTTTGAGCATGCGTCTATAGCACCACATTTCAAAAGAATTTAGCTTCTGCTGTTCCTCTGTCCCGAGAGTCCATGTTTCACACCCATAGCATGCCACACTCCACACATATGATTTCAAAAATCTTTTCCTGGTTTCAAGGCTGATGCTCTTAGATGTTAATATGTTTTTCTTCTTGTTAAAAGCAGCCTCTGCTTGAGCTATTCTACTTCTCACTTCTGCCTTGCTCCTTCCATCCCTGGTAATATTACTGCCCAGATAAGTAAATTTATCAACTTGTTCAAGCAGTTCATTGCCTACATGAACTTGGACTTTCACTTGATCTTCTTTGTCGCATGCCATTACATTTGTTTTTGCTTTATTAATTCTCATATTATATTCTTCACCCATAACTTTATCCATTCTATTCAGTAGGACTACAAGATCTTCTTCACTTTCAGCCAGGACAGCTATATCAGCGGCATATCTTATCATATCTATTCGTTGGCCATAAATTACTACACCTGTCTGTGAATTTTCCCTTATTTTTTTCAGCGCCTCTTCAATGTATACGTTAAAAATAACAGGGGATAGTGTGCAACCTTGCCGGACACCTTTCCGTATCTGCACCTCTTCTTGTTTTGTCCGTCCACGGATAACTGCTGTCTCGTTTTTGTACAGGTTCCATATCATTTTTCTATCTTTATGGTCTATTCCTACTTTTTTGAGTACCTCAAACATCTTATCCCATTTAACATTATCAAAGGCTTTCTCTACATCTACGAAAGCTATGTGTATTTTCAGGTTCTTATCTTGTCGTTTCTCTATTATTAGTTTTAGAGCAAATATTGCTTCTCTGGTTCCTCTATCTTTCCGGAATCCAAACTGGTCTTCGGAGAGTGTGGCTTCGACTTTTTGTTCTATGCGTTTTAGGATAGTTGAGGTTAATATTTTAGAGGCGTGAGTAACTAGGCTGAGTGTCCTATAATTTTCACATCTTCTAGCATTTGCCTTCTTTGGAATGGGGACCATAATGTTTTTGTAGTAATTTTACCCTGCTCGTACATGTTGAAAACAAGATTATACAACTCCTGATTCAGTTTTGCTCCTCCAGATTTCAGAAGTTCGGCTGGGATTTGTTGTTTTTCAATTTTTTCAGAGCTAGTTCAAACTCTACCTTTAATATAGGTTCACCTATGTTGTGTGCATCTACTTCTGTTTCTTCTTCCATGATGTTTTCAGACAGTTCTGGTCCGCTGTACAGTTTTCCTATATATTGTTTCCATCTTCTTGCAACTTCATCATCGTCAGCCAACATATTGCCATTTTGCGAAAGAATTCGCCGGTTAACTTAAATATATCTCCTCCCGTAGTTCTCTTTTTCAAGGGTCAGCAGAATAGTATCTCCTCTTCTAGAGACGAAAATTATGAAAATGGCTAAATTGACAACGTCAGTTGATTCGTCAAGTTGAACCGCAAAGGTAGGACCGGCAAGAACTCTTTCAAAAATTTCATTTTCGACATAGTTTGACATGTTTTTAATCCGGCAGTTGATCATATTTTCGGACAATGGTACCATGTTGACTTTTTTGTGAAAGATTTTCCAAACAAACACTGTACTGCGCCATTTATACATGCTCGTATTAAATCTTCAGCTATAGAAAGAGGTTTCGCATTTTTAGCAATTCTGTGGCTAAAGTGATAAGACGCTTCAAGACCATTCTCATTTCCATGATTTGCATCGGCTACAAAAGTAGTTACGTCGTTTTTCCACTCGTTAGCTTTTCGTGTGAAAAGATCAAAAGATTTCTTTACGTGGCTGTGGTGTTTAGTTTCTAAATGGTGTAAAGAGAGTTTCAGACTTCTGTTAGCAGGAACGTCGCCATAAGCAACACACTGTGGTTTTGAACAGTCCTTATCAACTATATATGAAAATGCAGACATAATCTAATTACCATCGTACTTTTTTTTCTTTATACACGGTTCATTTTTGTCGGATTGACACACTTTACTAGAAGTTGAATGACCTGTTGACACAACACTACCTTGCGATTTTGTTAAACCCTTTTTCCCTATCAAACGTACACTTTTCAACCAGTTATCCATTTTAATGTGAATAGAAACGATTATAATACACAGTCGACAACTTACAGCATTTACCACAAGGAAAATCAAAAGCCTGACAACCATGTAACCATTCCATATTGTGGTTGCGGTAAAGTTATTAGTACTGTTAGATAGCAAAGAAGCTGGCAGACTAAATTTCTACTGTAGCGAAATCAAATGCGTTCCTAACGTTGTTACATAAGTGTAAACCAAACATTTGCTGTAAACATTAATTTATGGGGGAAATAATGTGATAAATTCCCGATGTTACACATATGTAACAAGGGGCATTATAGGGTTAATTTAATTTTAAAATGACAATTATTGTTGTTGTTGTTATGAAATGCCGCAGAAACAAAGGAAACAGTAATAGGCCGAACCTCAAAACCCGCCATTATGGAAAAGAGTATGGCAAACACCTTGAAATGTTTTGCCGCTCACACGAGACACAGATCGCTTGCAATCCGTCGCTCGCTTCGATCCAGCCACATACGAACGACTGATGAAACAATTTTCGAAAACCACTGACTTGAAGGTCTGCTTTGGACAACGAACTGCTATGTTCAGCGGCAGTGGCAGTCCATTTGTTCACTAACACGATGAAAATAAATTTAAAAAATAGGAATTCTATTTCACTAACCTTGCTTTGAAACACCGTTCTCGGGAACTGTAGGGTGTGTTAAAGAATACATTACATTTTTCACAAGTGTGTTTTGGACGTCTTTCCTGTCTATATTTCGCAAATACTTCTTAAAGTTGTCAATTCCTTTTTCACTTAGTAGCCTTTTATTTTAAGGTACTTACAGTGTTTTTATTACCTTATTGTGTCCATAGAAATGTCATCAAATGCTGGTTTCCACAACTCTTCTAAAATGTATGAGGGAGAGTTAAATTGTATGTAGCGACAAGGAACGTGATTATAGCCGTAGAGTAGATATGTCATAAATACTTAAATTAAAATGTCCGCTTAATTTTAACTCAGTCTGCTCAAAAACTTTAATAATTCGTATAGCTGTTTCATAAATAATTCAACCACCAAATGAAGGACTGTATATCGTGTCTATTGCTAAGAATTTTCCACGAATTTCTGCTTCTACAGCACAAGCTTCAAAATGCTGCTTGCTGTAAAATCTGAGTGTGTCACTGAATTTATACTTTAGTTCCTTCTTACTATAAAAGGCAACTCGGGCTTCAACTTCACTTCTCAGAGTAGTTCGTGCTTTTTTGGATAACTGTAATTTTTGACGTTAAATTGGGGAGAGCGAAATGAAACAAAACTGGAAATCCACTTTGAACAAACGAGTCGCAGGCAGGCAGCCATATTAGTCGCAAACAATTCGTCATATTTCGTGGGAATTCCGAGCGATCACTAATAGATCGCTGCGATCTACGATTTGCCCATACATGTGCAATCTGCTGACAAAAAGCGCGTGACTTGGCGATAGATTGCTGCGATCCGTCGTTCGTGTGTTGAGGTATCTTGGACTGTGATAGTAATTACCTGTTGTAACAACTCTTGGAACTTTGATTCAGCCTGATGGCCGTTAGGCATCTCTCACGTAGTTTATGTAGTCGCCAACACAGAAATGTGTTCTTCTCGCAATGAATATGGATCTCCGCACCGATAAAAAAAAAGCAAAGACAGGGTATTAGTATTTTTCTTACAGCTAAGGTACACATCGTGATATTAAGTTATTGGCAAAATTAAGTAATGAAATTGCTGTTCGGCTTTTCTTTCAAATGCATTCACCACCACTTGAAAATATAACAAAGTTATCACGCTATGAAACGTAAGAAATAAATAAATACACGTAACAATGAATAGGTATAGGAAAACAATAAAATATTATCAAACTACGTTAACAAATGTGTTTACTCTCCTGATACCAGGGCGTATCATTACAGACTCTATTCAAAGGCACCAGTGCTCCTAACTGGACTGGGCCGTAAAGAGGAAGCAGAAAGCTTCTAGGTTCTATGGAGATGGAGAGTTCGAGGTTTCATATCTTTGAAAAGATGGAAGAAGGAAAATATTTTACTTTCCAATCATGCCTGATGAAGATTTACTCAATGTGCAAGACATTAGGTATAATGAAATGTGGGGTAATTTTGCCTTTTCGGATAAAAGCTGTAGAATGTTTCTTTCAATTCTGAAGTGTGTGAATTTAAAGCTGCCTGTTTTTATGTTTTGAATATGTATGTATCTCTCCAATAAAAAGTTTCCATAGGCTAAATTCTCTCAATTTTGTTGTTGTTTTAGACACAGTTGCCTGAGCGAGGTGGCATTTAGAAGCATAAAGATAAATAAAGCGTACAGGAAAATGATAGAGGCCTTTGGAGAAAGGAGAACCGGTTATATGAAAAAAAAGAGCTCAGATGGAAAACCAGTTCTAAGCAAAGAAAGGAGAGTTGAAAGGTAGAAGGAGTATAAAGAGAGTTTATACATGGGACACGAACTTGCAAGAAATGTTATAGAAACAGAAGAGGACATAATACTGCAAGAAGAATTTGACAGAGCAGTGGAAGACCTGAGTCGAAACAAGGCCCCGGGAGTAGACGACATTCCATCAGAAGTACCGATAAGTTAGTGAGAACCCACCGTGACAAAACTCTTCCATCTGGCGTGCAAGATATATGAGATAGGCGAAATACTCTCACACTCCAAAGAAAGCAGTCGCTGACAGGTGTGAATATTAGCAAACTATCAGTTTAATAAGTCATGGTTGCAACATACTAACACGAACTCTTTATAGAAGAATTGAAAAAGTGGGAGAAGCAGACCTCGGGAAAGATCAGTTTAGATTCCGGAGAAATGTAGAAACACGCGAGACAATCCTGACCCTATCTAGGAAGATAAGTTAAGGAAAGGCAAACCTACGTTTATAGCGTTTGCACACGTAGAGAAAGAAAGCTTTCGACAATGTTGACTGGAATGCTCTCTATGAAATTGTCAAGGCAGCAGATGTAAAATATAGGGAGCGAAAGGTTATTTACAAATTGTAGAGAAAGCAGTTATAAGAGTTGAGGAGCATGAGGAGGAAGCAGTGATGAAGAAGCGAGAGAGACAGGGTTGTAGCTTATCCCCGATGTTGTTCAATCTGTACATTGGACAAGCCGTGACGGAAACAAGAGAAAAGTTTGGAATAAGAATTACATTGCAGGGAAAAGAAATAAAAACTTTACGGTATGCCGATGACATTGTTATTCTGTCAGAGGCAGTGTAGGTCTTGGAAGAGCAATTGAAAGGAAGGGACTGTGTCTTGAAAGGAAGATATAAGATGAATATCAACAAAAGTAAAACTATGATAATGGAAAATAGTCGAATTAAATCAGATGAAGCTTAGGGAATTAGATTAGGAAACGAGATACTTAAAGTAGAAGTTGAGTTTTGCTATTTTGTGAGCAAAATAACTGATGATGGCCGAAGTAGAGAGTATACAAAACGTAGATGGCAAGAAAAGCGTTTCTGAAGAAGAGAAATTTGTTAACATCGAATATAGATGTAATTGTCAGTAAGTCTTTTAAGCAAGTATTTGTATGAGATGCAGCCGTGTATGGAACTGAAACAAGGATGATAAACAGTTTAGACAAAAACAGAATATAAACTTTTGAAATGTGATGGTGCTTTAGAAGCATGCCGAAGATTAGATGGGTATATCACGTAACTAATGAGGAGGTACTGAATATAACTGCGGAAAAAAGAAATTTGTGGCACAACCTGACTAAAAGAAGAATAAGTTGATGGGACACATTCTGAGAGTCGAGGGATCACCAACCAGTTTAGTACAGGGGAGAAGTGTGTGTGTGTGTGTGTGGGGGGGGGGGGGGGGGATAAAAATCATAGAGGGAGACCAAGAAATGAATACAGTAAGCAGATTCAGAAGGATGTAGGTTGCAGTAGTTATCCGGAGATGAAGAGGCATGCACACGATAGAGTATCACGGAGAGCTGCATCAAACCAGTCTTCGGACTATAGATCACAACAACTCCCAAATATGAGACCATTGTCTTGATTAGTACACCTCTACCTCGTAGGGTCTCCATCAATATTTGGTAGCGACTGTTCCCGAAGACGCTTATCTCCGTGGATCAGAAGTCGAGCACAGTTGATGAGTAGCATCTCCCGTCATTCACAGCTGAGAGAAACAATGTATGGCTGCGCAAAGTGGAGCGACGGCATGAGATGAATTGTAAAGGAAGGATCATTAGATCTTAAAGCACATCTGTCTCGAGATCAACAGACACAAAGCTTAGCAGCAGATAAGCAAATGGTATGTCTATATTCATGGGTAGGAAACTGGAAAGCTGCAATTTCTTTGCGGAGAATACTGCTTGCAGAACTCTCATACAGCATACGAGGGGATACTGCTTAAGTATGTAGAATCCATGTCAGTCTGGACTAATCGAGACACGTCGAGCGTGTATCAAGGACAGCATGAAAGTTGACAGACATGTCAGCACAACAAGAGATCATAAAGAAAACGCCAAAAATCATCACTCCAGACATATAAAGAAATACCGAATGTCTCACTGAAAACTACTTATAAAACTTCCAAGAACTAGCTCGGAGAAGGGACTCATTGCGTGGTTCTCAGTTCCCTGCATATCGCCCCCGTAAAGGCAAAGAAGATTAAATAAGAATAATGGACGTGATACCCTTAATGTAAAGCCTTTTGCAGGCACTTCAGCTGGTTATCGTTTTTCTTTTCTTCTTTTCGTTTTCCATCACACTCGGAGTGACTGTAACTCTACACACACTATGCACTTCATTAATGAAAGGCTATTTTTATTAGCTGAACTACGCAGTACAGTCATGGTTTCAAACATCATCATCATGAAGGCTGTGTTACAAAATTATAGATCATCGTGTGACTGTAAAATTTTTTCACAGTTGGCACTGTGTGTACAAGTGCATTTTGTGAAAAACTGTGTGGTACGTGAAAGTGGGTACTTTTATTGATCTTTGTATTAGAGACACTTTCGGTTCAATTTCCTTCACTTTCTAATGGAAAATGGGAATAAGGAGTGCTCATATTGGGTGCTTCTGAACTGTTGATACAGCCGCCGTGAGGTGATTGTACAAAATGAGGTAGGAAACATTGTGTGAACTACATCGAATAATAAGCAATAATTTTCCCGAACGTGCCAGTCTTGATTTCATTGCAAATGGCTTTATAGATTAATTATCTTTTCTGGCCTTATTCTGTAATATCTGGATATATCCAAAAGCATTTAAAAGTGATTACAGGTGCTATCCCTACCTGTAGTTTTAAAATTCCTCCATGTTTGATCTATGTGTACGGGCCAACATGACCCACACATTGACTGACACATGCAATTAAATTTGCCTGTGGAGCGTTTTTTAGTATTGCGATGTTTCTATACTGTGTTGTTTATGCTATATGCTATGTAGGGTACTTGTTTTTTCAACATATTCTATTTCTTGTGGACAAATTTGTTAGTGTATGTTGGTATGTACCAAGCGCTGTTCCTGTTAAAGTGTCTCGAAGTCTTAAAGTGAAAGACAATAGACTCCCAGTACAACCCAAGCTTTAAATGATGCGCTTTGAAGTCACCAGTCACACCAGAATAGGCGCACGTAGGTCTTCATACATTTGCGTGGAACATCTCGTACCAGAAATGAATTATAAATAGCTCAGTTCCCTGGTTCCCACCAGTATTTTCGGGAGGTTTCCCTTTGTTGTCATGGAAATCCGAAAGACGCTGACTGTGAGGTATCGGCCACGCAAACACAGGGACGGAGCAATGGTTAAATTCTTGTGGAGCAGCCATTATGGGGGCTTTAACAACGTGCGTCCAAAAAGTTACTAGAGTGATTTCATTCCTGGCGTATAAGCGACATTAGTGTAGTAACTACTGTCGCAGCTTGAACTAGCAACCACAAACATCAAACGTGTATTCGACCAGACATTTGTGAGCAGACAGTGTTAAGTAGTGGACGTACGACAATAGTGCGTCAATGTTGTTGTATCACAAATCGCAGTGGAACAACATTTGTAAATTAAGTGTTCAATACACTGTCCACAATGTCTAGAAGAAGAGATAAGTGTGTGCAAAGTTTGTCCCATATAACTTGACTCCCGAACAAAAACGACGCGTGGAAGCCTGCCGCAACCTGATAGAAAGGCAAAGCGTGGACAATTATTTCATGGAAAAAAATCATCACGGATGATGAGGTTTGGTATTACCAATACGAAACTACCCCAAAACGACAAAGTGTACAAATTTATACAAACGTCGACGCTTCGATCCCACAATCGGTATAAAAGCCAACATGATTCGCGAGGTGAAAGACATCCTGGAGAAGACTTTTCTGGCAGTTTCACATGGTTGTATGAAAGTTTTGTGAGCTGTACTCAGTTTAGATTATGTAGAAAAGCTGAAGAATTAAAACCACTATCTTAACTTCTCTCTATTTTTTGTTAATCCAGTCTCGAAAGTTTTTGGAAGGACGGTTTATATCCACCTCCGTCGATGAACAGTTCAACTGCAGACTGTAGACAACGACACATGGGTGGGTACACTGTAATGGGTTTGTATATAAATAACTTTTTTGCTACCAGTCACGATTTTCTTTTATTCATATTTTACACGACGCGTTTCGGGAAATGATTTCTATTTTCAAGTGTGTTTCGTCTTTGTACTATGCCATTTTTACAATGTGTGAGGCTCTGATTTGTTTTGTTGATTTTACTGCACACCTTATATAAAAAACGCACAAGTTTTGGTTAGTTGTGGATTTTTATGTGTAGTTAGTTATGACGTTTGGAAGAACTTGTACTTACAGTGTTCTTATGGTCCATTTGTGCAGAGTCTCACTCATGTTAAACATCACACATAATTTTCAGCGCACATTGTATATCGAGAATAAAGTACATAAACAAACAGTTACAAAGCTGTTTTTAGATGTAGTTGACGGAGATAACGTTGTTCCACAGAGTAAGATATGGTTTTGTACAGAGGGTTTTTATCTTAACAGTATAGACCATATTTTGCTTATACCTATTTTACAATGGTGCTCATTTCTATGTATTACTATTTTTATTTAAGTATATTGTCAAAGCATCTGAACAAATTCACTGATTCACTTTCAAGTTTTTCGTTGAACATTTTGTATTCATATTTTCGGCGATGTGAATATATATCTCCGGTTCTTCTAAAAGTCCATTTTGTGCCCTTTATTTAGTCGGTGAATGTCTGTGGCCATTGCTGATACTGTGTGTCTGTTGTGTATGTTGTGTATGTAGACTTTAATGTGCTCTCTGCACTTGGTGTTGAAATTTCGGTCTCTTTTTCTTAGGTAGAACATGGAGCATTCCTGGCGTGTTACTTAGTATATTCCACAGTCTGAGTATGGGTCATGAATACACTTTATGTTATATACATTGTACATGTCAAGGCAGGCACAGACTTTGCTAAGTTAAACACATACTCCAACACATACACTAAACATTCATGATTTTGTCTAGGAATAAATTAAAAATAGTTCCAGTTTCCTAATTCTCACCAAGGTTTTCGGGAGATTTCACTTAGTTATTTGTAAAATGCAGGAAAATCCCTTCACAGATACTACTAACTAGGACTGCTTCTGCCCCGCTAACAGACCGCCTGGTATTCGGCGAAAAAAAAATTCACGATGAAATACTTAACATAAAAGTTTTGAGCCCCTTCGAATCGAAGTTCCAAAAACAGTGAAACAGATGTTTTTTGTTTCTAATAGAGAAGCCAAATACAAATTTTCGTGGCTTTATCTTCAAAAGTGCTTTCATACTGACATATTTCTATAAAAAGTTGTATCCTCTGTTTCACCCCAATAGGGGCTGAATTTCCTAATACAATGAAACAAGTATTTTTTCATTTCTAGCTTAGCTTAGATTAGCTTAGCTTAGCTTTGAAAATGCTTTCGTAATAAAATATGTTCCTGAAACTTTTAATTCCCTGTTCCACTCCCTTAGGGGGTTAAATTAAAAAAAACACCGAAACACGAATTTTTTTATTCTACTCTAGAAGTGAAATATCGGTTTTCATATATGTAGCTTTAAAAATGCTTTAGTACTTCTTTGAAAGAGATTTGTTTTCAAAAAATTTCATTCAATACTTTACCCTTTCAGCGGTTGAATTTCTAAAAATGCTGAAACACTTCTTTTTTTAAATTTCTGATTGGAAAATCTAAGACCAATATTCATAGTTCTGGTTTCAAAATTGCCTTAACAGCGTAATATTAAAAAAAAAATTCATCCCCTATTTCTCCCACTTAGGGATGGAATATCGAACAATCCCTTCTTAAACGACGGCTACAGCATAAGATAACTCCCTCACCAATTTTCAAATTTCTATCCATAGCGGTTTGTGCTGGGCGGTGATATATATGTTACCGGCCAAACCCGATTTTAGGATGAACTAGTTTCGCCTAGGCAAACTCGTTCATCCTGTTACCGGAAGGATAAAACAGTTTAGCCTAGGTCGAATCGGTTTATCCTAGTTAGAATTTATTTGCTTTAGGATAAACTGGTACGTCCTAGTCTGAACTAATTTTGCCTAGTCGGAACGCATGCCGCTGCCTGTACGAACTGGGAATCCCCGAATCATCTCAGGCTCGCCCCTCGCGCCTCTCAACCGCACTGAACGGAATTTTGCATCGACGAGTGCGCGTGTTAAGATGCTGGTTGCGTTTAAAAGATTTTGTTATATTCCTAGTATAATTATTGTGAGGCGTTTCATCATGAATGAGTCTTCGTGTAGTTGACAAGCCAATCAAAAGTTGTGGAGAGAAAAGTTTCTGGAGGAAATTTTGCAGAGTGAAAACAAAAAGTCTTCTCATTATAATGTGTTATCAGTAGACGAATAAGCGGATTTGGTTAAACAAGCAGAAGACGCGGAAAAGTTGGAAAAAAGAACATCACTACAAAACAGCAGACTGAAACGATTTGCTGTTTTGAAAATTGGCGATGTGAAAAAACTCATTGCACAGTGTGAAGGGAATGTAAAACACTTTGATCCAGCTGATGAACTTTATGATGACGTAGCTCATGTAGCTGTGAGTCATGGTGGTCGCGATAGGATGTTAGCTGAGACATCAAAAAAAAAAAAAAATGTGCCAATATCACAATGCAAATGATGTGCCTCTACTTATCAATGTGTGATGTTTTTAAGTAAAAGAAGACAAAAAAGAAACGAGGGCTAGTTACAAAGCCAATTCTCCATTCGGAAATGAATAGCAGATGCCAAGTCGATTTGATTGATTTCCAAACACAACCAGACAGAATTTAAAATTCATTCTGGTTTGCTAAGACCATCTCACAAAATTTGTTCTCCTTTGCGCGTTAACATCAAAGAGGATTGAAGAAGTGGCTTATCACTTGAATGACGTATTCCAGCTGTAGGGGCGCCGAGCATTCTTCAATCTGATAATGGCAGAGAATTTGTTAATAATGTTATAAGTGAACTCGCGAATCTTTGGTCAGAACTGAAAATTGTGCATGGGAAACCAAGGTACACTCAAATCATGGTTCTGTTGAACATGCCAAACAAGATATACACTCCTGGAAATTGAAATAAGAACACCGTGAATTCATTGTCCCAGGAAGGGGAAACTTTATTGACACATTCCTGGGGTCAGATACATCACATGATCACACTGACAGAACCACAGGCACATAGACACAGGCAACAGAGCATGCACAATGTCGGCACTAGTACAGTGTATATCCACCTTTCGCAGCAATGCAGGCTGCTATTCTCCCATGGAGACGATCGTAGAGATGCTGGATGTAGTCCTGTGGAACGGCTTGCCATGCCATTTCCACCTGGCGCCTCAGTTGGACCAGCGTTCGTGCTGGACGTGCAGACCGCGTGAGACGACCCTTCATCCAGTCCCAAACATGCTCAATGGGGGACAGATCCGGAGATCTTGCTGGCCAGGGTAGTTGACTTACACCTTCTAGAGCACGTTGGGTGGCACGGGATGCATGCGGACGTGCATTGTCCTGTTGGAACAGCAAGTTCCCTTGCCGGTCTAGGAATGGTAGAACGATGGGTTCGATGACGGTTTGGATGTACCGTGCACTATTCAGTGTCCCCTCGACGATCACTAGTGGTGTATGGCCAGTGTAGGAGATCGCTCCCCACACCATGATGCCGGGTGTTGGCCCTGTGTGCCTCGGTCGTATGCAGTCCTGATTGTGGCGCTCACCTGCACGGCGCCAAACACGCATACGACCATCATTGGCACCAAGGCAGAAGCGACTCTCATCGCTGAAGACGACACGTCTCCATTCGTCCCTCCATTCACGCCTGTCGCGACACCAGTGGAGGCGGGCTGCACGATGTTGGGGCGTGAGCGGAAGACGGCCTAACGGTGTGCGGGACCGTAGCCCAGCTTCATGGAGACGGTTGCGAATGGTCCTCGCCGATACCCCAGGAGCAACAGTGTCCCTAATTTGCTGGGAAGTGGCGGTGCGGTCCCCTACGGCACTGCGTAGGATCCTACGGTCTTGGCGTGCATCCGTGCGTCGCTGCGGTCCGGTCCCAGGTCGACGGGCACGTGCACCTTCCGCCGACCACTGGCGACAACATCGATGTACTGTAGAGACCTCACGCCCCACGTGTTGAGCAATTCGGCGGTACGTCCACCCGGCCTCCCGCATGCCCACTATACGCCCTCGCTCAAAGTCCGTCAACTGCACAAACGGTTCACGTCCACGCTGTCGCGGTATGCTACCAGTGTTAAAGACTGCGATGGAGCTCCGTATGCCACGGCAAACTGGCTGACACTGACTGCGGCGGTGCACAAATGCTGCGCAGCTAGCGCCATTCGACGGCCAACACCGCGGTTCCTGGTGTGTCCGCTGTGCCGTGCGTGTGATCATTGCTTGTACAGCCCTCTCGCAGTGTCCGGAGCAAGTATGGTGGGTCTGACACACCGGTGTCAATGTGTTCTTTTTTCCATTTCCAGGAGTGTATGATAAGTTCTTGGTTAAAGGACAACAATTCTACGAAATGGTCGGAAGGATTAAGGTATGTCCAATTCATGGAAAATCGAGCTTACCACTCTGATATAAAACAATCACCTTACAAACCATTATTCGGAATCGAACCTAGAGTAGGACTTTCCACTTCCTCGTTGCCTCAAGAAATCATAAATGATATTCAGGAAGAAGATGACCTAAAGAAGGCAACTGAAGATGACAGCAATACTGAAGAGTACGAAGACAGTGACCATGATAACATTGTGAAAATTAACACAAACGACATTCAAAATGCTAGAAAAATTGCGACATAAAATTAAAAAAAAAGACAAGCTAAAAGAGTGAAAACTTCCTCTGGTATATTCCATCCACTAGCTGATATTGGAGACAACGTAGCCATATCTATTCCAGATGTAATAAAGGCAGAGGTGACCTTCGAAACATAATTGGAGTAATACTTCAAGAGACTGATGAGGTCCTCTACAAAGTTGGCACCAAACATGGCGTACTTCAAAAACATTATTGCAGGTATAATTTTACTAAAATTTTCGATAATTTTTTGTAATAAATTGTTAAAAAATATTTGTTTTATTTTTTATTTTTTAGAACTGATTTCGACGTCTGCATTCAGAAGTTTTTAGGTGTGGGAGGTATTAACCAGAATATTGAAATATCTTTAAGGACTGCAGCCACAAAACATTCTGTTGGATCAGGGCAACGGTTCGTGAAATGCAGTTGCATGAAAAACTGTACAACAAGCAAACGCAATTGTAAGAAAAACAAAGTACTCTGCAATTCTAAATGTCACCAAAGTAAACATTACAAAGATAAGTAAATAAGGAAATTGCAGATAAGGCGATTTGTGTGGATGGATATATGTAAGTTGATCTAGTCATGTATATGAAATTACTGATTAGTTAATAAATAACTTTAATGAATCATATTGGCTAATTTACTTCTATTCCTTTATTCAGCTTACTTTGAAAAGCTTATAGAAGATACAAACTAGGTGAAATTAGTTCAGACTGGGATGTACCAGTTTATCCTAAAGCATGTAAATTCTAACTAGGATAAACCGATTCGACCTAGGCTAAACTGCTTTTCCCTATCGGTAACAGGATGAACGAGTTTGACCTAGGCGAAACTAGTTCATCCTACAATCGGGTTTGGCAGGTAACATATAGATTAATAAGAAAAAGAAAACAATAGCTTGTGTTTTAAAGGATACTGAGTTTCTAAAAAAACTGTACAGTTGGCGTTCTTTCTTTCATATAGTGAACTAATTCCCGCTTGGCGCAACGGCATTCTGTGCTGACTCTGGTGGCAATGGCCTTGGCCATTTGAGGGGACCCGGTGCAGCCGGTTAGGGGGAGAGGCAGAGAGGCGGGCACGGGAGGAGAGAAATAGGCAGCGGACCCCATCCCTAATTGTGCCATTGCCGGCATCCGTCACGAGCGGCGGCAGCGGGGAGCGCTTCACAGGCCGGACAGTGACGGACGAGGGGGCTGAGGCGGCCCCCCCACAGGGAGGGGGGCGGGGGCCGCTGCTCTGGGGCGAACTCACCTGGCGGCGGTCACCGCTTCCCAGGCTGTCTCTCTCCGCAGAAAATGTCTTCATTCACACATGGCCGTCACACTCACTGCCAAAAACCGCTCAGCAACTGAACTGTCCTCGCTTACTGGGAAGATTAGAAGTGACAGACAGCAAAAAAACGGTAGAAAAACTTATGCACGGAACTATCAGTCAATTGTGTAGCCGTTCTACATCTACATTTATACTACACAAGCCACCCAACGGGGTGTGGCAGAGGGCACTTTACGTGCCACTGTCATTACCTCCGTTTCCTGTTCCAGTCGCGTAGGGAAGAACGACTGCTGGAAAGCCTCCGTGCGCGCTCGGATATATCTAATTTTACATTCGTGATCTCCTCGGGAGGTATAAGTAGGGGGAAGCAATATATTCGATACCTCATGCAGAAACGCACCCTCTCGAAACCTGGACAGCAAGCTACACCGCAATGCAGAGCGCCTCTCTTGCATAGTCTGCCACTTGGGTTTGCTAAACATCTCCGTAACGCTATCACGCTTACCAAATAACACTGTGACGAAACGCGCCGCTCTTCTTTGGATCTTCTCTATCTCCTCCGTCAACCCGACCTGGTACGGATCCCACACTGATGAGCAATACTCGAGTATAGATCGAACGAGTGTTTTGTAAGCCACCTCCTTTGTTGATGGACTACATTTTCTTCTAAGGACTCTCCCAATGAATCTCAACCTGGTACCCACCTTACCAACAATTAATTTTAAATGATCATTCCACTACAAATCGTTCCGCACGCATATTCCCAGATATTTTACAGAAGTAACTGCTACCAGTGTTTGTTCCGCTATCATATAATCATACAATAAAGGATCCTTCTTTCTATGTATTCGCAATACATTACATTTGTCTATGTTAAGGGTTAGTTGCCACTCCCTGCACCAAGTGCCTATCCGCTGCAGATCTTCCTGCATTTCGCTGCAATTTTCTAATGCTGCAACTTCTCTGTATACTACAGCATCATCCGCGAAAAGCCACATGGAACTTCCGACACTATCTACTAGGTCATCTATGTATATTGTGAAAAGCAATGGTCCCATAACACTCCCCTGTGGCACGCAGAGGGTAACAGAAGATATTCTCTTATCAAATATCCGGAATAGATTCACCATCATCATAGCTTTTTATCGAGAGAAACCCCTTATGATGTCCCAAGTGCCATGGATGCAAGTGCACTGATGGATTCGGTGATTCTTTCAAACATTTCGTGGTGTAATATAGTCTGTCCGTAAACTCATGAGTGTACGAGTGAGTCCACATTCTGCCTAGCTACGTCACGAGGTGCTTCTACAGGCTGTTTCAAAACGCTGTACCGGCCCTTCCGCCGAGCGCGCTTTGAATCAGTGGCGGCAACGTTTATTTTTGGATAAATGAGTTAATACCACTGGAACACAGAAGACGATCGTCCTCTTCCGAATCACAACATTATAGAGTAAATTACAAAAACGTAGAAACAACAGTCAAAAGTCAGCGTTCTATATCTATTACAAGTATAGAACCGAATGCCTGTTCATCTGAGGACATATTCGTCTATTATCTATTCCTAAGTCGACGGATATATTCCTATAGGATTCTAAACACAATATAGTGCAATTATAGTGTACAATTTAAGGCTTATTCTCAAGTTCTGTTTCCGCTAGGAGGTAAAAGTTTTCTTTGAGGGGGTCGTTGAAACGCAACAGTTTCTGCGCCACGAGTAGTTTAAAGGGAAATTCGTAATTTCGCACGACTTTTTTGTCATTTAGTGTACATGTCTGAAAAGTATCTGTACAACATAGGTTTATCGAATATTTAGTCTGTTGTCACACGTTAAAAAGGTTATTGGTGTTTTAATAGTTTCAGCGATTATTTATTTTGTATAAAAGGGATTAGTGCATTTTTATTAGATTGTGCTATGAAAAGGGAGTAAAGTGCATCAAAGTTTTACAAATATTAAACATTGCTTTTAGTGAGTTTTCTGTGAGTATAAACGTTTCAAAGAAGGTGAAGATGACGAAAGAGGTCTTAATAGGAAACGAAACACGTGTAAAAGGGTATAATGCTGAAACTAACGGTCAGTCGTCTCAGTGATAGCATTCCGGATGGCCAAGACCGATAAATGCCCGACTGTTGCGGTCAAATGTGAATGTTATGTTTCTAACAGCTTTGTTTGATTTTAACAGCATTTTAAACGTGAAATAATCAGTAAGGGATACTACTTACAACCTCAATGCCGTTGGCGTGAAGCAATTAGAAAAAAAAGTTCGGATTTGTGGCTGAACGGTTCAGGGTTTCTGTACTGCGATAATGCACCTGTTTACATTTCGGTACGTACGTGTCGGTGAAGTTTTGGCCAAGAATAATACTGTTGTAATTCCCTTTCCCCCATGTTCGCCACATGTGGCTTTCTGTTCTCAAAAATATTGTAAACCTTAATGGGCTTTAACAAATATATAATAGACTGAAAATGCACTGCTGAGAGAACTAAAGCCTATCCCAAAGATATATTTCTAGAAGTGTTCCAGGAATTGGAAGAAGCGCTGGAATAAATGTATGATATGTAATGGGAAATATTTTGATAAGGACAAAATTAGTGTGACTAATAAATAAATCTAGTTTTGGGTCCAATATTCATTGCTGTTGCTGCCACTAATTTTGACCATGTTATTGTCATATCTGTGTATTTCTCTCTCGTGTATCTTCTTCTTCTTTTGCTTATGCCTTTGTCCTGCGGTTTCGCAGGGTCAACATGGTTAGGGGCGGATTTGCCAATGTTAATTTTAAGGGGCGACTGGATGTCTTTCCTGTCGCTACCCCACTCCCCCAGGATGGAATTACTGTACCCCAGCTTTCTGCGTCTAGTGTAATCCATGGAAGATGTGAAAGTGTTCAGATGTCTGAGAGTCGTGTAAATGAGGATGGACGTAAGGACCAGCCTAGTATTCACCTAGCGGGATGTGGAAAACTGCCTAAAAACGACATCCAGGTTGACTGGCACACCGACCTTCATCGGTAATTCGCTAGACGGATTTGATCTGGGGCCGGAGCGCCTCCCCGAGTCCAGGAAGCAACGTATTATCGCTCTCGGCTAACCTGGCGGGTCATTTCTCCCTCCTGCATATCTGTTGTTTTTACTAGGAACGGACGACATGTAAAGAGGGTAGTGATTTTTACCAGCCGACCCCGTGAAAGGTTTAGTGGTTTGATACTGGATTTCGGAATTAGTGATTGTAATAAAATTTAGATCACATGGGAGGATCAGATGCAAAGAAGCATCTTAGTCACCCAAGGGCGTAAGTAATTGGGACTGGTTGGAAGACCTGTAATCTTATTGAGAAAATATTAGCAGTTTTGCCATTGCCTGTTTGACGGAGGAATGCCTTGACATGTTATTTGAAACTGAAATAATGACAGAATAATTTGAAGGCATCGTACTTTGAAAACCCTGAACTAAACGCTCGAGAAGACGAGTTGCCAACCATTTTGGCCGTGCAATTTGCATTAACAGCAGTGCAGTTTCTGCTGGCCAAAGGCATCTCTTTGCTGTCGGCATACGGCGACAGTCCCACAATCTAAAGCTGCACTGAGAAACGTGGATAATTATTCAATATAGTGGTGATTAAGGTTAATTAAATTATTAGAATAACTGATTGAATTAACTTAAATATATTTAACGATATTTGATGTTAGACATTACAGAATGGTTACGGTACCTGTAATGGAAAAAGCATCTACTCATAACTAGAGCTAAAACAGAAGTGTGACTCCTTCGCGGCAGCGAGGCAGAAATAAAACAATCATTCATTTATTTAAATAAAATACATCACTGAGAATAGTTAGAGGTTCCTAATCGGAGCTTATCGCTGTTTTATCGATATTAGGTTGTTAAGCGTCAACACAAAGACCCCGTCACATTTTCTAGTATTAATGTTGCTAGCCGTCCACCCAAGTTTCGTCGGTATGAAAGAAGTTACCGTCTTCCTCTCTCAATTTCGTTACTTGTATCAAGTATTTGCATCACGAGTCAGTTACGTCAGTTCTCTCTATCAAAATCTTTGTATTTCAGGTAAAGCGCATTTCACGCAGCCTCTGGTGCAAAATATCTTTCTGCCAAGGAAAATGGATTTTTTGTTTCACATCAATAAATAATTTGCATAATGTCAGCATTGTTTTCTATCTATATAGGAGACTCGGATCGGCTGTCGAGTTACCGATTTTGAACAGCTGTTTACAACGATGGATTTCTTAGCACTCCTTGGCGATTGTAGAAAATCACGTGGTTTGTTTTGGTGTTCCTGTTGCGGCAAGGCTGACTTTAGTAAAAACTGCAATTCTTTTATCGGGACTGTCAATATCAGCTATCATTTTTTTGTGTCGATTCTGTAATACAAGCTGTAAACGTTAGAGGCGACCGAACACCCTTTACCCCTATCCCTTCTTTGTATTGTGCAGATTTTCTTGAAGTATAGTACTCGTTTTCATCACTCCTGAATAAATAAGTAAATCACAAGATATATTAAGTGGACTGACTGGCGCTGGTAACTAAAATCGAAGGAACAGAACCAACGTAAATCATCGCTCACCGCACTACGATGCTGAACAGGAAACGGACCACTTATTTTGGGTGTGTCTGCAGCGCAGTCGCACTATCCTTCCGGGAAGAGCCACTTCCCCCACCAAGACAGCTCTCGCTCATGACTTTATAGCCAGCCTGGTCACCTGCTGAAGAAAATACTTTTCTACGAGACGTGTAGACGTAACATAATACTGTGTTCCAACACTGGAGATATGCACATAATTCCACCACTATTTCAGTTATCCGTAAATCATCTCAGTTATCGCCACCTGTAGTAAAGATGGTTAGGTTATAATTACGTAAAGGAACAAGCTGGCTATGAAGTCACTATTCACAATAAGCCATTCATATCGTGATCGTAATTACTGAACGGAACGGTGTTGAGAATTACTGCTTTGTCTCGGACTCCTCTGACAGGAGAAATTTCTACCAGAAGAATTCTCCTCCCATTTTTTTCTCCCAGTCATGTTCTGTTACTATTTTCCTCCTGTTCATTTTTCCTATTGTCGAATTCGAGCCCCCAATCACAATTAAGCTTTCATCTCCCTTAACTATCTAAATATCATCATTAATCTTGCAGGTACCTAGTTTCATTAGAACTTGGCGCTGGCGAATCACGGTACACAATGTGGCGATTCCATGGCAGGGTGTTGATATGGCGAATGACTGGTGAACGTCATCTGCCAGCGTGTGTAGTGCCAATAGTAAAATTCAGAGGCGGTGGTGTTATTGTGCGGTCGTGTTTTTCATGGAGGGGGCTTGCACCCCTTCTTTTTTGGGTGGCACTATCATTGCACAGGCCTACGTTGATGTTTTAAGCACCTTCTTGTTTCCCATTGTTGAAGAGCAATTCAGGGATGGCTACTGCATCTTTCAACACGATCGATCACTTATTCGTAATGCACGGCCTGAGGCGGAGCGGTTACACGACAATAACATCCCTGTAATGGACTGGCCTGCACAGAGTCCTGACCTAAATGCTATAGAACACATTTGGGATGTTTTGGAATGCCGATTTCGTGCCAGACCTCGCCGACTGACATCGTTACCCCTCCCCAGTGCAGCATTCCGTGAAGAATGGGATGCCATTCCCCAAGAAACCTTCTAGCTGCTGCAAGAATTCTTGCAGTCAACTCCGCCTCCGAGTCAACAGGGGTAGATTACACCTCGGCTTTCTTGTGGCCCCTGATAATGAAACCTGATGCCGTGAGTTCCAGGGATCTTAGAGCCCAATGTACAGTTCCTCCCCGGCCGATCCTGCAGCGCAACTGCCATGTAGGCACTAGTTTTACCCACTTACCCACTCTTTACTGACTCGCTGTCGAAGAGCGTAGCATCACGACATGCTACATATCTCAGACTAACATTTTGGTTAGACACAACGACTTTTATTTGCTCCACAAGTGTATTACCTACGAACTCTCAGTGGTCACACAATATGCGCTTCTGACAGATGTTTGCTTTACGAAAAGTATTTTGTTTTTGTCCCCTGTATCGTCCCTGTCACTTTGGCCACTGAATTTTTAAACACTCAGTATATATGGTCTGCTCAGCTTGGCAGTATGGCACAGTGCAGTAGATATTCCTGCCAGTTACTAATAATCACAGTTACTGCTAAGTGTCTGTGACTGCTATACTGAAAAGTAACCGGATCTGCAATAACTTATGCCAGATGCCGACGAATACTATTGGTGCATTTGGTAGTACGAATAAGTTATTTTTGACAGTTATTTATAGCCGTTAGAAGTAAACATTCCAGAGAAATGGCTTATCCGTGATAACTGATATCGGGAACAGTGTAGCCCATCCCTACATATTCATCTACATATCTACTCTGAAAATCACCATTAAGTGCCTGGCAGACGGTTCATCGAACCACCTTCACAATAATTCCCCGTTATTCCACTCTCGAACAGCGCGTGAAAAAAACGAAGACCTACATCTTTCCGTGCGAGCTTTGATTTCCCTTATATTATTGGTTCAAATGCCTCTGAGCACTATGGGACTTAGAACTACTTAAATCTAACTAACCTAAGGACATCACACACATCCATGCCCGAGGGAGGATTCGAACCTGCGACCGGAGCGGTCGCGCGATTCCAGACTGTAGTGCCTAGAACCGCTCGGCCACCCCGGCCTGCCCTTATCTTATTATGATAGTCATTTCTCACTATGTAGGTCGGCGTCAACAAAATATTTTCGCATTCGGATGAGAACGTTGCTGATTGAAACTTCGTGAGGAGCGCCTTTGTTTTAATGATGTCCACCCAAATCCTAGATCATGTTCGTGACATTCTCTCCCCTGTTTCTCTATATACAAAACGTGCAGCCCTTCTTTGAACTTTGTCCTCCGTTAATCCTCTTTGATAAGGATCACAGACCGCGGAACAGTACTCCAAAAGTTGACGGACTAGCACTATCTAGGAAGCCTCTTTAGTAGACCTTTTGCACCTTCTAAGTGTTCTGCCAATAAAATACAGTCTTCCGTTCGTCCTTACCACAACATTTTCTGTGTGTTCTTTCCAATTTAAGTTGTTCGTAATTGTAATTCCTAGGTATTTAGTTGAGTTTACAGCTTTTAGATTTGACTGATTTATCGCGTAACCGAAGTTTAATGGATTCCTTTTAGCACTCATGTGGGTGAATTCACACTTTTCATTATTTAGGATCAATTGCGTCCGCCCCCGGTAGCTGAGCGCTCAGGGCGACAGAATGTCAATCCTAAGAGTCCGGGTTCGATTCCCGGCTGGGTCGGAGATTTCCTCCGCTCAGGGACTGGGTCTTGTGTTGTCCTCATCATCACCATTTCATCCCCATCGACGCACAAGTTGCCGAAATGGCGTCATATCGAAAGACTTGCACCCGGTGAACGGTCTACCCGACGGGAGGCCGTAGTTCCACGACATTTCATTTTTCATGGTCAATTGCCAATTTTCATTCCATGCATTTGTCATATAGCAATCGTTTTGCAATTTGTTTTGGTCTACGGATGACTTAAGTAGGCGGTAAACGACAGCATCATCTGCAAACAACGTAAGACTACTGCTTACATTGCCTCCTAAATCGTTTATGAAGAAAGCGTTTTTGAAATATAGAAATACGGAACGAATCTGAAATCCTTTGTCGATAGCACTCTACACTCCGTGTGAGTAAGGAGCTAGTTATGTTTCACAAGACGGTGTTTTAGAAATCCGTGTTGACTCTGTGTCAATAGACCGTTCTCTTCGAGGTAATTCATAATGTTCGAACACAACATATGTTCCGAACTCCTCCTGCATATCGACGTTAATGATACGGGCCTGTAATGTAGTGGATTGCTGTTATTGCCTTTCTTGAATATTGGTGTGACCTGTGCAACTTTCCAGTCTTTGGGTGTGGATCTTTCGTCGAGCAATCGGTTGTATATTATTGTTAACTATGGAGCTATTGCATCTGCGTACTCTGAAAGGAACTTAATTGGTATACAGTCTTGACCGGACGACTTACTTTATTAAGTGATTGAAGTTGCTTCTCTACTCCAAGGACATCTACTTCTGAGCTACTCATGTTTGCAGCTGTTCTTGATCAGAATTTTGGAATACTTAGTTCTTCTTTGGTGAAGGAATTTCGGAAAGCTGTGTTTAATAACTCTGTTTTAGCAGCACTGTCATCGATAGTATATCCGTTGCTATCGTGCAGAGAAGGGATTGATTGTGTCTTGATGCTAGCATATTTTGGTATGAAAGTTGCGTGAGCATTACGTGAAGCGGGCGAGTGTGCAACTGACCAGAGAGTTCATAGAGGGAGGGGTGGAGGGAGGATTCAGAACGCGGGCGCGCTGTGTGCTGAGTTCATCGCCTGAGCCCCGCCCACGCTGCCGGAAACACGGGCGGCCGCGTGCGTGGCGAGTGACGGCCTCGGCAGTCACCCGCGGGCGCTGCGAGACGGCCGCATCCGGCAGCTGTGCGCCAGTGTGTGGCGGGCGCACTAGCTGACCTGCCGCGGCCGCGTTTAACCCCCTTTCCTCAGGAAACGAAAACTTGCACCCGTATCCCCCCACGACCAGCGCACCTACTGTGGAGAAGCCCTACAGGACCACTGTCGTATCAGCTAACATGACAGCCAGAGAAGTTAAAAGCTGTTTAACCTTCATTGTCTAAATGGAAATGCCGTGTGGCTAGGGCCTCCCGTCGGCTAGACCGTTCGCCTGGTGCAAGTCTTTCGAGTTGACGCCCCTTCGACGACTTGCGTGTCGATGGGGACGAAATGATGATGATTAGGACAACACAACACTCAGTCCCTGAGCGGAGAAAATCTCCGACCCAGTCGGGAATCGAACCCGGGCCGTTAGGTATGACATTCCGTCGCGCTGACCACTCAGCTACCAGGGGCGGACATTGTCTAAATTATAAAAAAAACACATAAATTTGTCAGTTTTTCCATGGATCCTAGCATTAAATAGTACTAAAACAGCAGTAATATTTTCTGAATCGTAATTGGAATTTTATACCGTTTTATGAAGGTGGTTCTTTCGAGTACCGTCTGGCCCTCAGTGCATTGCCAATCATCAGTTCTCACAAGGAACCCCTTGAGTCCGAGGTCGCAAAAAGCCAATGATGTTTGCAGCTGTTGTATCCTCGTCGCCACTGTAGAATCTTGTACTGTAAAGAAGCAAGGGAGAGGATGTTGTTATGCCTGGCCAGTATCCCCATTCTACAACACAAATGCACATGTGGATTAATACGGTTCTTTATTTACTTTTACTTGAAGTATTTACTTAACTTGAATGGAGCCCATGTGTTGTGGTTCAAATGGCTCTGAGCACTATGGGACTTAACATCTGAGGTCATCAGTCCCCTAGAACTTAGAACTACTTAAACCTATCTAACCTAATGACATCACACACATCCATGCCCCAGGCAGGATTCGAGTCGCGGGGTTCTGGACTGAAGCGCCTAGAACCGCTCGGCTACAGCAGCCGGCCCCGTGTGTTGTGGTCGAAGCTCATCAGTAATAGTCCTCTTCCAGACAATATCGGTAATCTTGCTACGATTGCAATTCTGGTCACCATGTATTGTCGTAGCCTGCCATGTGAACCGACAGACGCCAACTGGAATATGACTTAGTGAGTCAGTGACGGCGGCCTAAATGCATGCTGTCGAGAGAGTGTTGGCGTCCTGTTGCTAGTCGCTATGTCTGCAGCCTGTGATAGGCGCACTTGATCCAGCGCCTACTATGGATACGGATCCTCTACACCTCCCGTTAACTTGATCCCCCTCACTTGCTTGTCTCTCCCGTCCTCTCCCATCCCAGTCTGCTGTCGCGCCTGTATTCCCACGTCCAACCTGCTCTTAATCTCTCCACTCTCCATACCCTCTCCCATCGTGGCTTCCACCAACTCCCCCTTCCTCATGATGCCCTCATCCCCTCCATCTACCCCTCCTACCAAATTTGATCCTCGCCTTCCATCCCCTGTGTCTTTTCCCAAGGGCACCCTATCTCCCTTCTCTCCCTCCGCCCTTCCTCCCTCCTCTCCCCCCGGGCTTCCCCTACCCCCTACCTTCTTTCCTCCCCCTCCCATCTCCTCTGCCACTGGCATCTACACCCTCCCCTCTCCTTCCTCCCCCACCTTTTCCCCTTTGGCAGGTTGCCGGGCTCGTACACATACAGTGCACATTCGCGCGGCAAAGATCGTCGCCAGTGTTTGTGTGTGCCATTGTGTTAGTGATTCAGTGTTTCGTCGTTTGTTCTCCATCGTTCACGTGTGGTATTTCTGTCGTCTCTGTTAGTGACCGAATGCTGAACGTTTTTTATTTGGACACTGCACCTGTGAATGGCTTCATGTATTTTAATTTTGTGTGTCTACTGTTGTTTAGCCATCGTGTTTGTTTCATTTTCGATGTCTCCTCTTGTACTGAATATATTATCTGTGGCCGAAGAGCGGCGTAGTTTTGCCGCTGCCGGCCTACCTTGTATGAGGTAGATAAAAGAATAAAGAAAAAAAAGCGCCTACTATCGATCTTTGCGACACATCTTTGCCGACCACTGTGCTGGCGATAGTTGATGCCAGCACAACGGCGTGCGACATCCCATGTATTGTCTACCATGCAACCACAATAATGGCTGCTATGGCAACAGGGTGCGGGATGAAGGTATCCAATGGGACAACAGCATAACGCTACAGAGTGTGATTGAATTGCTTAGTCGACGAATAACTCACAGCAATGCAACAACACTAGCGGTGTTGATACTAAACAGAGCAATGGCAACAACAAACAAAGCAAGCATTGCATTATATCTACAACAGCAGTTGCCGAAGATGACATTTCGTCAGAAACGAACCTAAGTAATTTCGCGGACTGTGAAAGAAGTGGGAGATGAAATATTGCCGTTTCTGCAAGATGAGTCAGTGGAATGTATGGTGTCATATACGCCCGACTGTGTGGACAATGTACATGAGGAGTTAAATTATGACCAAACGTGCTTAACAAGTGAAACTGATATTGAAACAGGTGTCCATGTAGTTTATCATCGTTGAGGGACAGGGAGCCGCAAATCTCGTCTCCAGGAAACGAAGAACAATCGTTATCTAACGAACTGGTGCTAAACGTAATTGCGTACATGGAAGATCATCGGCAGCATAACAAAAAACAATTATGAACAGATTTCGAATAAGTCCGCAGCAGTATGACCGTGTATTGCATAAGAAAAACTATAGATATTCAAGGGAGGACAAGGCACACCTGTTAAAAAAACTGGTATTCGCGCATTTCAAGGATGCTCGATACAATTTACAGGATGTTCATGATAGTGGCCCACTACGTTATGCACATCGAACAGCGCTTGACATAGATTACAATGATTTTAAGTGAAGCAGTGGATGCTACAGAAATGGAAGACGTAAGACAACGAAATTTCAAACAGAGCGTCAACTTGACGGAGCCCAGCCAACTGCAGAATCGGCCCGAAAATTTGTAGATGAGATAAATGAATTTATCAAAAATGGTTCAAATGGCTCTGAGCACTATGGGACTCAACTGCTGTGGTCATTAGTCCCCTAGAACTTAGCACTACTTAAACCTAACTAACCTAAGGACATCACACACATCCATGCCCGACGCAGGATTCGAACCTGCGACCGTAGCAGTCGCACGGTTCCGGACTGCGCGCCTAGAACCGCGAGACCACCGCGGTCGGCAATAAATTTATCCCACCATTTAGTGTAAGAAATTTGTTTTCAACTCCGACCAATCGGGATTTGAAGAGGAAGTGCATGTGAAATGAGCGATGGAAATTAGAGGAGTTGTGTCAAGATCAGTTAACATCAATGACTTAAGGCATTCGTATGCAACTGTGCCAATTGTTAATCTGGATGGTAAATTGTGTGGTAAGTTTTTTATTGTGCTTCCAGAACCTGGAGGTGCTGTGCCGCCAACGGTTCTTTTTAATGTGCGTGATCCAGCAAGTGAATATTTACCTCACAGCAAGCTAGAGTCGGGAAACGCCCATAAGAGAACTACAACTACGGTATGGGCCAATAGCTGGTCAAAATAACTTGCTTTTGCGTTATTTTTGGTCTGCGTATGAAAATTATACTCCTTTAGAGCAAACTATCCCTCCCTGAAAAGTGTATGACATTGCAGTTCGTAGCATCTGGAACCAATTGACAAATTCAGCCTCTGGATGTTTGTTTTTCCGTGCATATAAAACATATTATCGCACTATATGCAGCTATGCCTTAAAGGTTACTCAGTTTCGCGATAAGCACTTCGCCAGACTGTTTATCATTTGGCTGCATCATATTCCATCTGTTGTTGTCACTCCGTTACGCCAATATGATTCTATACGCATTCCTTAAGAGTCGACACCTAGGTGAGCTTCCTGCACAGTTTGTAACTTCCAAGGAGTTCGTCTTCGGTCTGTGCTCACTGTGTAGCGCCATCTTTTGTTCGGTGTTCGTAGTGCAAGATAGTGGTTTGTTCTGAACATTTCCTGAATGTTGACCATATCCATTTTGTGAAGCGTAATACATACATCCCACATAAAGTTGATCTCTGCACCTCCCGGACACTGGTCTTCTGTCACCCTCCTGATGCAAATGGCGAATCATTAGCGGCTAATATTTTTCCTGTCATAATTGTTAATACAACACTTTCAAATGTGCCTTACTAAAGATTGAACTTACGACCTCGTGCTCAAGGAGTTCCCTGTTAGTTGTTGATTTCAAACCTTAACGTGACAAAGTGGAGGCACACGGGGTCTGTTTCCTCTATGGTTCGACAGCACACGTCTTCAGTAGTTCATTTGTGTAGGTACGTGACTAGTTAGCATTTTTACGAAAAAAAGGACACTCTTTATCTTCAATTACGTAAATAAAAACTTTGTAAAGTGGCGCAGTCTTCTTTTGTCTTGTGATACGAATGTGATTCTCGCCTTCAGCGATTCCTTATAATCACTCATTTGTAATAAAGTAACGCAGCACCACTTGAACTGACGCAACGTTTTTCGTAAGCATTGTAAGTTGCTGAGGTTCACATTACTGCAGAGCAGTAAATATTGTAGAGGCATTTTCCTTTTAGTATAATGATTCCTTGCTTTAGTTATGCGCCGTCAAAGATTTAAAGATTCTCTCGACCTAGGGAAAACCCCACGTAAATACAATAGCGTCCTTACTGGGGCAGACACACGATGATGACTAGTTGTTCATGAACCTTAACAAAAGAAACATTATATACACAACACTAATACCAGAACAGTGGCCAACACTAAACATAAAAACACCGCAGAACTATCGAGACAAAAGTCTAATTTTTCCGATGTACTTTCACGGCGCTGTAAACAACAGTCAGAATGTCACATAGAACTTACAAATTATTGTTTTTAGGAATGCGTTAAGTAAACGATAGTAATAATAAAGAAGTGTCCAGCTGCCAGATACCTTCGTATAACTTGTAATTCAAGGTGAGGTACCATGTCATCTCTCACACGTGTATCTGAGTCCACTGTATGGATCGAAATATACACTATGTGATCAAAAGTATCCCGACACCCCAAAAAACATACGTTTTTCATATTAGGTGCATTGTGGTATCACCAACTGCTAGGTAGTCCGTATCAGCGGCCACAGTAGTCATTAGAAATCGTCAGAGAGCAGAATGCGGCGCGCTGCGCGGAACTCAAGGACTTTGAACTTGGTCAAGTGATTGGGTGTCACTTATACGTCGGTATGCGAGATTTCCGCACTCCTAAACATTCGTAGGTCCACTGTTTCCGATGTGATAATGAAGTGGAAACGTGAAGGGATACGTACAGCACAAAAGTGTGCAGGCCGACCTCGTCTGTTCTCTGACAGAGACCGCTGATAGTTGAAGACGGTCGTAATGTGTAATAGGCAGACATCTATGCAGACCTCATACAGGAAGTCCAAACTGCATCAGGAGCCATTGCAAGAACTATGAGAGTTAGGCGGGAGGCGAGAAAACTTGGATTTCATGGTCGAGTGGCTGCTCATAAACCACACATCACGCCGGTAAGTGCCAAACGACGCCTCGCTTGGTGTAAGGAGCGTAAACATTGGACGATTGAACGGTGGAAAAACGTTGTGTGGGGTGATGAATCACGGTAAATAACGTGGCGATCTGATGGCAGGGTGTGGGTGTGGCGAATGCCCGCTGAACGTCATCTACCAGCGAGTGTAGTGCCAGCTGTAAGATACGGAGGCGGTAGTGTTATGGTGTTGTCTTGTTTTGACTGATGACCTTAGCAGTTAAGTCCATAAGATATCACACACATTTGAACATTTTTTTTTGTCTTGTTTTTCATGGAGGGGGCTTGCGCCCCTTGTTGTTTTGCGTGGCACTATCACAGCACAGGCCTACATAGATGTTTTAAGCACCTTCTTGCTTCCCGCTGTTGAAGAGCAATTCGGGGATGGCGATTGCATCTTTCAAAACTATACCTCTCCTCAGTGCAGCACTCTGTGTCATCAAGCCTAAGGTTGGGACAACACCATACTGAATGCCAGCATTACCGATGAAGGGCGCCAAGAACTCGTAAGTCATTCTCAGCCCGGTGTCCGGATACTTTTGATTAGATAGTGTAGCCTAAAAGCAATTCGAAAGTAGTTTTACTCATTAACTATCGGACGACACTTCGTTCCCTCACGACAACACTTTTATTAGCGTGTTTGACATGTCAAAATTAGTTCTAATTGTAATCAATTTTTGTACTATACGTTTTTGAAACAGTATTGTTCTTTTCGTTATCGATTCTGCGAGCTCTTGAGCTAAAATATGCACGAGTTATTTCAGTTTAAACGTTTCCACAAGCTTTTGAGCTAATATCTGCACAACTTATTTCAGCTGACTCCAGTGGTTTTGTAGGGTCAATAAGAAGACAGGCAAACGTCAGGCGACACATTACTTCCAACGGTAAGACAATGCTGTAACTGATAAGTAATAGTTAGCTAGTGCGCATCCTGAACCAGGTAAAGATCTTATCTCATGGTCAACAAGGTAACACAGTAAAAATGCAAATGAGAAATGTATGTACCATACGTCAGCCAGTGGAGTGCTTAAACACGTATTATATCTTTCACATTTGAATACATACTCACACTTACAAACGTATTGAGAAAAAGAAGCAGCGTAGTCATAAGAATAGGAACATGAACTGAAGTTATTACAGACAATAGCAGCATCAACAATTTGGCCACCTCGACCAAGAGTGCCCTCTCTGTGGGCAACAGTCCAATTAACGTTTATTTTTGTAAATATATCAAGGTAGGTGCGTGAGATTACGACGAAATTGGCAGATGACCATACACTGTTAACATTAGAAGCTACCAAGTAATTTATGAAAAGTAAATAAACAGTGTTAACACAAATACAGAGATAACTACCTGTATGTCAATACTACGAAATTTTTTTTCGTTTATTGTGATTTCATTCCCCTGCCGTGGGGCAGGGGAGGGCAGGCAGCGGCACAATCCGCATCTCTTCAGCCCAGTGATACACTGAATAAAAAGACGAAACGATACATATAAGGCGATAAAGGGGGACATAAGAACATAATATGGGGAGACAGTGGGGGTTAAAATATAAACGTACACGGTGACGTTCATTGTGGGATGGTTAAAAAAGTACACATAAAGGTAAAAAAACAGTTGGCAATCTGCGGAGCACGTAAGATAAAGTCACACGCACAAGTTAAATGTTGGCCACAGTACTAAAACACACCAGAATGACGACACTTTAAAACCACTGCACTAGACAGAGCACACACGACAAAGAGTAAAAACTGCAGGGAGGGACCTGCCTAGGGATGGGAGGCCTGAGAGGGGAAAAAGAGGGGACTGGAGGGGGCAGAGGGAATATTTCGAATAAGCATTTACAAAAATATATAAGCGCCATCTACAAATGCCGAGAGGATATATATTGCATATAAAAGCATAAAATTTAAAAAAAATACCATAGGCACAATCTTGTAGAAATAATCATATAAAATAACATAAAACAATAATTTTACTTAAAATATAAAAAAAATTGATACAGAAAAGGACAAGATGTAGCATATATGGCCTTCCGTATAGGATTCAGGAAATGACTATATGTGAATACGAATCTATCCACGAAAACTGACAGATGGTGCTGATGGACAAAGTGCTGTAAAAAGTAACAAACTCTAAATAATATTTGTACTAAATTAAAATACAAGCCATTATAAGGGGCATTTAAAACAAAATCTTTTGCGTCCTCATCTTGATGTAAATCTAACAAGAAAAACTTTGTAATGTAGGGCATATAAGAAATGCAGCACGTGCAGTGCGCCAGGGATTCAGGTTAGTGGTAGCAGTATTATGCTATGGGAGACAAGCAGCGCAGTACCCGTTCTTAGGACACTTGTGTGATTTAAAACTACCCTGGCAAGGAAGGTCTCTTCTCCCGCCCTCTCCCTGTTCCAATAAAATTCAAACTCCACCTCTTCAATCTTTATAAATACAGCAATTGTGTAGATCTCTTCATTCAAGTCTGTGCACTATAGGGAGAGGATCAGGTTTGTTTTAAGCAAATTGTTGTTAAGAATACGTTTTTCAGTAGTTCAGTTGTACTCTGTAGTAAAGGATCTGGAAATAATAACAGTGATATAACGAATTAATTAATGGTTTATCAACAAATTTACTATTTGCAATACAATAATTGTTGTCGTTTATTAACATTTTTCTTTTATGTTTTATTTACAAATCTATTTCGCAATAAATAGCCTTTTCTGGTGATATATTTATCTTGTTAATAATATGTGGTACATTTATACCCTGGCAACTAGCCATGGGAAGAACTTAAATACTATGTTTCCCATTTTTGATTAGTTTCTATGTAAACTTGTCAATATTTTACACTCACACACATGCACAAGTTTATACAATACACACACGCACACACACACACACAAAATATGTAGTTGTGTATATACTCCCTATAAGATATGTACAATTTCCACAAACACATAATGTGCAATCAGACACGCATATTCATACATACACCTACGGCAAGTGGCTCATCCAACTATTCCGCATTTACTCACACACATATCCATTGTTTAGGAATAAATAACCATCCACACCTTCAGTCACTCACGGGTGGATAGTGTATGAGAAGGTCTAGATACCATCCCTAGATATGAAGCATTTGTCTTAATGACATGACAGCCTAACTTTCAGCTGCACAACAGTATGTACTTCATAGCCTCATGATAGAAGCACTTCTTAGCGCATCCTATGTTGAGCAGTACCAACGCCCTTGAGCGGGCACCTCCTGTAACCCTCTATTATGAGTGCCTTTGAGAGAGCACGATGCACACTCTTAGCTCGCCATTGGGCGGGGATTCGACCGTCGATCAATGGAAATGTGTCCTCTCTTCGGGCGAATCACATTTTTGCTACACTAGCTGGTCGTCTCCAGAAACACCGTCACCAAAGTGAAAAGCGGCTCAAAATGTGCAGTGGCAGCATTATTATGCTAAGGGAGACAATCTCGTGCGCTTGCATGGGACCTGTGGTAGTAATCGAAGACACACGGACAGCTGCAGACCACCTATGTCCCTTCATGCTTCATGTCTTTCCCGACGGCGATATCATCTTTCAAACTATAACTGTCTGTGTCTCGGAGCCGGTTTGAGGAGCATTATAGTGAACTCACGTTGATGTCACGCCTACCATATTGGCCTGATGTAAATCCTACGGAACCCATCTGGGTCGCTATCGGGTGCCATCACTGCTTACGCAAATCAACGGCCCGTTATTTGCGCGAATTACATGACCTGTTCGTAGACATCTAGTACCACATATATTCACAAACCTATCAACAAACTCCCTGATTCCTGATAGGCAGAAACAGTGATATATTTCGTTCCAAAGACGGACAAACAACCCATTAAGCAGGTGGTCATAATGTTTTGGCTCATGAGTTTCTCTGAATCGGAGTACTGTTGCACTTTTGAGAAAAGAAAAAAAGTCATATTAGCAAAAATACACATGTATACAACGAGAGAGAGAGAGAGAGAGAGAGAGAGAGAGAGAGAGAGAGAGTGAGAGAGAGCGAGAGAGAGTGAGAGAGAGAAAGACAGAGAAGTGGATTAATACATTTGAATGTGACAGTCTTCTTATTATTCTGACTGGCTGTGGTGGCTAATTTGTAACGATGCTTTATGATGCCGAGCTTTCTACTAGGACGAACAGAACACGAGTAACGAGACTCACGAAGTTGGCCTGTGAGGATCTTTATGTGGCGGTGACTGGCATGGTCTGGTGCTGAGTTCGGACGAAGTGTCACAGTTCACGTTGGTGTTGTCCACTTTCTGAGCAACTCACAATTTCTGGGATTTGCTACGAAACTTGTATTGCCTGTTTACTTGTATTGTTTCATTGGTCTTGGGCTCATTTACTTTGAGTTTGCAAGCTTTATAGATTAGAAAATCTTCTAGCGTTTCCCAATCTGTCTTCCTCATAAATATGGTAGTTCCCTGATATGTTAGCGGGACATAATTGATTAAATTGAGCTTCCACAGACCTTTGTGTTTCAGTATTTAGGTGAATTTGTGCTCACTGTATTGAAGCAGCTTCTCAGTCAATTTTACAAGATTTTACGTTCATTTCGTTGGAAACTTATTCTCTGTCGTTTTAATGTGGCATGTGTCGAGATAGTAGAGTAAATGAACGACTTATTAATCTCAGACTTGATTTGAATCTCAAAATCAAATTATTGTCCTACAATTTATCCTGCTTAGGCAGCTCCCTAAAAATAAATATAGCCTGTTTATCCGCATTTCTAATTTGCTTATGTCGTTGTGACGTTCTTCCGTCGCAGTACAGTGGCCAAATCTTTTGATGATTCAGTTTACACTTGGGCATTGTGATCAGTTGTTTAACTGATGCATAATGAGCACTGCACTCGCATGTTTAACATACTTCAGAGGATATCGTAAATACAGGCAACCTGCATACAACACACAGCAGTCAGAAACAACGACGCTTGCATTTCAAACTTGATATATTAATGTTTCTAATTATGATTATTCTTTTTGTGGTGTATGTGACTTTTAGTATAATACAACGATTCTTTGGGCATTTTATATGAATGTTTGAATAAGTCAAGGTAAAAGGTCCCTTTTTGACCATCGTTCTGCACCTTTTTTTTTTTTCTCTAATGCCATGCTACGTTACAATGGCTTGCGTATTTCGGTTAGCTTCGTAATTACATTTGCTACAAGACAGACATTGTTTCTATATGATTAACAGTTTATGAAGAATTAGAGACGTGCAGTTATGCAGTTATGTGATACGCTTTGCGATACTTTGTACAGATTGAGTTGAGAGGAGCTCACAAAACTTCAATGAGCTGTTTTTCCTCATCCACCCTGCAGCTTCGATCTCGCACCTTCCGACTTCTGTGTATTTGGTCTAACGAAGGATGCGGTCCACGCGAAAGTATGTGATTTATGGGGAGGTTATTGATGTCGACCAGTAGAGTGGTACCATGCGGGCAAACAGGGCCCTCCCTGTAAGATGGCGTAAGGCCGTCACATTGAACGGAGAATATGTTGAAAAATAGGGTTTTGCAGCCAAAGGAGTGGGGAATAATATGGTGTTTTGGAATCCTGAATAAAACTGATTTGATTTCAGTAAAACATATGTTGCATTAGTTACTGAACGCCCCTCGCATATTATCAGAATGAATTCCCTATGGAGACTATGAGGCAGTGCAATCATCACGACTGCGGCGTCCATCTGTTTAACATCCATATTATGTTCCTGTTACTTCTTCATGTAACAATGAACTCGCAGTGGCTTGTGATGAGTGTTGTACCACAGGAATCAAGGGAGAGGATGTTGTTTGGTGACCAGTTTCCTCTTTGTACAACACAACTGCACACAAAGATTAAGAGGGTTCTTTATTTACTTAGACAGAAAGCTACTTATCTTCAATAGAGTCCGTGTATTGTGCTACAAGCTTTTCCACAATGATCCACGTTGGCCTCAGCTGCTGGTGAAGTACAAGTCCCACTATGCGATGAGTGACAGACGCCAAACTGGAGTGCGAGTGCGAGTTAGTGCGTCGGTGACTGAGCTAGTGACTGAGGCTGAGACTGAGCCCTCCAGTCCGCGGCAGTGATCTAAATACCTGCGGAGAGGACGTTGGTGGCGTGTTGCTTGTGAGTCTGTCTCTGGCCTCTCTCCTGACAAGCGACCTTGATCCAGTGTGAACCGTGAATTTACTTTCAAAACTTTCTCTTAAAAAGAATTTACTTTATTTACTAGCGGTTTATCAAGAACATTAACACATTAATCACACAATGTGAGCGTGGAAGTGGTTGCCAGTGGGTAACTGATGAAAGCAAATTAATTTTTTTTCAACAAGTGGAAATTTTATTCTTAAAAGCCCCTTTTTTTAAACAGATTTAAAATTATAATCAGGAAGCACCCTGTAAATATCAAGTTACAATTTATTCAGAGGCAGAAATAACAAATGAAATTTTTTTTGACAGTATGAGCTTTCGGGTTGAGGACCTTGCCGCTCCCTTTTAACATGGCCGTAGTCACGACCGCTCACAACAACCTCTGAAAGATTACACCGGTGCAAATCTGCAACACACCAGATTACTTAAAAAAATGTTTTAACAACTCACACAAACACATAAACTATGCACCCTGTAAGAGGGATGGAAATGGTACAAAACACTCACATTAAAAATTATTTGCCACCGAAAGTGCAACTTGTTTTTAAAAGAACTCTTACGGTGGAAGGGTGGCAACTTTATATAGTAAAATGACCATTTAAATAAAAACCCATGAAATGCAGTTTTACATAAACTGTACCCACACGCTCTACATAACACATATACCTCCTCGCAAGATGATGGGCAAGATAAAAACATATTTCAGGAATTCGGCCTTTACACCTTAAGCAATAAATTCGTTAACACCGAACTGACAAACATGACAGAGGCAGCTATTAACGTATCTACATCTACATCTAAATCTACATCCATACTCCGCAAGCCACCTGACGGTGTGTGGCGGAGGGTACCTTGAGTACCTCTATCGGTTCTCCCTTCTATTCCAGTCTCGTATTGTTCGTGGAAAGAAGGATTGTCGGTATGCCTCTGTGTGGGCTCTAATCTCTCTTATTTTATCCTCATGGTCTCTTCGCGAGATATACGTAGGAGGGAGCAATATACTGCTTGACTCTTCGGTGAAGGTATGTTCTCGAAACTTTGACAAAAGCCCGTACCGAGCTACTGAGCGTCTCTCCTGCAGAGTCTTCCACTGGAGTTTATCTATCATCTCCGTAACGCTTTCGCGATTACTAAATGATCCTGTAATGAAGCGCGCTGCTCTCCGTTGGATCTTCTCTATATCTTCCATCAACCCTATCTGGTACGGATCCCACACTGCTGAGCAGTATTCAAGCAGTGGGCGAACAAGCGTACTGTAACCTACTTCCTTTGTTTTCGGATTGCATTTCCTTAGGATTCTTCCAATGAATCTCAGTCTTCATTCCATTTTAAATCACTCCTAATGCGTACTCCCAGATAATTTATGGTATTAACTGCTTCCAGTTGCTGACCTGCTATTTTGTAGCTAAATGATAAAGGATCTATCTTCCTGTGTATTCGCGGCACATTACACTTGTCTACATTGAGATTCAATTGCCATTCCCTGCACCATGCGTCAATTCGCTGCAGATCCTCCTGCATTTCAGTACAATTTTCCATTGTTACAACCTCTCGATACACCACAGCATCATCCGCAAAAAGCCTCAGTGAACTTCCGATGTCATCCACAAGGTCATTTATGTATATTGTGAATATCAACGGTCCTATGACACTCCCCTGCGGCACACCTGAAATCATTCTTACTTCGGAAGACTTCTCTCCATTGAGAATGACATGCTGCGTCCTGTTATCTAGGAACTCCTCAATCCAATCACACAATTGGTCTGATAGTCCATATGTTCTTACTTTGTTCATTAAACGACTGTGGGGAACTGTATCGAACGCCTTGCGGAAGTCAAGAAACACGGCATCTACCTGTGAACCCGTGTCTATGGCCCTCTGAGTCTCGTGGACGAATAGCGCGAGCTGGGTTTCACATGACCGTCTTTTTCGAAACCCATGCTGATTCCTACAGAGTAGATTTCTTGCCTCCAGAAAAGTTATTATACTCGAACACAATACGTGTTCCAAAATTCTACAACTGATGGACGTTAGAGATGTAGGTCTATAGTTCTGCACATCTGCTCGACGTCCCTTCTTGAAAACGGGGATGACCTGTGCCCTGGCAGACCGACAGACAGACAGACACTAACTGCCTAACAAATGCGGACGAGAGACAGACGAGCAATCTGGGGACAAGAGACTGACCAATACACAATTAGAATTTAACAAGTAAATGAAAAAACATATCACGAATCACTTAACCTTCAATAAACTGCGATATCTGGCGAAGACCTGGCGCAGCACCCCCAAAACGCTCTCCCGAACCTTCCGCTGGCAGCCGCTTCAACGGACGCAGGAAGGCGCGCCGATCTCCCGTCGCACGGCGTCGCAGCTCGCGCCGGCCAGACCGATGTCGTGGGTTGACTCCTGTTGCTCTCGTGTCGGCCGCGAAGCCACTACCCCTCGCTATACGGCGCGGCCCACTGGAGCGACGTGGCGACCACACATGCGCCGACGCTCAAGACGGGCAAGTCATCTTGTGTGTCAGTGCGCGACCGACCAACCACTCGATCCAACCGCCAATGACCGTTGCCTGAACAAACTCGAGCAGACTAGCGACATAACACATACTAGTACTCCGGACGACAGATGATGGGCAACTGCCCCACACTGACCTGGCTGACCAACTGACCAGACTCGCTGAGACTTACAGACTGCCCAACTGCCGAGCTCATAGCACCCCTTAAATGCACGTGATCAGGCAACTTTTCCCATTTCCCACCAGAGGGAGACACCAAAGCTGCGACTGCCACAGCGGCGCCACCGCCAGAAACGGAGGGCGACTGCTTTACGCCACGCGCTGCGGCGCGCTCTTCAAAACAGCAAATTTTACCACGGCTCACAGCGCCTACTGTCAATCTTCTTGCTACATCTTTGCCGATCGGTGTGTGGGCGACAGCACATTCCTCCCCCCGCCTCCCCCGCAACAAGCTGCACTGTTGTCGTGTAGGGAAGGTGCGAACGACAATGGGGACGGAGGCAGGACGCTGGCCATAGAAATGAGCCGGGAGCCGTGACTGTTGCGGACGGTTTACTCCCGGCCATACCCCGCCATCTGGCTTGCGAGACAACGGTAACATCCTCCAGAAAACTGCTGTCCAGGTGCAGGTCTGACGGTGTGTCCAGGAGCGATGACGGCGGCGACGGCGATGGGGTCCAGGTACATCTGGTCGGCGGGCGGGGGCGGCGGGGCGATGGCGCTTCGTCCATCAACTCCTCCTGGGGTGCCCTAGTGGCACCAGCGGGCGGCTGCGAAGACCGCGCGGTCCCGTGAGGCCTTGAATCTGGCAGAAGAAAAGCAGCAGAATCACGGGGCAAATAAAGTGTAGGAATTTGATGCTGGTGGTGGCACTGCAAACCATCGGGACCTGCAATCAAGTACATAAAAGAGCCAATGCGTTCCTGAATCACGCCTCTTTTCCCAGCGCCCAAGGTTGCGGCAAACACTGAAAAAAACAAGATCGCACGGCGCAGAGAGATACTTGCGGACCGTTGGCGGCGCCGGACGTTGCGTGGGTGTAGCAAGTCTACTAACATCCGATGCCGGCGGCCATGCAGAAGTTCCGCCGGTGATATTCCGACTCATTGGTGGGAGAGATAGGAGTTGCAGCACCTGTTCTCATGTGTGTGTGGTGCGAAGCTTGGCCATCTGTTGCTTGAAAGTTCGTAAGAAGCGTTCTGCTTCTCCATTGGACTGCGAGTGAAACGGAGCACTTGTTAGATGACGAATGCCATTTCGTTCACAAATCTTCAAAATGACGTGAAGTGAACTGTGCTCTGTTGTCCGACACAAGTACTTCTGGCAAACCTTCAACGTAAAAAATTGAGGGCAACACTTGAATGGTGCTACGTGGCAGAGTTCATAGGCACCGCAAGTGGAAACTTGTTGAAAGCGTCTACCACAATAAGCCAACGAGTGATCCACAATGGTCCTGCAAAATCAGTGTACACTCGTTGCCAAGGCGATAGAGTCTTAGGCCAATCTGCGAATGCCTGTGATGGAGTGGCTTGTCTGCGCATGCGTGAGACTGTGACGTCATCTGTTCAATATGGGCTTCCATGCCCTACCAAGTACAGTGCCGTCGCGCTGTTTAGTGCGAACTATTCTCCAACGCCCTTGGTGGAGCAATCGCAACGCATCCTATTGCAACACTTTGGGAATAAGAACACGCTATTGTCCACTGTCATTTTGCATTATAATCACACTCTGTTAAACTGAAGGATTACGCTGACGTGCAAAATACCTGCGCACAACTCAGTTTTTGATACTGTTCAATAAGCGAGCCCAAGACATGCGAATGTAATGCAACAAAATTTGAGATCTGGGTCTGCTTCCGTGGCCTGTGCAATTTTTCTGTACTACAAGGGAAAAGAGTCCAGCAATTCAGAGTCCTGAGCATCGATTGGGGCAGATACTTCAAAAACAGAGTCTGGGCCAATCAGAAGCGAGATAGGGCGTCAGCATTGCCATGCGAAGCCGTAGGTCTGTACACAATTTCATACTGATACTGCGAAAGCAACAAAGCCCAACATTGCAATTTTTGAGCAGTGCGTGTAGGAACCGGCTTTGACTGATGAAACAAGGACTACAAAGGCTTGTGGTCTGTCACTAAACAGAACTTGCTACCAAACAGATAGTGATGGAATTTGGTCACGCCAAACACAATAGCGAGAGCTTCTTTTTCTATTTGAGAATAATTGTGCTGCCTTTGAGTGAGCAACTATGAGGCAAAAGCAATAGGTCTGTCTTGTGCATCAATTTGAGAGGTGGCATGAGCCCCCTCTCATATTTCTATCTTACGACTTTCCTCTCTAATTGCATGCAGTGAAAAGTCGCTATTCCTTCACACGCGGACTTCCCACACAGCGTCTCTCGTCACCCGGGTGGTCTGGTGACAGGCGGGCTCTGCTGATCTGGACAGGGTTAAGCCGACGGGTGTGAGGAAGTCGAGTGAATGCTTTGCAGACGCCGACATTGTCAAAAGACACGCCGGGAGGGGTCTGAAGCAGCGGCTGGGCTAGAGGTTCCATTACTTCACAGAAACTTAGCGAAAACACTTTCTGGCGGGCTACCAGCGAGGCGTGGGAATGACTTGTGTACCCAGGCAGTTGTGGCGGGAAAATTGGTTGGTTGGTTGTTTTGGGGAAGGAGACCAGACAGCGCGGTCATCGGTCTCATCGGACTAGGGAAAGATGGGGAAGGAAGTCGGCCGTGCCCTTTGAAAGGAACCATCCCGGCATTTGCCTGGAGTGATTTAGGGAAATCACGGAAAACCTAAATCAAGATGGCCGGACGCGGGATTGAACCGTCGTCCTCCCGAATGCGAGTCCAGTGTCTAACCACTGCGCCACCTCGCTCGGTCGGGAAAATTCCCGCGCTTTCTGCAAAATAGTAACTGCGATTGGCTTGCTCATGGCATAGCTCCGTGACGTAGCAAAATCAGCGCAGAAATTGGCGCCAAGAATCTCCATTGGTGGAATGGTAGTGCTCCGGCAATAGAGTGGAATTCTCCGCCGGTTTTGGAGTTGCTGATTGGAGCGTTTAACCACGGCCACTGTCGTGGGGGCGGGAATGTTGTGTGTTTGGCCTGTACGGGTGCTCTAGGTAGTCGGCTCTCGCCTTTCGGTCGAGGACGTCGAAGCAACCAGCCATCGCCTCCGGTACGCCAAATCGTGTTCTTGCAGTTAAGAAGACAGATTGGTAATGTATGTCCGCAGCACCGGCAGACAGGGATTTTCCTAGGTGATAATCAGAGCTCAGCAGAGCGCGCCTGTTCGTCTTTTTCTAACTTTGTTCTGTCTTGGATAGCAGCAATTAATGTTGGGTTGGCTATGTGTTTTCTCTTAAGATTTGAGTTGCAAGGAATTGGCTCCACATATCACTTCGTCATAATCCTCACAAACTAGTTTAGGCACAACTTCACATTCACAGCGTTTGTTGGAGTAACCAGTTTGAGCCAATTTGATGTATTGTAAATGTTTCAGGTGTTTTTGTTTATTATTTTGTGTTTAGTCTTAATAAATCATATTGTTATTTTGGACAGAACTTTCATTCTGTTAATCGGTAGAGCAACCCTATCATTCCTCACTATGTTAATGAAACCTTCGTTTATTTAACTTATTTATCAAATTAAATTATTCGAGTTGCCAAACTCTCTTCTACTCCACTGGCAGGGTTGATTAGAGTCAGTTCGCGTATTTTTTTTAATCCTTGTGCAACAGCAAAAGTTGGAGTTAGAATAGGGGGGGCTTAGAGCATCATTTACATATGTAGATTCTAGAAGAATTTAGTGGTAAATACACTGCTAGCCCCGGCACGTCGCAAATTCTGTGGGAAAGCACAGCGCCTTTTCCGTAGGAAGAAGCGTCGACTTGCTTAGCAGGGTCAAAATGCACTAAACATCTGTCACAAAGCAAAGCGTTTTTGAGTTTCTGAAATGCGTCTTGACAATCTTTAGTCCCCACAAAAGGTACATTTGTGCGACGCAAGCGATTCAACTGAATGTAGCATGTCATCTTGCCTTGCACTGACTGCAGTTCAGGCACTTTGCGAGGAACAGGCAAGTCACTGATTGCAAGCAAAAGAGACTGGAGGGGATGCACACCCTGACTGTTTATCTCATGACCTAAGTACTGTAATTTAGTTTAAAAGAAGTCACACTTTTCTAGACGACACTTGAGTCCTGCTTCTGACAATACTCGAAAAAGAGTAAGCAAATTGGCAATGTGTTCCTCTGGTGTACGACCTGAGACGACTATATCGTCAAGGTAGTTTAAATAAAATGGCAATTCTGCAGCCATCTGTTCCATGTAATATTGAAAAATGGCGGGGGCGGAAGCACTGCTGAAGGGCAAAAGCATGTACTTGATCTGTTGTAAATGAGTATTTACGAGAAACACTGTGATTCTTCATCCACTGAAATTTGCAAGTAGGCATCATGCAAATCTATCTTAGGAAAGTAACGTCCTGCACCAAGTCTGTCCATGAGCTCCTCAGGCCGAGTTAACGGGTAAGTGTCAACTACTGTCTGTGGGTTCAATGTAGACTTGAGGTCAACACAAATGTAAATGCGACCGGAAGGTTTGAGCCGGCCACAGTGGCCGAGCGGTTCTAGGAGCTTCAGTCCGGAACGGCGCGACTGCTACAGTCGCAGGTTCGAATCCTGCCTCGGGCAGGATGTGTGTAATGTCCTTAGGTTAGTTAGGTTTAAGTAGTTCTAAGTTCTAGGGGACTGATGACCTCAGATGTTAAGTCCCATAGTGCTCAGAGCCATTTGAACTGGAAGGTTTACGTAACGAAACGAGAGGACTTGCCCATTAACTAGCTTGAATGAGAGCAATTATACCATTATCTTGTAATTCTTCCAGTTCATTGGCTACTTGGTCTCATAAAGCAGCTGGAGCCGGGTGGGCCCAGAAAAACTAAGGCTGTGCATTGTCTTTCAATGTAACATGTGATACAAAGTTATCAGCCTTTCCGACTGCTTCGGAAAATAATTCCGGAAATTCTTTAAGCAAGCTAGCGATACTGTCTTTTGGTGCAAAAGGCAGTACTGAAGGTACATTGTCTTTGTTGCTAAGGCCAAACAAATCAAAGGCATCTAAACCGAAAATGTTCTCACTGTATCTTGATTTCAGCACAGTAAATTCACTGCCATAGTGTGAGATTTGTAAGTAGCAGGCAAACTACAATGTTCAGGCACTCGAATCTCCTGTCCGCTCTAAGCAGTGAGGCGCTTGCTAGATTTAGAAATGCGTGGTGAACCTAACTGTTCGCACATGCCACGATTAAGCAAAGGTACTGAAGCACCTGAGTGTAATTAAAAGTTCAGACGACGGCCAGCAATGAATAATGAGACAAATAGTTTGTTAGAACGTAGTTGCACAGCACTAGGCCGGGAAGGAGGCACAACCTTAATCTTAGTTTTGTCAGAACCTGTTGTAGGTCTGGAAAACCAACGTTCGCTACATGTGAAAGAGCCTGTTTTTTCTGGGAGTAGGCTAAATTGGAGTTTTTGTAACGCTGCAAACAAACTGCTTGAACATGGACTTTTTTGCCACACGTGTAACACGTAGCGATACGTGATGGGCAATCCTGTCTTTTGTGGCGAGCAAAACATCTAGGGCAAGACTTCATTAAATTCACAGGCCTGTTTATATGTTTACGGGCTGTGCGCGCGGCTGTGTACGCGATCGTTGTTGTGGGTGCTTGGGGCGGTCGCGAACAAGGAGCGACTCGGTCTGACAAATCGGGGCCTAGTCAAGCTTATCGGCTGCTATGGCACCCGAATCATACTGCTCTGAGATTTTCAATACTTGAGGAAGAGATGGATCAGAGTACTTTCGGTTCTGTTCCCGTATTCTACTATCAGGAACATTGAATGTTATCGCATTCATAATCATTAAATCACTGCTACGGTCGCAGGTTCGAATCCTGTCTCGGGCCTGGATGTGTGTGATGTCCTTTGGTTAGTTAGGTTTAAGTAGTTCTAAGTCTAGGGGACAGATTACCACAGCTGTTAAGTCCCATAGTGCTCAGAGCCATTTGAACCATTTGAATCATTAAATCACTGTAAAAGTTGCCACAGCTACACTTACATTTACGCTTCCTAGTCAGGCCCCTTAATTGATATCTAGCTGCAGCTATTTGGACTTGCTGGTCATAGTACTTGGTTAATGCAGCGGTTACTTACTTGGCCATAGCTGAGTTCGTCGCGAGACGCAGCTGGGAACATTTTCTGTATTAACCTGAACACTGGGGATCCTGCAATAGAAAGGAAGTACTGTAACTTTACAGTACCTTGAACTCGATGAACTTGACAGTGGGCTTCGAGTCAGGTACTCGTGCCATTCCTTTTCTGTGTCGTTAAATTGCCGGAACGTTGGGATGCTGGTCGGCGGCACTTGTTGGGCTGGTCGGTTGGTCGGTTGTGCGGCCGACGCAGCTTGCGCAACCAGTAGTTGTTGTATCGTCGTTAGTAGGGCAGCAATTTGTTGGTTCTGAAACTGAAAAGCTTGTGTTAGATCCATCACATTGGCTGTCTGCGACTGAGGAGCGGGGGCAAGGGGTGTAGGAGGTGGTGTAGCCATGGTTTACACAAATACATTGTAGCAAAAAAAGCAAGCAAACCCTATGAAGAGAGAAATTTGGTCAGTCTGTGGCTGCCCTCCTGGAATGCATGCAAGAACACAACATCAATCGAGCAAATAGAAATCAGCACCCCTGCAAGCTTATACACAAGAGAAGCAAGCAAAATCTTCAGCCAAGTTGATTACCTTCGATCGCCACTGAATTATCCTCGTCGCCACTGATGAGCCTTGTACCACAGGAATCAAGGGAGAGGATGTTGTCTGGTGGCCGGTTTCCTCTTTGTACAGCACAACTGCACACAAGGATTAACAGGGTTCTTTATTTATTTGCACAGAAAGCCACTTACCTTCAATAAGGTCCATGTGTTGTAGTAAGGCTTTTCCGTAATAGTCCACGTTAGCCTCAGCTGCTGGTGAAGTAAACGTCCCACTATGCCGTGATTGACAGACGCCAAACTGGAGTGCGAGTGTGAGTTAGTGCGTCAGTGACTGAGCTAGTGACTGAGAGCCTGACCCCTCCAGTCCGCGACAGTGGTCTAAATACTTGGGGGCGAGAGGGCGTTGGTGGCACATTGCTTGCAAGTCTGTCTTTGGCCGCCTTCCTGATGGGCGCGCTTGATCCAGCGCCTGCTATCGATCTTCTTGCTACATCTTTGCCGATTGGTGTGCAGGCGAAAGCTGTCGCCAGCACAGCTCGAAAAATAGTCAAGGTGCAGGAAAAAATCGTATCAGAACATCAAAGAGCGAAGCAGTTGCATACTATACCCAAATAAATGACCAGTTCCTAATTGTGAATGTTGCAGTTCATATCCCTGTGGTTACTAAGAAAACTAGAGAGGAACTGCACCTTGCACAATATACTGTTTTGTAGTTTTGTTTTCAACCAGTCATGTTTCAGCACCTTTTGTGCTATCTTCAGTGAGTTTAATTGTTTATTTTGTTTCCCACATGAAGCTAATGATTATTTATGTTTCGTGAACAAATCTTACAAAACACATGTAAACGATAACAGCAGAAGAAGGAAGCGGGTTACCTCGTCACAAATAAGAATAGAAACACCACAGCATCAAAAACTGTGACAAGCTGTAGAATGTGTATAAAGTTACCTGCATAAACAATCAAAAAATTCAAGTGAGAAAAAAATAAACAAATAGAAAGTGCTGAAACATGTCTGGGCGAGAACAAGACTACAAAACTATGTCTTGCGTAAGTCCTCTCCAGCACGTCCTAATTGTTTTTCGATACTGAGGGTGCCCTCATTGTCTAAGTGGTTGTCAAACATTGTTACGGTAGTGTCTTCATCTTCATCTTCTCTTCAGGTATTAGGCAGGAATTGCCTGTTATGGTACCCATCTCTGCTGCGGTCTTCCTATGTCTCTTCTCCCATGGCACTTATAATTTCTTGCCTTTAAGGGAAGTTTCTAACTCTCCATTCTTTGGAGATGTTATGTAATCTCGAATTTTACCATTAAGGCTAAAGATGTGCAGTTCTTCTCTAATATCTTGATTTCTTAGCCCGTCTTCTCTTGTGCAACCTTTAAAACTTCTAAGGAATTTCATTTCTTGTGCGTGAATCCGGTTCTCTCGCTTCTTGGTAATCACCCATGTCTCACTTCCATAGAGCAGTGTGGGAACTGTAACAGTTTTGTAAAAATTAATTTGAGTATTTTTCCTGGTTTTGTTTTTCAGCCTCGTTTGAGACCATATGGAATGAATTGGGCGCAAACTGGATTAAATCCCACCTACCGCACGATGACAGCACGATACGGGACCCCTATCCCTCATTTCCAAAGGAAGTAACATCCGGCTCAGGGGTCCGGAGATTTAAGCCCCTAGCCGCTTTCGCGAGCCCGGCTTTCGCCCGCCACCTGGGCCCGGTGTCGGCCACCCTGCCAGGTGCTGCCCGGGACTTCCCCGGGCTGCGCCTCGGCTCGGCTCGGCTCGGCTCGCCCTGTCGCAGAGCGGGCGGGGCTGGGCGCGTCACCCGATAGCACCTGTTGCTGTTGCGCTGCGCAGATAAGCCGCAGCTGGGCGCACATCCTGCCGGCCGGCGCGCCTCCACGCCGGTGGTCCGCCTGCTTCCTGCCCACGCCGCTTGGCGGCGTCACGTCGCGGCCGGCCGCGCCGCCAGTCACACAGAGCCGCCGCCGACGTGCCGGGCAGCCTCAAGTGCCGCATTCGACTCAGGTACCGCGCGTCACATCGACGCAGATCGCTGATAGACACACACTGGCCGGAAATCGAACAACAGCTCGAACCGGTGACGTTTGCGCTTGGAGTAACAACACAGTGACGACTGCTGTGTAAGAGCACAAGAGGAAGTGAACACCCTAGCTTTTGACACCTTACGGAATTATTGCTTATTATATTTCCTTGAATCCTATTAAGGATAATGCAGATGCGGTAATCTGAAATACACGGCTCTCAATAAATCTACCGCTCCGTGCTACATATTGCTCCACTAGGCTCGGTGAAACGTGGCATCATGGTCGTGAACACGCCTTCACTTGTGCACGTTTTAAGGAGCTTCTGCACATGCGCAACTGGCGTGACGTAATTGCCTTATGGGTCAAATACATACGTATTTGATAAAAATGAGAGGTTTAAAGTAGTAAATGAGTTTTGCTATTTGGGGAGCAAAATAACTGATGATGGTCGAAGTAGAGAGGATATAAAATGTAGACTGGCAATGGCAAGGAAAGCGTTTCTGAAGAAGAGAAATTTGTTAACATCGAGTATAGATTTGAGTGTCACGAAGTCCCTTCTGAAAGTATTTGTAGGGAATGTAGCCATGTATGGAAGTGAAACGTGGATGACAAATAGTTTGGACAATAAGAAAAGAAGCTTTCGAAATGTGGTGCTACAAAAGAATGCTGAAGATTAGATGGGTAGATCACATAACTAATGAGGAGGTATTGAATAGAATTGGCACAACTTGACTAGAAGAAGGGATCGGTTGGTAGGGCATATTCTGAGGCATCAAGTGATTACCAATTTAGTATTGGAGGGCAGAGTGGAGGGTTAAAATCGTAGAGGGAGACCAAGAGATGAATACACTAAACAGATTCAGAAGGATGTAGGTTGCAGTAGGTACTGCGAGATGAAGAAGTTTGCACAGGATAGAGTAGCATGGAGAGCTGCATCAAACCAATCTCTGGACTGAAGACCACAACAACAACAGTGCACCGTTTGTGGCGTGCACAGCTAGCCATCACCACTCAACTATTAGTTTACGTCGATGCCACCAGGCCATAAATCCTGCAATGTGGTAGCACACTCCACAGGTATGCTGATTCACACACTATGTACTAAAATTAGATCGGACATCAGTGTATGTTACAGTTATAGAAAAACGTATTTTGTGGAATTTTGAATGAGCTATGGTTCATAAAATTTTGGATTTTACCACACAGTAATCCACTTGAGGCGCTGAGAAAAATAAAGCACATCATCGTCATTGTCGGATCATAGCGTTTATAGCATTTTTTATTGATAGCCATTTTTTTATTGATTTAGTTACCTTATTAACCTTCCTATTTCTGTCAGTTCAATACAGAAAAACGCAAATGGGAAAAAAGACACTCCAGCATGCAACTCGGGTTTGAACACAAGTACTCAGCTTCAAAGCCAAATGAATTGGTCGCTATACATCTTATGGGTACATACGTGAAAGTCGTAAAAGTTAATTTGCTCGATTTCTAGGAAAATACCCATTTGTGGACTCTACATACACTACTGGCCACTAAAATCGCTACACCACGAAGATGACGTGCTACAGACGCGAAATGTAACCGACAGGAAGAAGATGCTGTGATATGCAAATGATTAGCTTTTCAGAGCATTCACACAAGGTTGGCGCCAGTAGCCACACCTACAACGTACTGACATGAGGAAAGTTTCCAACCGATTTCTCATACACAAACAGCAGTTGTCCGGCGTTGCCTGGTGAAACGTTGTTGTGATGCCTTGTGTAAGGAGGAGAAATGCGTACCATCACATTTCCGACTTCGATAAAGGTCGGATTGTAGCCTATCGCGATTGTGGTTTATCGTAGCGCGACATTGCTGCTCGCGTTGATCGACATCCATCTTATCTGCGTGGCTGTAACGGATCGTGCAGCCACGTCTCGATCCCTGAGTCAACACATGGGGACGTTTGCGAGACAACAACCATCTGCACGAACAGTTCGACGACGTTTGCAGCAGCATGGACTATCAGCTCGGAGACCATGGCTACGGTTACCCTTGACGCTGCATCACAGACAGGAGCGCCTGCGATGGTGTACTCACCGACGAACCTGAGTGCACGAATGGCAAAACGTCATTTTTTCGGATGAATCCAGGTTCTGTTAACAACATCGTGGTGGACGCATCCGGGTTTGGCGACATCGCGGTGAACGCACATTGGAAGCGTGTATTCGTCATCCCCATACTGGCGTATCACCCGGTGTGATAGTATGGGGTGCCATTAGTTACACATATCGGTCACCTCTTGTTCGCATTGACGGCACTTTGAACAGTGGACGTTACATTTCAGATGTGTTACGACCTGTGGCTCTACCCTTCATTTGATCCCTGCGAAACCCTACGTTTCAGCAGGATAATGCACGACCTCATGTTGCAGGTCCTGTACTGGCCTTTCTGGATACAGGAAATGTTCTACTGCTGCCCTGGCCAGGACATTCTCCAGATCTTCCACCAATTCAAAACTTCTGGTCAATGATGGCCGAGCAACTGGCTCGTCACAATACGCCAGTCACTACTCTTGATGAACTGTGGTATCGTGTTGAAGCAGCATGGGCAGCTGTACCTGTACACGCCATCCAAGCTCTTTTTGGCTCAATTCCCAAGCGTATCAAGGCCGTTATTACGGCCAGCGGTGTTTGTTCTGGGTACTGATTTCTCAGATTCGATGCACCCAAATTGCGTGAAATTGTAATCACACGTCAGTTCTAGTATAATATATTTGTCCAATGAATACCCGTTTATCATCTGCATTTCTTCTTTGCGTAGAAATTTTAATGGCGAGTAGTGTAGGATAACGCATACAGACTAGAGTTGTGGGGGCAGCCAGTTGTTGGGTCCTAAACTGTGGTAATTAAGATTAGACTAAAAGCATCTTGGGCGTACATAAACATTAGATCACAAGTGGGCTACTCAGAATAGGGTGGATTTTGAATCATAAATTATAGTAATTAAGATTAGGTAACAATATTTAGTCATAAATCAGATTGGTAGAAACATAACTAAGAGCATATATACCTGGTTTGGTTACATTTAGATCATAAATTACACCAGAAAAAGTATAATGACTGAACATTTAATTTACATACGGATGTAAGGCCACATGGCTAGTTTGTTTACATAAGGAGGACAATGGGCACTTTTTTCCTGAACTGGCTCTGTCTCATACTGAGTGCTGCAGCTGCCAGTTTTGTCACATAACAGATGGAACGTGTAGTCTCTTCAGGACTGAGTATCTATTTACTTTTAGTACCGTCAGCGATGTGTATATATCACAAAGGGGGACTCATTTGCTTCCTGGGAAGCACGCAACCAGCTACAGACTATCTCTCCAAAAGTGTCTGTGGTGATGTAAGTGTCAGAGTGCTTCCATTCAAGTCAGCAAAAACATTTTGATATTATGACATAAATAATACACTTCTGGTCATGAAAATTTCAGTACTATGAAGGATAGCAAATGCCTCTGTTCAACTTAATATATTTCTCTTTAACAACAGCAGTTTTCCTGGAAGCAAAGAGATACTGTGTTTTTGTGTTGTTTGCTCTAAGTCCCAACTGTTCCACCTCCCTTTTAAACTGGTTCCCTAAACTGGGACACGAAAAATGAACACTGAGCCACCGAATAAGGAATAAGGTAAAAAGCGTCAACATAGTTGCCAAATGATGGTGAGCAGGACATGAGAGCTACATCGAAGTAAAGCAATATTTTGTTTCAGGTATTTCAGTTACTGTAGCATTATTTAAATGAAAAGTTGAATCGGGGCTACTAATATGAGGGTTATTCGGAAAGCAAGGAATGATCGGTCGCGAAATGGAAAATACAATGAAAATCTGATGAAGCTTTGCACAAATGCGTTGGGCACTGTGTCTAGTACGCCCATCGATCGCATCATGTCGCTCTTTTCAGTTCTGAGCTCACAGTGAGAACGTAAAGATGGCTGGAAATTAGCGTCTCCCGCCAAGATTGAGAACCTGGGGAAAGATTTCGCCTCAAGCTATGCAATCCACATAACATAACTGTCCGGCAGTTCGTTCTACACGACAGTTCTCAGCTGCACTCTGCAGGGGCAATGAAGATAGGAAGTGTTTGATCACCCACAATACAGCACGTAATTGGCTACCCCTGAGTCTCATCTCTGCTCAAATGAACCGCTGGCTATGAAGACAATATTTTGGCACAGATAACGAGCTGCAGTCCAGAGCAGAAAATTGTCAAAAAGCACTGGCGGCTTTATATAACGAGGGAACTGAAAAGTTGGTACAACGCTACGACAGATGTCTAAGTCTGAGCGGAGACTGTGTAGAGAAGTAGCTGGAAGGTGTAGCTAACTGTTGAAAATAAAACAGTTTTGATTTCCACTGTGGTTTCCATTTCGCGTCCTATCGTTCCTTACTTTCCGAACAGCCCTCGTAGTTTGCTCACTCTAAGCAGACTTCAACCTAGACTCCATGCTATTGGAAGGTGTTACAGTGTGTTACTAACTGCAATGGTAGTGCCCTTTTACATGTCGTTTGGATTCAAGATGTCAATGAAATGTTAACTTCTGTTTATATTATAGAATAGTACTAATACCGTGTCGTTTCTATTGTTGTATAAGAGCATAGAAATGTGTTGGCAATTAATGGTAGGCTCGCTATGAGCTTCAAGTTACAAAAATGAACTCTGTGAAATTTAAAAGGCAATAATGAGGAGAATTTGCAAGTGGGGAAGAAACAAAGCACGTACATTTTTTTTGAGTGATTTTACTGTTAGCGGATGGAAGCGAGGAAGAAAGTCTACAATTTTGGTATACAGGCCACGAAGCCACAAGTAATGTTTTATTAAGTCATGGCCAGGTAAAACGTGGTAAATGACATGGGCACTTGATAAAACACTGTTGTGGATGTCAGCTTTTTCTGCTTTGATTTCCAAGATTGTATCTAGTGAGTGTAGGACGTAGGTCAGTAGTGGCCATGAGATGTGGTCGTGCAGTAATAAAGGAGCGTCTAGTGCAGTGGTTCCCCTGACTGCAATCAGACATTAGCTAGTACCCCGCCCTCCCCATCCCCCCCCCCTCCTGTATCTCGTGCCCTCCTTCCCCACATTATCACCAGTTTCAGCACCTAACTAAATTGCAGAATGAAAGACTTTTATTGGAACACTTTTATTTTTAAAATGATGAAAGATGAATGATATTTAGTTTGTGCGTGTGTTTTAGTATGAATGACGAAGGAAGTCGCGGTGCATCGCAAGTGCTAGCCACAACTCCTTACAAAAGAAGTGAGGGTACACACTTGTTACAAATCATGCTTTCACTACATTGCTCCTCTCCATTGTGACACTTGCTTGACCAGCACACTGCAAAAGCATTTAAAATCAAATAAGTTCAGATGTGTGCACTATATTTATTGTTCGTAAATCACTTTATGTTGCCCTTCTTACTTGTCAACTGGCAGAAACTGGATGACTTCAGGCTTTTAATGCCTTATGTCTGACCACTCTAATCACAATAATAATAATGATAATAATAATACTGTATACAGCACCATAGCAGCCATTTTGTAGTTACTGCTGCTTCGTGCTGTCAATTAATTCATTTATCTGTTTCGAAGCAAATAATAAAGCAATTTCTGGACTACTGCAGGTACTATTCACAACTTGAACAAAATATTTTGGTGCGATATTAAGCATTTGTTACGTACATGTCTCACTTTAATCATTATTGATATACAGGACAAAGCACAGGATTTGTGTGTAGTGTGTGTAGTGTGAGGAACCTATAATCTCCACCGCATTAATGCTACAAATTGAGAAAAAGTTATTATTGGTAGCTTATATAATCGGTATTAGAACCTTACAAAATTGTGATAATAATAATGAGCTTTTGAAAAAAATTTGTGTGCCCTCGGTGGCTCACATGGATAGTGTGTCTGCCATGTAAGCAGGAGATCCCGGGTTCTAGTCCCGGACGGGGAACACATTTTCAGGGCAACGGCCTTGCCGCAGTGGATACACCGGTTCCCGTGAGATCACCGAAGTTAAGCGCTGTCGGGCGTGGTCGGCACTTGGATGGGTGACCATCCAGGCCGCCATGCGCTGTAGCCATTTTTTGGGGTGCACTCAGCCTCGTGATACCAACTGAGGAGCTACTCGACCGAATAGTAGCGGCTTCGGTCAAGAATACCATCATAACGATCGGGAGAGCGGTGTGCTGACCCCACGCCCCTCCTATCCGCATCCTCCACTGAGGATGACACGGCGGTCGGAAGGTCCCGGTAGGCCACTCGTGGCCTGAAGACGGAGTGCTTTTTTTTGAAAAACATTTAGTTTCGTGACTGAAACAGTTTCGAATCGTTTAGATTTTACCCCTCATAAAATTTCGTTTTACCCCACAGGGGGTAATTACCCCCCCCCCCCCCCAGCTGGGAACCACTGGTCTAGCGAATTGCATTTACGTAACAAGCTCTTGCAAAGTGAAAGCCAGGATTTTAGCGTATGTGTTCTATTGCGTGTATGGCGGATGGTTTGAGAAAGAACAATGAAAAATGGGTAGCAGTACCACATATTGTAACATTAACGTTGCTATGAAGTAATCTGATCATATTTTTCTCTGTTTAGAAGCCTTATGTAATGGACGTTGTATTTATGCCGTCTTGCAGAATGGCTTAATTGCTTTTGCACTGCTGTGGATGAAGTTACGAAATGCTTCCGGCTCTGGATTTTGCATGGCAAGCTAATTTAGAATGAGCATGACGTAATTCGTACTCGTTTAATAACAGAAATTATCGATGAGTTTGGATGATGTCTTTGCATATAACGCAGCAGAAGAATGGTGTAGGATTCGTTGTGCTCTATTTTTTTACTCAGTGAGTTTGAGTATTTGTTCTGAGGATTTGAGGAAAGTACAATTTTGCTAAAGATGCAACGCGATGATGAGTCAGTTCGTAGTTAAACGCGAGTGTGTAACGCACTTTAACAACAGGCGGATGGATATGAATCTGAAAATTTATGAATCATTAATAGAAGCCGATTCAGATTAAAGCTGCAGGATTACAGTCCATGCGTTTATTGGACGACTTGACTCGTTAAACTACAATTCATCTGCATAGAGGTTGAGTTAGCAAACTACGGAGTATGAACTGGGATACTGAGACGTTAACCTGTGCTGCCAATGAGCCTGACTCGTGAAATGGGGAGTTAGAACGAAAATTGGAAACAAACAAGCGTAGCACATACTACAATGTTTTTGAAAATTGTTCCTGATCGAAATGAATGGTTATCTCAGGTTTCTTTTCAGAGTAAATGTGACGTGGTTCTAATGAGTGGACAAATACGATAGCAATGACAGTATCTATGAATTGAGTAGGTATGATTTCAGTAGGAATTAAGACGAAGCGACTCTTGAGTAAGAAAATTAATATTACAGGATGGACTTAAAAGGATGGTTGGATAGCTTTATCTAAAATGCGATGATACAGACAGTCAAAGTCTGAGAAAGATATGTCCCGTAGTAATACATTTATATTTAAGGTTTATTTGTATTTTGTTATTGTTTATATGTATCGACAATCAATTTTCAGGGAGCCAATGGTCAGAGATTACAACCAATATTTGTTTATAATTATTTGTATGAACATATGTTTGTATCCATCTAACTGTAATTAACTCTTTGTTGATGTAGTGAGATGCAACGTATTCACACCCAGTCACGGAGAAAGGCAATAATGAGGCAGCTACCAACAGCAGTCATTACAACAAACAAGAACAAAAATATTTTTTGTAAAACCATAAAAACTGTTGCTTGAATGAAGTCAGAATTTTCGTGCGATTCAGTGTTGTGATGTGAACGTGAAATTTCCCGTTCATTTCAGCGCAGTGGCTCTGTAAGACACTATCCGAATCAGTGCCTAGACCACCGCAGAAATCCGTGGGAAGCTGACGACTTTGTGTTGCGCCGCACTGTACGGTGTGTTTATCGTCTTTTTTTTCTCTGTTTTATCGACAATTGGGCGGGAACAGCAATTTGTAGTAGACTGCGTGATGTAAATTTCAACAACTCGGTTCAGACCAGTTTTTCACTATAGATATTAGCTGTTTTAGTCGTTACACGTTGTGCCTGAAATTATGGGTTTATGCAAACTCTGTTGTTGTTCACGAAATGTAGGAATATATCGTTAAGTGTTTGTGCAACTCTTATTGAGAATGGTATCCCGTTGTGTATAGAATTCTCCATTGACAGCAGGTCTCAATGCATTTCAATGATGTAGGAAAAGAAGCTCTCTGTTAATATTACACACAATCAATAACTATGAGTGTGGTGACATGCACCGCAACCACATTGGCCATATCCATAGCATGCTTTGGTGTTCGCGCGCCATGTGTATTGCCCGTCCTCCAATCATATGCTTCGCGTGAAAGGGAGGCCTATAAAAATTAGAGTTTCTGATCCGCTTCTAAAATACCTTTCTCTGCTTAGAGACACTCATTATTAAGGTTTTCTTGTTGGATATCACTATCAATTTATCGGGGTAGGTAGTATACGGAACACCTAGTTAGTAGACTCCGCTAATTTGGTAAAATGTCATCATATATATACTTTTAAATTATGAAATTTGCCCATGTACATGTTTGATGCATATATTGGACACATCTCCTCCTCCCCTGCCTCCTCAGCCTGTCTGTTTGTCCACCTCACCCTCCCTCTTTTGTCTGTTCACATCCTGATTTTCTCTGTCTGTCTAGACATTAATGAGGTCTCATTTCCCAATTGTATTTCAGTATGATAAATGATTCATGAAGGTCATTGCTGATATTATTTATATTACACATGGATCTCAGCTGATTCTCTCTGGTAGGGGAACTCGGGGCGGAATGGGATACTTAATGTTTAACAATTTGTTTAAAATCAGGGAACACAAGGAAACACTTCTCAAAGTTATAAAAAACACCTTGTAGTGTAACCTAATGTACCTTATTTTAAAATCACTTAAAACAATACATTTTGTATTTCTTACAATTTTTCAACGGAAATCTTGCAAGGTTATTTTTTGTTAAATTATTGCATAAACGTTGAATTTGAATTACGAATACCGTATTAAACTATGACAAAATGTTGTATAAAAGGCAATTTAGACTAAGGAATGTCTAATTTAAACAATTAAAAAGTCATTATTCAAAATAAGAAAATATTTTAATGTCATTCTGAAAATTGTACAATGCTTAATAACCACCAAACCACAAACTACTAGTCCTTTCGACAGTAGTCACAAATCAGTATTTGCTCTTCACCTTCACTGTCTATGCCAGCATATGAATTGTGTGCCCACTTGAAACACCTCTGGCATGCGACCCAGCCCTCATTATAAACGGAGTAGAAGTCCTCACAGTAGAGACACTCAACACCCTCTCTCTCTGATTCTCTCTTCTCCATATTCTTCCCCCTTTTATTTTTCGTAAGATCTTTGATGTCCTCCGTTTTGATTTTTTTGGGTGTACAGTTTGATATTTTTGCCTTAAGTTGCATTGCACCAGACGTCTCTGTCCTGACATTGTTCATATTTGTGCACCCTCCTCCTTTCTGTACGCCTATTTTACGTGCGACAGCATTCTGCAGTTCCTTCTCATAACGAGAATCTGTTAATACGACGGTTTTTCCTCTTCGTCCTGTAATCCGCCGAGTGTTTTGACAGATTACTGGGATTGGAATGACAGCCTCGAGCGACATCTGGAAAGCTGAGTTGTTCGGTGAACATAGCTGGTTGGGAGAGTTAAACTGTGAAACTGCTACTTTGTTGAATCCCATTGCTCGAGCACCAGAAATATTTTCTGGCTTGCGAATAGACAGTGTAGGATGCCTCGTAATAAATCCTTTAACCCTGTCTTGTTCAGCTAGACAAGTTTGTTTGTCAAATCTGTGTGGTAAGACATTTCTTTCGGCTAGTTGATGGGCTAATGATCTGAGATCTTTCATTGTTAGACCAAAAAGTCTGATTTCCATTGACTTGAGATATGTTACCAGCTCATGTTCTTGTTCTGCAGTGAACACCTTTTTGAATTTCCCATCTGATTTGTCAATTATGTAGTCAGGATTATTCGTAGCTTTAGGCGCATATCTTTCCAATGTTGATTTCGGTACGTTGAACTGCTTAGATGCTTTAAAAAATCCCATTTGGGAAGATGAAACGGCGGAAACTGCCATTTCCATCGCTTTCACGTCCCATTGCTCTATCAGTCTTTTGCATGTACGTTAGCACCATCTGGAACAGCAAGGGGGAAATAAAAAAGGATACAGTTTGCTTTCTACTTGCATCAAAATATGATGGGGCAGAACGGGACACTATCCCATTCTGCCCCATCCCGTACCGCCCCAAGAGCACTTTTGACGTTAACAACTTTTATGGAGTGTAATAACTGACGTATTTAAATGCATTAGATAACTAAAGTATAACAAATGGCCATGCACTTTAAGGGAATGTGTCATCTTAGGGTATACAAATAACAGTTAACAGCTTACCTGGCGTTGAAATTCACCAAACGTTAGAACAACGCAAGCGGTAACGTGACGGACAACAATTCACTTAGATCTCGCACGTCAAACTAAATAAAAATGGCTGCCCTAACTTCCCTTCCATTCGGAGAAATAGTTACATGCCCATACAACAGGTTGCAGCACTGTGTAGTCTAGAAAAGAGCAATTTCCCGTTGTGCCCCGCTATCCGCTTATGCACCGAGTACCCCTACTTATATTTTTCAGTTCTATGAAATAATTTCTACAGCTTCAATCACTTTTTTACTAATATCTAACAAGCACGACACATTCCGGCAGCATACTGCCGTCATCAGGTGCATTCCAGTTACATGTGCATGGTATTAATATGAAGCCTGGTTAGTTTTATTTGCTCTGTGTGACAATGACGTTACGTGACAAAATATGATCCTGTACAGAAAGACACATATACCTATGTTCTAGGATGTACATGCAGTGATTTGCATGTTTAAATCATTTCGTTAGTGCATTTACTTACATGTAGGTTGGAAATTCTTGTGACAAACAAATCACAGCTTGACGCTTTCATCCACAGATGCTACATCACTGCAAAGAATCTTAACAGCTAAGATAAACCAACTTCAAATGCTGAGCGAAGATGAAACCTTTTCTATTTAGATATATTTACGTTACATCAGATAACATGATAAAGAAAGTGTTTCATTGTGAAAGAGAGAATTTTTAATAAAATAAGCAATGAATATTTGAGAAGTTTTTGAGGGAATTAGTATAGTTACTTTCTAACTTATCATTTAGTATTATGTTGCGACGTAGTGTGCCATGAATGAAAATTTCTTAATGTAAGTCCCTTTGATGTCCCTTGTCATTTTATGTATTATACGAAGATCATCCATGATATCATGGAACGGGTGGCTAGTGTCACTGATGTGGATGGTTGCTGCTGATTTATTATAATTGTTTGTATGATAGACATGTATGTGTTCGTTGTGTCTTTTCTGGAATTTTCTTCCAGTTTGGCCTATCTACAGGGCTTTGCAAATATTATGTACTTTTTGTAAATGCCTTATTGTGTTGATCTGTCTGTGTCTTCATTTTGTGTCTCAGTGTGTGCTGCAGTTTGTTTGTGTTGTGAGGGGAATGTTGATATTGTACAGATTTCATCTTTACTGTATATTAGTGTCTTAGCAATCAAAACTAGTTTATATTAGCCGTTAATACTCTGCAATGATGTAAACGTCTGAGTGTGGAAGTTTTAAGTTGTGATGTGTTTGCCATTCGTGTTCTGTGTGCCAGACAACTAAATTTCCAATAAAAGTGTAAGTAAATGAACTACTGAAACGATCGAAAATATTCGAATCATTTAATGTGCACACTAACATACTCGTATTCATAATATACTATTATATACTGATGTACTCGTATGCAGCATGTTCAAAAAAAGTGGAAATACTTTGTGAGGTGGTAGTACTCACCAAATACTTTGGGAGGTGGTAGTACCCATCAAAAAAAGAAAAATAAGTCCAATAAACATGGGTCCAGAAATTCATACTTTCTGAGATAAATCCAATAAACGTGGGTCCGAATATGCATACTTTATGTCATAAACACGTGTTTACAGGTACTTGCTGGCAGCAATCGTTGATTGGCGTGGCGTAGAACAATTACTTCACGTGTTGCCGTGACCAAAAGTATAGGGGATTGAGGCCTGGGAAGTGAACAGGCCAAGATGTGGGTCCCCTCCCGATCAGGTGAACGATCCTGAAATGTCTTTGTCAGATGTTAGCGAACATTATAACGAAACTGTGCCGGTGCGCCATCCTGCATGAACCACATTTGTATTCGTTGCTGCAATAGCACGGCCTCCAGCAAGGTAGGCAATACATTAATGAGAATGTCCAGATTATGCGCCTCAGTTAACCTTCGTGGTAGCATGTACGGCCCTATTAATCTACTGCGATATACACCTGCTCATATGATGATTGAGAGTCGACGCTGATACCCTCTTTCCTGAATTACTTGGAGATTTACATCTGCCCATACGTGCTGGTTATGGAAATCAACGACACCATCTCTTGTTCCCTGCTTCATCGGTGAATAAAAACTTGGATGTCAACAGTGGATCTGCAGCCCATTTCTGCAATAGCCATTGACAAAACCGCCGTTTGCCATGATGATCCTGTGATCTTAGGGCCTGAACGCGCTTTAGGCGATGTGGGTACGGCAATTGCTCTGGAGTACCTCCGAGGTAAGAGAGTGAGACACGCCTTTTGCTGCAGCTAATCGTCGCACACTGGTTCCAGGGGTTTCTTCCTCCGAACGACTCCTCCATTTCAGGCGTCCAGACTGTGCTGGGACTTCCACCGTCAGTCTTCTGAGGGTCACAGATATCCTGAGGTGCAAGGTTACCTGTGCCCCTCAGCAGCTGGAAAAATCTCCCGAACAGCTTATCAGAGGGCACTCTGCACTGTGAATATTTTTCAGTGTATAGAGCAAGGGCTCGCAGGCTTCGTCCATTTGCTAAAGCATAGCAGACTTTGGTATCCGCCATTTCACTTGTCGAGTAGTAGGCCTCTATTGCTGACATATGGTGGAAGAGAGTACATGTAAATGTACTACAATAGTATGTACAAACAGCGCAAACACATAAGTGAATCCGCGTTTGGAAGAGGGTAAAACGACATGATACGTACCCAGGGTTGACAGTGGTGTACAGTAAGGTACACAAACACGACGAAAACTAAGCCTACAGCGTAACTCGAACCACACAATTGACTGCAGACCACTTAATAGTAGGGAGAGTACTGTGTGCAAGACATCATAATACCCTGCCGTCACATTTGACGGGGCGCCAATACAACGACTTTGCTAATATCCGCAACCAAGCGTCGCGCTGTCCATCCGATAAACAAGTGATTATCTCGGAAGTATGTGTTTCTGGGCCCATGTTTATTGGATTTATTTTTTCTTGTTTAAATAAACACTGCCATCTCTCAGAGTATTCGACACTTTTTTTGAACACCCTGTATATATATCTTTCTGTACAGGATTCTGTTTATGATCCACAGCCTAACTGACACAGACAGCAAATCAGACTAATCGCACTTCAGATTAATATTACGTTCGTGTTACTGGAACGCACCTGATCATGACTGCAAACTGCAAAATATGTCCTGCTACTTATATATTAATAAAAACTAAACTTTGTGTTCTACCTTACGGCAGGTCTTGTCATGGGGGAAGCCTTGTTAGAGAGGTCCACCGCATGTGCGTCTAGGGAAGTGATTCCAGTGGTGGTTTCCCGTTGCCTTCCACTGATGATGATGAAATTATAATGAAGACAACACAACACCCAGTCCCTGAGCGGAGAAAATCTCCAACACAGCCTGGAATCGAACCCGGGCCCCTTGGCGTGACAGACCCCCGCGCTGACCACTCAGCCATGTTGGCGGACAGATATTAATAAAAGATGACTAAATCAGTAGAAATTATTTCATGAATATACAGTACAATCACAGTCCTAAAAACATTCCATATTATGTGGATAAATTTAAATACTTTTTGTGTTTGCAACTGTTAGTTTGAATTTAATCTACTGTTACTTTTCATGATTATTGCTAAAATTAAAAGTTTCTAGCTCCTATCTGAGAAACAATTTATCTCTTCCACAACTAGGTTTCGGAAGATGCAGAAGGCTATGCTTAATTTTGTAGCTCCGTTGCTATAGGATACCCTGATTACCGATCACTGGGTGAGTATAGTGGAAGAAGTGGCGTCTGTTTGTTGCCTTCAAGTATCATATATTTCCATCAAGCATAAGGATTTGCACTATGTGCTGTAGATAATTTGTTGTTGTTGTTGTTGTGGTCTTCAGTCCCGAGACTGGTTTGATGCAGCTCTCCATGCTACCCTATCATGTGCAAGCTTCTTCATCTAACAGTACTTACTGCAACCTACATCCTTTTGAATCTGCTTAGTGTATTCATCTCTTGGTCTCCCTCTACGATTTTTACCGTCCACGCTGCCCTCCAATACTAAATTGGTGATCCCTTGATTCCTCAGAACATGTCCTACCAACCGGTGCCTTCTTCTTGTCAAGTTGTGCCACAAACTCCTCTTCTCCCCAATTCTATTCAATACCTCGTCATTAGTTATGTGATCTACCCATCTAATCTCCAGTATTCTTCTGTAGCACCACATTTCGAAAGCTTCTATTCTCTTCTTGTCCAAACTATTTATCGTCCATGTTTCACTTCCATACATGGCAACACTCCATACAAATACTTTCAGAAACGACTTCCCGACACTTAAATCTAAACTCGATGTTAACAAATAGCAAAACTCCTTTACTGCTTTAAGTGTCTCATTTCCTAATCTAATTCCCTCAGCATCACCCGACTTAATTCGACTACATTCTATTATCCTCGTTTTGCTTTTGTTGACGTTCATCTTATATCCTCCTTTCAAGACACTGTCCATTCCGTTCAGCTGCTCTTCCAAGTCCTTTGCCGTCTCTGACAGAATTACAATGTCATCGGCGAACCTCAAAGTTTTTATATCTTCTCCATGGATTTTAATACCTACTCCGAATTTTTCTTTCGTTTCCTTTACTGCTTGCTCAATATACAGATGGAATAACATCGGGGAGAGGCTACAACCCTATCTCACTCCCTTCCCAACCATTGCTCCCCTTTTATGCCCCTCGACTCTTATAACTGCCATCTGGTTTCTGTACAAATTGTAAATAGGCTTTCGCTCCCTGTATTTTACCCCTGCCACCTTTAGAATTTGAAAGAGAGTAATTCAGTCAATACTGTCAAAAGTTTTGTCTAAGTCTACAAATGCTAGAAACGTAGGTTTGCCTTTCCTTAATCTTTCTTCTAAGATAAGTCGTAAGGTCAGTATTGCCTCACGTGTTCCAATATTTCTACGGAGTAGGTAACTTACAGAAAAATATTTTATAACTATTTCATAGGACGTTTGTTTGTTTTAGCACATATTAATTCATAATTTTTACAATATATTTCCAACTGTTACGGCATAGCTTGAGGACATAAATAGGCCATTGAAATGATTTTTTTTAAGCTTCTTAGCTACTTTTGCAGGCTAGTGTGGATCCATTAGTGTATCCAGCTTCAAATTTAATCCTATCCTTAAAAGCTGTTCTTGCCCAAATCATTTCTAGCTAGACTGAATTAAGATTCTTGTCCACTTATACAAATACACCACATTCAATTACATTGAATTTGCCTTTTTGGTAAACAATTACAATTAGTTAAGTGCCGAAAATGACTCTTCGATCATTTACTGGTACTAGCATATTCCTGGTAACTAGTATTATCTGACACCATAGGTTTTCAACAGTTCTATTCTTATTTCTCTAAGTTAATCAGCTACTGACTCAGTTACACTCTCTGGTAATTTGTTGCAAATATTTCAGTAGCTGGCCACTACCTTCATTTTGTTGTTTTTCGGAGCATTCCTTTGTTCTTAAATGAGAATTCTGAAGAGCTCTTCAGTGACGTGTAAAACACACGCTCAGATAAGCTTGTAGCATTCTCTGGTGTGTAACGCACATCTCAGCCGTTTGGGAGAATCTGCAACTGTTAAATCTGTGACATAAATCTGGGAAGTAATAATTTAGGTTGGCACAGAATCGTCAAAGTCTGTGATTCAGATCTTCCACTTGATTCAAAACCAAAAATCCGTGGTCATTTCTAGGACAAAATCATTCCATGGCGCACGCAAACTGGAATTCAGACGCATCCTTACCTGATATAACATTAAACTGAAGTTTCACATAGATTGCTAAAGTTGCCACCAGTTTTTACATTACTGACCATTAAAACTGCTACACCAAGAAAAAATGCAGATGATAAACGGGTATTCATTGGACAGATATATTACATTAGAACTGACATGTGATCACATTTTCACGCAATTTGGGTGCATAGATCGTGCGAAATCAGTACCCAGAACAACCACCTCTAGCCGTAATAACGGCCTTAATACGCCTGGGCATTGAGTCCAACAGAGCTTGGATGGCGTGTACAGGTACAGCTGCCCATGCAGCTTCAACACGATACCACAGTTCATCAAGAGTAGTGAGTGGCATATTGTGACGAGTCAGTTGCTCGGCCACCATTGACCAGACGTTTTCAATTGGTGAGAGATCTGGAGAATGTGCTGGCCAGGGCAGCAGTCGAACATTTTCTGTATCCAGAAAGGCCCGTACAGGACCTGCAACATGCAGTCGTGCATTATCCTGCTGAACTGTAGGGTTTCGCAGGGATCGAATGAAGGGTGGTGCCACGGGTCGCAACACATCTGAATTGTAACGTCCATTGTTCAAAGTGCCGTCAATGCGAACAAGAGGTGACCAAGACGTGTAACCAATGGCACCCCATACCATCACGCCAGTATGGCGATAACGAATACATGCTTCCAATGTGCGTTTACCACGATGTCGCCAAACACGGATGCGACCATCATGATGCTGTAAACAGAACCTGGACTCATCCGAAAAAATGATGTTTTGCCATTCATGCACCCAGGTTCGTCGTTGAGTACACCATCGCACGCGGTCCTCTCTGTGATGCAGCATCAAGAGTAACCGCAGCCATGGTCTCCAAGCTGATAGCTCATGCTGCTGCAAACGTCGTCGAACTGTTCGTGCAGATGGTTGTTATCTTGCAAACGTCTCCATGTGTTGACTCAGGGATCGAGACGTGGTTGCACGATCCGTTACAGCCATGCGGATAAGATGCCTGTCATCTCGACTGCTAGTGATACAAGGGCGTTGGGATCCAGGAAGGCATTCCGTATTACCATCCTGAACCCACCGATTCCATATTCTACTAACAGTCATTGGATCTCGACCAACGCGAGCAGCAATGTCGCGATACCATAAACCGCAATCGCGATAGGCTACAATCCGACGTGATGGTACGCATTTCTCCTCCTTACACGAGGCATCACAACAACGTTACACCGGAAACGCCGGTCAACTGCTGTTTGTGTATGAGAAATCGGTTGGAAACTTTCCTCATGTCAGGACGTTGTAGGTGTCGCCACCGGCGCCCACCTTGTGTGAATGCTCTGAAAAGCTAATCATTTGCATATCACAGCATCTTCTCCCTGTCGGTTAAATATCGCGTCTGTAGCACGTCATCTTCGTGGTGTAGCAGTTTTAACGGCCAATAGTGTAGATACGATTTTGTCCTATTCAAGACACACAGACACAAATGCTATAAAGCCCGAATTTAGTGCTTTTAGAAGACAATTGTTTTCAAAACACTGCACAGCACAATGACTGAAAAAAAACAACATATTTCCTATAAATCTCTTCTTATTGTTTCTGTATCCTTCCTTTGGAAAAAAAAGCTATCTATGTTGTTGAAAGAGCAAGAGTACACACAAAATGTTACTACTTACTAAGAGCAGGCGCTTGCGTGTCCATTGCTGCCACCACCCACTAACGGCAGCGCCACCATCCGCTTCCTCTGAGGCTGACTCTACACTTTCTGATATCTGTAGCATCTGTGGAACAGTGTCTAATAACCACAGAGATATAGCCATTCTTATATCGCGACACATGGGCCCAGTAAGCCACCCATATGTGCATATCTTCATAATGGCCGACACACACACACACACACACACACACACACACAGAGAGAGAGAGAGAGAGAGAGGGTACTTGTCTTAAAGAACTAAGCCGCTGTACTTTCACACCTCTTCCTAGATTTCTGGAGAATTTTCTTTCGGTCTATATGCACTACCCACCAACGGAGAAAGATGAGAATCTACACTCCAGGAAATGGAAAAAAGAACACATTGGCACCGGTGTGTCAGACCCACCATACTTGCTCCGGACACTGCGAGAGGGCTGTACAAGCAATGATCACACGCACGGCACAGCGGACACACCAGGAACCGCGGTGTTGGCCGTCGAATGGCGCTAGCTGCGCAGCATTTGTGCACCGCCGCCGTCAGTGTCAGCCAGTTTGCCGTGGCATACGGAGCTCCATCGCAGTCTTTAACACTGGTAGCATGCCGCGACAGCGTGGACGTGAACCGTATGTGCAGTTGACGGACTTAGAGCGAGGGCGTATAGTGGGCATGCGGGAGGCCGGGTGGACGTACCGCCGAATTGCTCAACACGTGGGGCGTGAGGTCTCCACAGTACATCCATGTTGTCGCCAGTGGTCGGCGGAAGGTGCACGTGCCCATCGACCTGGGACCGGACCGCAGCGACGCACGGATGCACGCCAAGACCGTAGGATCCTACGCAGTGCCGTAGGGGACCGCACCGCCACTTCCCAGCAAATTAGGGACACTGTTGCTCCTGGGGTATCGGCGAGGACCATTCGCAACCGTCTCCATGAAGCTGGGCTACGGTCCCCCACACCGTTAGGCCGTCTTCCGCTCACGCCCCAACATCGTGCAGCCCACCTCCAGTGGTGTCGCGACAGGCGTGAATGGAGGGACGAATGGAGACGTGTCGTCTTCAGCGAGGAGAGTCGCTTCTGCCTTGGTGCCAATGATGGTCGTATGCGTGTTTGGCGGCGTGCAGGTGAGCGCCACAATCAGGACTGCATACGACCGAGGCACACAGGGCCAACACCCGGCATCATGGTATGGGGAGCGATCTCCTACACTGGCCGTACACCACTGGTGATCGTCGAGGGGACACTGAATACTGCACGGTACATCTAAACCGTCATCGAACCCATCGTTTTACCATTCCTAGACCGGCAAGGGAACTTGCTGTTCTAACAGGACAATGCACGTCCGTATGTATCCCGTGCCACCCAACGTGCTCTAGAAGGTGTAAGTCAACTACCCTGGCCAGCAAGATCTCCGGATCTGTCCCCCATTGAGCATGTTTGGGACTGGATGAAGCGTCGTCTCACGCGGTCTGCACGTCCAGCACGAACGCTGGTCCAACTGAGGCGCCAGGTGGAAATGGCATGGCAAGCCGTTCCACAGGACTACATCCAGCATCACTACGATCGTCTCCATGGGAGAATAGCAGCCTGCATTGCTGCGAAAGGTTGATATACACTGTACTAGTGCCGACATTGTGCATGCTCTGTTGCCTGTGTCTATGTGCCTGTGGTTCTGTCAGTGTGATCATGTGATGTATCTGACCCCAGGAATGTGTCAATAAAGTTTCCCCTTCCTGGGACAATGAATTCACGGTGTTCTTATTTCAATTTCCAGGAGTGTATGTGTGCTTTTGGATGGAATGCACAACAGTATGCTCAAATAACGATTAATAATGACACATACAATATTTTACGGATAATTATAGTACATACACATACATATTCGTACATACTGGTATCGTTCAGATTTACGTAAACTGACTGTACCTATGCAAGCAGTTCTGTTATATTAAGTAACTGAATATGGCCCTAGAGTGCCAGATTCCTTAGGGTTCCCTGGTAAAGATAATCAGTTTTCAAGAAGAAGGTAGCAGTGCCCGACAAATATAAAAGGAACTGAAGATTTCCATCAGCAGAGTTGTCAAGACCGTACATAGGCAACGAGATACTGGCTACTATGATGATCGTCCTCACCCAGTAACACGCAGGAAAATATCAGAAGGACAGGGAAAGTACAGGGAAAGTATTTGGTAGTGACCAGTAAGCGTAAAAGATTCCAAATGTCCTTGAACTGGCTGCTGAACTACGCACAACTAGGGATAGACTAGAGCGAATGAGTCAACATAGAGACGGTGCCTGGCAAAAAAAATCCAGGGTTATGTAGCAGCAAGGAAGCCATTGTTGCGCCCTGAAAGACTTCAGTGGGCTGTGACACGCCAACATTCGGCAGCAGGGGATTGGGAAAGAGTCTTGTTCGCTGATGAATCCAAGTTAGAAATATTTTGAAGTAAACCCCGTTAATTCGTATGCCGTTTTATCCCACGAACGCTAATCCCAACTGTGAATCGTGGACGGGGTTCTGTGAGAGTATGGAGATCTTTTGGAGGGAGTGGAAGATTTTGTGAAAGTAGATGGGAAAATGGACCAAAAGGATTATCATGCGATTCTCCATCGACCTACCGAGACATCTGGTTTCCGTCTGATTGGGAAAGGGTCTGTTTTGTAGCAAGACTACGGCCTGAAACATAATCCCTCTTGTGTGAGAACTTTGTGAAGTCTCTAGAGGATCAGAAAATTTTGAAAAACATGGAATGGCCTCCACTGTGCACTGTTTCAACCCAATCGAGCTGCTATGGGATTAATTAGGCAGGTGGATCCGAAAACGGCGAATCATGAGTGGGACATGCTTGTGGGAGGTCCTGCAACTGCAGCACTGGCAAAGTTGACCCGTCGCATGCCGAGAGTATGTAAGGCAGTGATGAAAGTAAAGGATAGCTATTTTGAGGAATCTGAAATTTAATAGTTACCTTTACCTATGTGTTGTTTTAGCTTCATAAACATTTAGAACACAATAAAATGCAGTTTTATAAACTATTTTCTCTTCATTGTCCATAATCACTTGGTGTTTACAAACTTATGGAGGTTAGTGTATTTCTCCATGTTACCAACCGCAAAATTAGCGAAAGAGTTTCAAAACTGGATTCTGTCAGACCTCTATCCTCATTATAAATTCACTTGGAGAAATAACATTGTTTTCTAGTCGGTCATCAGTTTCAGTTTTTTTCCCTAAAAACAGCTGTAGTAAAGAAATAATAACTGGTTTTGCCATGTTTGGATCGACGTGCAGCCTTAAACGACATTATAAATGTCTTTTAAATGTTTGCCTTCCAATTAAAATACGTGTAGTTACTTCATTAAAATATGCAAGCCCGGCGTCCGGCAGTCGGAGGACAGGTTGTCCGGAACGTGTTCCACCAACAGCCCCATGCCGTAATAGGAGAGCGAGCCAGATTGGAACGGACGATTCCTTTTTCAACACACCGCCTGAGCCGTAATGCCATAATTGTGGCGGCGCACGCGCTTGTGCGTCCGAATTTAAAGGCGATTACCGGGGGGTGCCGTTTAACGTGCCTCTGTGTAATCTGGGGCTGGCGGTCGGAGGAGATATTCATGCGAGCGAGGCCGTCGTCCCTCAGATAATTAATTGTGACGGCGGCCAGACTCATCCGCGCTGTTTTATTAGTTTTCGTGTCGTTTCGAAGTAAATTCTTCCAGATTTCAGACTGAGTGACGTGGCGGCTGTTCGAGAGTGCTAAAAGACACACAGATGAGGCCACCACAATTACGTCGGAAGGTAACGTTGTTTGCACATTGTAGGTTTGCCAGCGCTGATTCACGGTTTATTATATAAATGAACATCTCACGTAAATACAGCGGTATTGAATTTCACATTTCGTTTTGCCGTAAAAGTGAAGTTGGGCTAGTACTTAACGGCTCTTTGCATCTGAACACTCGACTGTTCTGACACCATTACAATCATAATCTTAAGCAGTATATTTTATTGTGGGATGTATAGCTGATACTGGCATATTTGCAATCCCAAATTTTTTATTCCTTTTATCTCTATATCTTTTATAATATTCTTAGTTGCATGTGCTTTACTCAAGTATATCTTTTGACTTGCCTAACATTCATATGTTTTGCTGTGGCTTCTAATTTTTCTGGGTTTCTAGTTATCCTGAGACTCGATTTCAGTATACCTGTATCCTAATTTTGCATTTTTGCAGACGCAGTTGTGCAGTTTACATGTATTCTGCTTAATCCACCAAAAATTACTTCCCAAGGGTCTTTCATACATTTTTCAAAAATGGTTCAAATGGCTCTGAGCACTATGGGACTCAACTTCTTAGGTCATCAGTTCCCTAGAACTTAGAACTACGTAAACCTAACTAACCTAGGGACATCACATACATCCACGCCCGAGGCAGGATTCGAACCTGCGACCGCAGCGGTCTCGCGGTTCCAGACTGTAGCGCCTAGAACCGCTCGGCCACTCCGGCCGGCCATACATTTTTACTCCCCTTTGCTATTAGACTGTATACGTTATGTTCTTTAATTTTTGAATTGTTACTCTCCTCCGATCATTAAAACCCATTTACATAAGCATATTATTTATATTTTTAATAAGTAATTTTATTAGTTTCACAAGCTGCGACATTGTCGCGAATAAAACAGTGACCTGTATATTCAATAAGTTTTCTTTAATTTACGTCTATGGTCACAAACTTTATGTTAACAGATTACCGGTTTCGGTCTATAATGAATGTTTTATAAAGGCAAAGTCCTAATGTACTGCAGCCATAATGGCATCGTCAGATGTTAAAAGCAAAATCAGCACCAGCATAGTCAAATACATATGCAGTAGTGAACAGTAGCGCTACTGACAACATGACTCGTGCACATGATGTTATTTATATATATTTGACGATGCTGGTGCTGATTTTGCATTTAACATTTAACAACGCCACTATGGCTGCAGTACATTAGGACTTTGTTTTTATAAAACAGACTTGATGATGGTCATTAAAGACCGAAACCGGTAATCTGTTAACAAAAGCCGGACGGTGTGGCCGAGCGGTTCTAGGCGCTACAGTCTGGAACCGCGCTACCGCTACGCTCGCAGGTTCGAATCCTGCCTCGGGCATGGATGTGTGTGCTGTCCTTAGGTTAGTTAGGTTTAAGTAGTTGTAAGTTCTAGGGGACTGATGACCTCAGAAGTTAAGTCCCACAGTGCTCAGAGCCATTTGAACCATTTTGTTAACAAAGAGTTTGTGACCATAGACGTAAATTAAAGAAAATTTTATTAGTTTTCCACTGTTTGTGTCTGTAACTCATTACTACATTCGGCTATTAAGATGACTCTGAACAAGCTCTCTTCCCATGTTGCCATCTGCTGTGAGCAGCGCACACCAGCTGTGCATCTCTTGTAGTCCGATAGCCAGTATTATTTGTGCTGCCAGAATATGTACAACGGCATTTCTTATATGATTACATTTTGTGATGCATTTCTATGGGCCTGATCCCGTGTTTGGTGTCTTTTGGAGTGTGCTATATACTCTACAAGGTAATCTACTGTCTCTTTGTTTTGCAGTACGTAGCTTATAGGCGTAAGCAGATTACCTGCCTTGAATGCCGTTTTGATTATCTTTTGGTTCTTTTTATTTTAATAGTGCACTGCGCGAAGTCTGTGAAAACTCGACAAGGGCAACTACCTAAGAAGGTCTTTTATATATTTTAAACGTGAATTCCCATGTACTCAACACAATTTTACGTATACCAGTAAGTTGTTAAAAAAAAGAAAAGAAAAGAAAAAAATAAATACTGTTGTGCGTATTGCTGTATTTTATAGACAAGGTCAGTTACTGGCTTCTGAATGCGTTTGGCTGTTATGTCTCATTCATTTTTATTTTAAAAGAGCGCTACGGAATCTTCTTAAAATGTTGACAATGGTGTTTGCCTGCTAAGGCATATGCGTGGATGGCAGCCTATGTGTTTAAAGCTTCTTATGCCAGTAAGTGTGTTTTAATATTGTAGTCCGAAGTTTCACTAAATCGGTGTCACGCCATTTTTAAGAAAAAAATGTATTTTCTTTTGTAGGCCAATGTGAAGACGCTTCAATCAAGGCGAAACGCATTATTCGCAAAATAAGAAATAATGAAGCCTGTTTTGCAATCAAGACTGGTCATCTCTGCAAAACATTTATCTCTTGTTGCTGGATCATAGCATCATGAATTGAATAATTTTTTCTATTGCTATCTTAGCTTCTTTCAAATCCAACTCTGTGCAACCATCTTGCCAGCTTTCCACACAGTCGGCGTTTCCGTGCACTGTTCTCAGTATCGACGAAATAGATGACATAGCAAACTGTTCAGAAGAAGTTACGCACTAAACAGCTGCGTTATTTCCGTTATTTGTGTTATCTTAATCGGAAACCACAGTCTCAATTGGCTTTTGTTCAGCCACCTTTACAATGAAAGTAAAAGTAGACTTTCATTCTTAGTGGAGTTCAGTAGAGACCGTTGTGTCTTCAATCTTGCACGGGACAGTGTGGCTTGTGTACACTGTTCAGTCTGTCAGCATGCCTCGAAGTAGTTTCATTTCAAACATAAAAGGGTTGTCAACACGAAACATTGCACTGAAATTGGTGTACACAACAGCAAGGTCATCCGAACAGTTAGCCGCTGTTTTGGGGTACACAACGTTGTAGATGTGCTTTGCAATGGTCGCTATCGGTCGAGATCACCAGCAAATGAGCGCTCCATGCAATCTGTGGCTACTAGGTACCCTGATTGGTCTAAAGATGGCGTCTTTGACTATTAATCAAAACGTCCTACGTCTCAGAGTCGACCCCAAACCACTGCGAAAGTTTTGAATAAAAAATTATCAGCATTGGCGGACGAAGAGTTCTAGTATTAGGAGTCATCCTCATGGCGCTAACGGCCTTATCAAAATTGGCGAAGGAGCGGACAGAGTTTCAGTGTACTCTCTTGCCCTTAAAAGGCGGAAGAATCAGCAATGATCAACAGCATGAGGTTGCAGAAGTTAACAGCAACCACTGAATTAAAGACGCATTATATGTATCCAAAGGGCATGTAACTGAATAAGTGTCATGATGATCTCTCCACTGGCAAAAGATTCCGCATAAGACCATCATTCGGATCTCCGGAAGGGGACTGCCAAGGGGAAGGTCGCCATGAGAAAAGTGGAATAACCAACGAAAGGGTAACGTTCTACGAATCGGAGCATGGAATTTCAGAAGTTTAAACGTAGGAGGAAAGGTGGAAAATCTCAAAAGTGGAATGCAATGGCTCGATGTAATAGCGCTCAGTAAAGTAAACTGGAAATAAGGTACATATTTCTGGTCAGCCATATACAGGGTAACATCAGCAGCAGAAAATGGTATCACGGGATTAGGATCCGTTATGAGTAAGAAAGTAGGATAGAGGCGGAGCTACTTTGAACACATCAGTGATAGAGTTGTTGTCATCACATTCGACAGCAAACCGACGCCGACAATCAAGTCAAGTATACATGCCAACGTCTCAAACAGAAGATGAAGAGACGGAGGAAGTGTACGAGGATACTGAACGGGTAATTCAGTATGCAAATGGAGATGAAAATCTACAACGCAGAAAAAGATAGATTGCTACTTTCCGTGAAGATGACACGTTGAGTAGCAGACAGCTACAAGTAAAAGACACTTGCAAAAAGCTTTCGGCCACAGCCTTCGACAGAAAAAGAGAAGCTCAGACTATTCATTCACACAAGCAAGCACACGTCGCACACGTGTCCGGCAGCTTCGGCCCGAACTGCCAGAGTTGGTGGTCACGCGTGCGTGACGACTGCTTCCTTGTGTGAATGAGTGGCGTGTGTTTCTCTTTTTCTGACGAAGACTGTGGCTAAAAGCTTTATGTAAGTGTCTTTTAATTGTGCCTGTCTGCAGTTCAACGTGTTATCTTCACAGTACTAGCAATCTTTCTTTTCCTACGTTATTGAAATTCCTACCTGGAGTTTCCATCGTTGGAGATGACACTATAATAGTCATGGGTGACGGAAAGCAGTTGCAGGGGAAGGAATAGAAGAAAGGGGGGGGGGGGGGAATATGGGCTTGTTAGTAGGAACTAGAGAGGAGAAAGACTAACTTCTACAATAAATTTCAGATGGTAGTAGCGAAAACTCCGTTCAAGAATCACATGAGGAGGAGGTATACTTGGAAAAGACCCGGAGACGCGGGAAGAATCCAACTGGATTACATAATGGTCAGACAGAGATTCCGAAATCAGATACTGGATTGTACTCAGGAGCGGATATAGATTCAAATCACAACTTAGTAATGATGAAGAGAAGATTAAGAAAATCGTCCGAAAGAATCGGTGTGTAAGGAAGTGGGATATTGAAGCACTTAGGAATGACGAGACGCTCTAGAAGTTCGCCAAGGATGTGGATACTGCGATAAGAAAACCAGAGCAGGCAGTTCAGTTAAAGAGTTGTGGACACCTCTAAAATGGCAATCACAGATGTCGGAGAGTCAGAAATAGGTACAAAGAAGGTAACTCCTAAGAAACAGTGGACAACAGAAGAAATATTTCAGCAGACCGACGAAGGGAGAAAGTACAAAAATATTCAGAGAAAGACAGTAACACAGCAATATGAATACCTTAGGAATGAAATAAACGGGATATGCGAGGCAGCCAAGACAAAATGGCTACAGGAAAGATGTGAAGAAATTGAAATAGAAATTATCATCTGAAGTACTGACTCAGCATATAGAAAACTCAAAACAACCTTCGGTGAAATTAAATGCAAGAATGGTAACATTTAACAGTGCAATGGAAATGCCACCGTTAAACGCAAAAGAGAGAGCGAATAGGCGGAAAGTATACACTGAAGGATTCTATGAGGGGGAGGAGTTGTTTGATGTGATAGAAGAAAATATTGGAGTCGATATGGATGATACAGGATTAGAGTCCAAATTTAAAACATCCCTGGAAGACTTGAGGTCACGAAAGGCAGAAGGGACAGACAACATACCATCGGTATTTCTAAAATCATTGGGGGCACTGGCAACCAAACGACTGTTCAAATTAGTATGTAGAATCTATGAGACTGGCGAAATACCGTGAGACATTTGGAGAAACATCATGCACACATTTCTGAAGATAGCAATCCGCTGGTTAGTGCGAAAACGATCGCGCAATCAACTTAGCAGCTCATGCATCCAAGCTGCTAACAAGAACAATATATAGGAGTAAGGAAGAGAAAATTGAGGATCACTTAGATGACCATCAGCTTGGCTTTAGGAAGGGTAAATATGCCAAGGGGCAGTTCTCACCTTGCGCTTGGTACTGGAAACAAGGTTGAAGAAAAATCTGGAAAAAGCATTCGACAATGTAAAATGGTACAAGATTTTCAAAATTCTGAGAACAATAGAAGTAACCTGTAGGGAAAGATGGGTAATATAATATACAAGATTATTCCAAATGATCGATCCATTTTCAAAAATTTGTATCTACTCAAGTACAGGTCCAAAACGAACAAGCTGTATACCAGTGAAAAGAGGAAGTTTCAAAATTTTTGCGGGCGGCGGCGGGCGGGGGGTGTTGGTTTAAGAAGCAGCCGATAGAGTTCGCGCGACAATAGGGCCGTCATTCCGTTTCACTGTCAGTTTTGAGTGAGATGGCAACTGTGCTGCACAAGGTTTCCTGTGTTCTTGAGTTTGCGAAAAGCGAGTCCCAAATTGAAGTGCATCGGGCATTTCGTACGAAATTCGATATTCAACCACCAACTATCAAAAGCATTAGCCGTTGGTTTAAGTATTTTAAACAGACTGGGAGTGTGAGCAAAGGAAAAAGCACAGGCCGACCGCGTGTGTGAGAGGATGATGGAATATCACAAACCAATGAATGGAAAGTTCTGGGTTGGCGTTTGCTGTAGAAGAGAATTTAAATAAAAAGAAATAAATCAGTTTATATTTGGAAATTTATTTTAACATTGATCATTGAAATTTCAGCATATTAAACTTGATTCATATCAAACTGGTGCCTTATTTAGGATTGTGAAAATGTGAGTTTGTAATCTAACAGAACACATCAAATATGGAGCCAAGATTGGGAGACTGCATACAACACTGCATTCACAAAATAACAGACGAAGAACTTTGAAACATATGCAAGAAGAAATTAACCACTACCAACCGATTCAATTTTCACCCAAAGAAGTTACGTTCGTAACGCAGTCCTGTCCGTCATGTAATTACCACACACTAGTATACTAAATTCATACTAACTCTCTGTGAAATCTTCCCGAAAAGAACAGCTGAGGGCTACTTTGATGATTACACCACATGCTTCACGTGGTCAACTTGGTTTACACAAAGAGTGTAACTCCACAATAATTTTGATAATTAAAATAAATTAGATCGAAAAGCAATTTACAAAAGAAAAACCTCGAACTGGTTACTAACGTCTTACTATTAACCTGATGGGTCAAACAATTGTATAAGCACGTGGTACTGATCTCGCAAAGTACACCCCACGTGGGTTGAACATAAAGAAAAGTTGCTATATTGGAAAATATTGTCAAGACGAGACGTTATAATCTCACGCACATTCGCATTTAAGATTGATGATCTTAGTTAGAGTTACTGATCAACATGTGGTTCCACTTTACTCACAAAGTAGTGACAAAGCAACTACCGGAATATATTCTGAACTTCACACTCGAATTACACTGCGTTGCAATTTAAGATAACATTAGATATTTTAGAGCTAAACCTGAAATAAAGGTGATTAAATTTTCAGTTAGGCTGAACTTAAGAAATCCATTGTCCTACGGACTTAGCAGACACGCGCTTAGCCAGAGATCTTACCACTTCAGGCGCTCGCCATGGACAGACAACCGTGGTCCCTTTCTGAGGGTGGCTCACAAATACCAACGGAAGTGGCCAGAGGGGCAGCTTCCTATACCAACATGACAAGGGACGGACAGGACCATACTAAGAATAGAAACCTCTATGCTCTCAGAAAGCGTAGCTACCTGTTCCGACGTTGGTCCTACGGTTCTCTAGCAGACAGGCTTGTCTGCTACCCTCAAGCATGCAACTAGAAATACATTTGCTCATTCATCCTCTCACACAGAAGGGAAGGGGGATGACAGTATCTTATCATATACAGTATATAAAAGAAAGCGGATGTAGGTTCCGTATGAGACTGTGTGACATGAATTACAAATAAACTGTGTTTTAAAGTGTAGTAGTGTGACAGCTCGTTCTTGTTTATGTGTAAAAGTAACATGTTTCACTACTCAGTCTCCTCCCAGATAGTCAGAAACGCCACAGTAAATTTAGAAGAGGAATTTATGCCGTAAATGACAACAGATTTAAGATATTAACCTGAAAGGAATCCAACAGAGACCTTTCATAACCCCAACGCTCCGGGAAAAGACTGTGCAGGGAGTTTTCTGGCCATGCTAGGACATTCCCAAGCAGGCTTCTCACACCCAACTTAAACCAAAAATGTAAAGAAAAGGCAAAATGTCACCAGCTACTTGCTAAAACGCAATAATTTCAACACATCTTTAGAATATACCAATTTCAAAGAGAAAAAAAAAAAAAAAACAATCTGTGACACCTATTTAAAAGATAGTGTAGACCTAATTCGGTCAGCAAGTAAAAACAATGGTTCCTGTGTCATTAATATGAAAACAATTTCTGGTTGTTACCCTTATGGAGTTCACCAGTATTTGCTCATTGCAAGAGCCAACTGATCACAGGAAAATTTATGACTCCAGAATGAGATTTTTACTCTGCAGCGGAGTGTGCGCTGATGTGAAACTTCCTGGCAGATTAAAACTGTGTGCCCGACCGAGACTCGAACTCGGGACCTTTGCCTTTCGCGGGCAAGTGCTCTACCAACTGAGCTACCGAAGCACGACTCACGCCCGGTACTCACAGCGTCACTTCTGCCAGTACCTCGTCTCCTACCTTCCAAACTTTACAGAAGCTCTCCTGCGAACCTTGCAGAACTAGCACTCCTGAAAGAAAGGATATTGCGGAGACATGGCTTAGCCACAGCCTGGGGGATGTTTCCAGAATGAGATTTTCACTCTGCAGCGGAGTGTGCGCTGATATGAAACTTCCTGGCAGATTAAAACTGTGTGCCCGACCGAGACTCGAACTCGGGACCTTTGCCTTTCGCGGGCAAGTGCTCTACCAACTGAGCTACCGAAGCACGACTCACGCCCGGTACTCACAGCTTTACTTCTGCCAGTACCTCGTCTCCTACCTTCCAAACTTTACAGAAGCTCTCCTGCGAACCTTGCAGAACTAGCACTCCTGAAAGAAAGGATATTGCGGAGACATGGCTTAGCCACAGCCTGGGGGATGTTTCCAGAATGAGATTTTCACTCTGCAGCGGAGTGTGCGCTGATATGAAACTTCCTGGCAGATTAAAACTGTGTGCCCGACCGAGACTCGAACTCGGGACCTTTGCCTTTCGCGGGCAAGTGCTCTACCAACTGAGCTACCGAAGCACGACTCACGCCCGGTACTCACAGCTTTACTTCTGCCAGTACCTCGTCTCCTACCTTCCAAACTTTACAGAAGCTCTCCTGCGAACCTTGCAGAACTAGCACTCCTGAAAGAAAGGATATTGCGGAGACATGGCTTAGCCACAGCCTGGGGGATGTTTCCAGAATGAGATTTTCACTCTGCAGCGGAGTGTGCGCTGATATGAAACTTCCTGGCAGATTAAAACTGTGTGACCGACCGAGACTCGAACTCGGGACCTTTGCCTTTCGCAGGCAAGTGCTCTACCAACTGAGCTACCGAAGCACGACTCACGCCCGGTACTCACAGCTTTACTTCTGCCAGTACCTCGTCTCCTACCTTCCAAACTTTACAGAAGCTCTCCTGCGAACCTTGCAGAACTAGCACTCCTGAAAGAAAGGATATTGCGGAGACATGGCTTAGCCACAGCCTGGGGGATGTTTCCAGAATGAGATTTTCACTCTGCAGCGGAGTGTGCGCTGATATGAAACTTCCTGGCAGATTAAAACTGTGTGCCCGACCGAGACTCGAACTCGGGACCTTTGCCTTTCGCGGGCAAGTGCTCTACCAACTGAGCTACCGAAGCACGACTCACGCCCGGTACTCACAGCTTTACTTCTGCCAGTACCTCGTCTCCTACCTTCCAAACTTTACAGAAGCTCTCCTGCGAACCTTGCAGAACTAGCACTCCTGAAAGAAAGGATATTGCGGAGACATGGCTTAGCCACAGCCTGGGGGATGTTTCCAGAATGAGATTTTCACTCTGCAGCGGAGTGTGCGCTGATATGAAACTTCCTGGCAGATTAAAACTGTGTGCCCGACCGAGACTCGAACTCGGGACCTTTGCCTTTCGCGGGCAAGTGCTCTACCAACTGAGCTACCGAAGCACGACTCACGCACGGTACTCACAGCTTTACTTCTGCCAGTACCTCGTCTCCTACCTTCCAAACTTTACAGAAGCTCTCCTGAGAACCTTGCAGAACTAGCACTCCTGAAAGAAAGGATATTGCGGAGACATGGCTTAGCCACAGCCTGGGGGATGTTTCCAGAATGAGATTTTCACTCTGCAGCGGAGTGTGCGCTGATATGAAACTTCCTGGCAGATTAAAACTGTGTGCCCGACCGAGACTCGAACTCGGGACCTTTGCCTTTCGCGGGCAAGTGCTCTACCAACTGAGCTACCGAAGCACGACTCACGCCCGGTACTCACAGCTTTACTTCTGCCAGTACCTCGTCTCCTACCTTCCAAAATCTGCCAGGAAGTTTCATATCAGCGCACACTCCGCTGCAGAGTGAAAATCTCATTCTGGAAACATCCCCCAGGCTGTGGCTAAGCCATGTCTCCGCAATATCCTTTCTTTCAGGAGTGCTAGTTCTGCAAGGTTCGCAGGAGAGCTTCTGTAAAGTTTGGAAGGTAGGAGACGAGGTACTGGCAGAAGTAAAGCTGTGAGTACCGGGCGTGAGTCGTGCTTCGGTAGCTCAGTTGGTAGAGCACTTGCCCGCGAAAGGCAAAGGTCCCGAGTTCGAGTCTCGGTCGGGCACACAGTTTTAATCTGCCAGGAAGTTTCATATCAGCGCACACTCCGCTGCAGAGTGAAAATCTCATTCTGGAAACATCCCCCAGGCTGTGGCTAAGCCATGTCTCCGCAATATCCTTTCTTTCAGGAGTGCTAGTTCTGCAAGGTTCGCAGGAGAGCTTCTGTAAAGTTTGGAAGGTAGGAGACGAGGTACTGGCAGAAGTAAAGCTGTGAGTACCGGGCGTGAGTCGTGCTTCGGTAGCTCAGTTGGTAGAGCACTTGCCCGCGAAAGGCAAAGGTCCCGAGTTCGAGTCTCGGTCGGGCACACAGTTTTAATCTGCCAGGAAGTTTCATATCAGCGCACACTCCGCTGCAGAGTGAAAATCTCATTCTGGAAACATCCCCCAGGCTGTGGCTAAGCCATGTCTCCGCAATATCCTTTCTTTCAGGAGTGCTAGTTCTGCAAGGTTCGCAGGAGAGCTTCTGTAAAGTTTGGAAGGTAGGAGACGAGGTACTGGCAGAAGTAAAGCTGTGAGTACCGGGCGTGAGTCGTGCTTCGGTAGCTCAGTTGGTAGAGCACTTGCCCGCGAAAGGCAAAGGTCCCGAGTTCGAGTCTCGGTCGGGCACACAGTTTTAATCTGCCAGGAAGTTTCATATCAGCGCACGCTCCGCTGCAGAGTGAAAATCTCATTCTGGAAACATCCCCCAGGCTGTGGCTAAGCCATGTCTCCGCAATATCCTTTCTTTCAGGAGTGCTAGTTCTGCAAGGTTCGCAGGAGAGCTTCTGTAAAGTTTGGAAGGTAGGAGACGAGGTACTGGCAGAAGTAAAGCTGTGAGTACCGGGCGTGAGTCGTGCTTCGGTAGCTCAGTTGGTAGAGCACTTGCCCGCGAAAGGCAAAGGTCCCGAGTTCGAGTCTCGGTCGGGCACACAGTTTTAATCTGCCAGGAAGTTTCATATCAGCGCACACTCCGCTGCAGAGTGAAAATCTCATTCTGGAAACATCCCCCAGGCTGTGGCTAAGCCATGTCTCCGCAATATCCTTTCTTTCAGGAGTGCTAGTTCTGCAAGGTTCGCAGGAGAGCTTCTGTAAAGTTTGGAAGGTAGGAGACGAGGTACTGGCAGAAGTAAAGCTGTGAGTACCGGGCGTGAGTCGTGCTTCGGTAGCTCAGTTGGTAGAGCACTTGCCCGCGAAAGGCAAAGGTCCCGAGTTCGAGTCTCGGTCGGGCACACAGTTTTAATCTGCCAGGAAGTTTCAAATTTATGACTGTTTATTAACAAGTAAAATTTATGAAAATAGCAAAGGTGCCACAGCAATTAAAAAAAATGAAAATAACATCAGTATTATAATGCAGAACAATACAATGCACAATCCACAAAAGCAAAAAAAGTGGTTATCACAAAAAAATTCTATATCTTATAAAACTAATAATTTGTAGAATTAAAATAACTTTGTGGCACTAATTTAATCACTCTCCTATATTTCAGTTAGTTAGCAAACAATGTCCACTGTGTCATTATACTGAAACTACAATTAATTATGTGATTGTTACCCTTAAGGGGTTCCTCACAGTAAATATGCCCCATGCAAAGGCTAATCGATCACAGTCCGATGAGAATGAGTAGCTATCTGACTGATAAATGAAGCAATGTCACTTCAATGAATTTACGAAACAAAATATCACAAATCTAATACATCACACAAGAACAAGCATTGATCAATAAAACAGCTCTGAAAGTACAATAGTCAACATCTAAAAAAAAAACACCAATAAATGAAACACCTGCAAAATACAAGAGTCAAAGTCTAAAAAAAAAACAATAAATAGAACACCTGCAAAATACAAGAGTCAGTCTAATAAACACCAATAAATCGAACCCCTGCAAAACACACAAGTCAAAGTTTCTCTGACAGAAACACACATATATGCATTGAACTAAGAACCATATAATCACTGTTCACTGACACACTCAGTAGTTCCACTGTTCCGAGGCACAATATAATGGGAAGGGGGGGGGGGGGGGTTCGTCGCCACAGCTGTCAGAAGGGATTTTTGTCCATCTGTTACGTGCAATCCCGCCGTCTCTGCCTTCTCATGAAGTTTCTCTTGGTGGCCCGTATCATGTACATCTCGATTTGGTTCCATGTTTGTGTTGACAAATTCGTGCGGTATCCTTGTTTGACACGACACGCCAGGTTGATATTCCTGGGCAAGGATGACACTTAATGGCTCTTCTTTGTGCCACCCTTAGCTACCAGCGAACATCGAACTATGATTTACTGTTGCCTGACAGTGGGCATCCGCCAGGAAATGTTGATAGGCGTCGTTGAAGTCTGCCAGTTTCTCTGGACAGTATGTGTCAAAAGGCTCCACGCCCCTTGTGTTGTTACATTCTTGAGTTATCCTCAATTGGCTCACCGGTTTGATATTCCTGGGCAAGGATGACACTTAATGGCTCTTCTTTGTGCCACCCTTAGCGACCAAAGAACATTGAACCACGGTTTACTGTCGCTTGACAGTGGGCATCCGTCAGGAAATGTTGATAGGCGTCGTTGAAGTCTGCCAATTTCTCTGGAGAGTAGGTGTCAAAAGGCTCCACGCCCCTTTATCCTCTGTCTTCGGTCGTTTCACCGCGGCCGTCTCGGCACGGTCGCGTGCGTGTGGTGCATTGCCAGCAGATGGATTTCTGCGTGGTGGACCGCTCGGCCATCTCAGGTCATTGCCTCCATGAAGGGTCGCACTGGTGCGGCCGGCCATTAGCTCCAGGCACAAGGGAAAGTGTTTGTCCCGTACCCTTCTTTTGTTGTGACCACGCTCCCAAAGTGGCCCGGTTGACAGTGTGTCCTGCTGGGAAACCCGCCAGTTTACAACTAGCCCTCCTCCTCGCTGCTCCCGCTGTCACGTAAGAGTTTAGCCGGTTCGCTTTCACGTTCTCAACTGCATTCACAGAAATTGTTCATCATAGTTATGTGATTACAAAATGTCATAAATAATACCACTTAGTATTGTCTTTCACAATTTTTAAGAAGAAAAGTGAGACTTAATTTTTTTTAAATAAAAGAAGTTAGATGAATCGACAATATAAAATTAAAAGTTAAATGACTTGACAATATAAAAAATAAAAGTGAAATGCCTTGACAGTATAAAAATCTTTGGTGTGACGTCATAAGCGAGTGACTGCATGTGAGATCGCTCTAAAAGTTTTCATATATTTTTAGGTTTCAGATACATATTTTAACGGTTTTTGTGATAATATTTACTATATAAGTGACGTATTAGTGGTTTCTTCATTCACCTCTGCCTTTCTTGTGTTGTGACCTGATATTTGTGTTTCGTATCGAGCAACTTAACCTCCTGCCTGTGTTTACATTCCGCGCTGAGCAGTTGCAGCTGTAGCAGCGCATCGAAAGCTAAGCACTAATTAATTGTTTGTGTATAGTGGTTTATTTAGGAACTTTAGTAGTCTTCAACCGGTGTTCTTGGGGCTTTCTGGTGAAATAATTTCAGAAGAACCTTTTGGGAACTGTTTTCAGCTTCTTTACTGTGTCATTAGACGTTTGATTCTCTTTCTGTATTAGTCTTTTGCTATATTCACATTTGTTGTTTATTAATACTGTTAATAATAGTAGTTACTTCCCTTGTAGAGTAAGCTTGTGATTATTGTAGTCAGGTTTTTAACATCTTCTTATTGTAGTAGCGGAACTCAGAAAAAGTAAAATTTTACCATGAGTGAGAAGTGTGGGCTTCGCCGTAGGTTCGTGAGTAGTGGATTGCAGTGTGAGACTTGTTCGAAGTATTTTCACTGGGGGGAATGCAGTGGGGAAGCCAGTGGGCATTCTGGTGAGATCCTCTCCTGGAACTGCAGGTTATGTAGCAAGAGTAAGTTGATAGAGGAGCAGGAGCGTAAGATCTGTGCCCTTCAGGTGCAGTTGAAAAGCGCACAGGACGAGCTAGATAGGATGAGGAGGGAGAAGGGGGATGGGGAATGGGAGCTGGCTGTTGGCAAGAGATCTGCTAGAAGAAGAAGATTTTCAGATAGTTTTACTATTGGTGTTTACAATAGATACGACCAACTGTCAGAGTCTAGTGGAGAGGAATCTCTAGTAGCTGTAGATGTAGGAAGTATGCAGCAGACCTCAGTAGTTACTGTGCCTAGAACAGTTGCAAAGTCGAAGAGGAAGAAGAAGGTTCTGCTGTTAGGTAGTTGTCATGGCAGAGGTGTAGGCCAGCATTTGCAGGAAGTGCTGGGGAGTGAGTACCAGGTCACCAGCATTGTGAAGCCTAATGCAGGGTTGGCTCAGGTGACTGTTAACATAAGGGGTTATGAAGGGATTTTACCAAAGAGGATCAGGTAGTGATTGTTGGTGGGGCTGGTAATAGTATTGATAGGGATGGGGAGTATAACATAGATGGTGACCTGGAAAAGATAGCCACTCATACTGGCAACACGAATGCGCATGTCGTGGAACTGTTTCAGCGTCACGATCGGCCTCATCTTAATACAGCCGCCAGGCATAATAACATGAGACTTGGGGGTGCGCTGATGACAGAAAGCATGGGTCACATTTCAGTGGTTGGTGGAGTCTATCAGCAGGACAGGTTTCACTAGACATGGCCTGCACCTCAACAGGTATGGGAAGGGGAGGTTGGCAAAGCTTATAGGCGACAGCATAGGTGGAGTTGGTGGGATCACTCATGGGAAAATTCCTGCAGTAGTGGGTGTTAGAGCTGCACCTTATATAGATTGAAGTCAGCTGATAGGTATTCCTGCTTAAGGGAAGTCTCTATAACAAGGGAATCACTTTTGACAAAGATTAGGTATCCGAGTAATGAGGGAATTCGTATATTTCATCAAAATATACAAGGCATTAGAGATAAAGTTAGTGAACTTGCGAGGTGCCAGGGCAAGCAGTGTATTTAACGCTAAATTCTAGAATCTACATATGTAAATGATGCTGTAAGCCCCCCTATTCTAACTCCGACTTTTGCTGTTGCACATGGATTAAAAAATATACGCGAACTGACTGTAATCAACCCTGCAAGTGGAGTAGAAAAGAGTTTGGCACGGGCAATAATTTAATTTGATAACTAAGTTAAATAAAGGAAGGTTTCATTAACGTAGTGAGAAATGATGGGTTGCTCTACCGATTAACAGAATGAAAGTTCTGTCCAAAATAACGATATGATTTATTAAGACTAAACACAAAATAATAAACAAAAACACATGAAACATTTATAATACATCAAATTGGCTCGAATTGGATACTCATACAAACACTGTGAAGGTGAAGTTGTCCCTAAACTAGATTGTGAGGTTTAAGACGAAGTGGTATGTGGAGCCAATTCCTTGCCACTCAAATCGTAAGAGAGACACACAGCTAACCCAACATTAATTGCTGCTACTCAAGACAGAACAAAGTTAGAAAAAGACGAACAGGCACGCTCTGCTGAGCTCTGATTGTCACCTAGGAAAATCCCTATCTGCCGGTGCTGCGGACATACATTACCAAACTGTCTTCTTAACTGCTAGAACACGATTTGGCGTGCCGGAGGCGATGGCTGGTTGCTTCGACGTCCTCGACCGAAAGGCGAGAGCCGACTCTACACAAGAGCACCCGTACGGGCCGAACACACAACATTCCCGCCCCCACGACAGTGGCCGTGATTAAACGTTCCAATCAGCAACTCGAAAACCGGCGGAAAATTCCACTCTATTGCCGGAGCACTACCATTCCACCAATGGAGATTCTTGGCGCCAATTTCTGCGCTGATTTTGCTACGTCACGGAGCTATGCCCTGAGCAAGCCAATCACAGTTACTATTTTGCAGAAAGCGTGGGAATTTTCCCGCCACAACTGCCTGGGTACACAAGTCATTCGCACGCCTCGCTGGTAGCCCGCCAGAATGTGTTTTCGCTAAGTTTCTGCAAAGTAACGGAACCTCTAGCCCAGCTGCTACTTCAGGCCCCTCCGGGCGTGTCTTTTGACAATGTCGGCGTCTGGAAAGCATTCACTCGACTCCCTCACAGTCGTCGGCTTAACCCTCTCGAGATCCGCAGAGCTCGCCTGTCACCGGACCACCTGGGTGACGAGAGACGCTGTGTGGGAAGTCCGCATGTGAAGGAATAGCAACTTTATACCGCATGCAATTAGAGACGAAAATCGTAAGATAGAAATATGAGAGGGGGGGTCATGCCACCTCTCAAACTGCTTATAGATGTTGACTCTGAAATTATTGGTATATCCGAACACTTCTTAAATAAGGAGATAATTCGGAGGCTTCCTTTACCAGGATACAGGTTGGCCGGCAGCTTTTCGAGGAGCTCTTTGCGGTGTGGGGGAGTAGCCATGTATGTGAAAAACGGCATCCCATTTGAGTCAATTGATGTTTCAAAGTACTGCACTGAAAAGGTGTTTGAATGTTGTGCAGGTGTGGTTAAACTTAATGGAGCTAAACTTCTGGCTGTTGTTATTTATAGATCCCCAGACTCTGATTTGACATCATTTTTGCTAAAGCTAGAGGAGGTTCTTGGTTCACTTTATAGGAAATACAAAAAGTTAGTTATATGTGGTGACTTCAATATTAATTGTATAAGTGATTGTGCAAGGAAGAGGATGCTGGTAGACCTCTTTAATTCATATAATCTTATGCAAACTGTATTCTTTCCAACGAGAGTGCAAGGGAACAGTAGAACAACCATAGACAACATTTTTGTTCATTCCTCATTACTAGAAGGGCATTCTGTTAGCAAAAAGGTGAATGGCCTTTCAGATCATGATGCACAAATTTTAACTTTAAAAGATTTTTGTGCTGCAACACGTGTTAAATATAGTCATCAGCTGTTCAGGAAAGCTGATCCAGTTGCTGTAGAGACCTTTGTAAACCTTATAAAGGAACAAGAGTGGCAAGATGTTTATAGCGCTGATACAGTAGACGATAAATATAATGCTTTTCTCAAGACTTTTCTCATGCTCTTTGAAAGTTGCTTTCCGTTAGAACGTTTAAAACAGGGTACTAGCACAAACAGGCAGACTGGGTGGCTGACTAGAGGGATAAGAATATCTTGTAGAACAAAGTGGCAATTATATCAAAACGTTAGAAACAGTCAAAATCTAAATGCAGCAGCCCATTACAAACAGTATTGTAAGGTGCTTAAAAATGTTATTAGGAAGGCAAAAAGTATGTGGTATGCAGATAGAATAGCTAAGTCTCAGGATAAAATTAAAACCATATGGTCAGTCGTAAAGGAAGTTGCTGGTCTGCAGAGACAGGTCGAGGATATACAATCAGTGCATAGTGGGAATGTCTGTGTTACTGATAAGTCGCATATATGTATAGTATTTAATAATCACTTTCTGAATATAGCAGGTGAACTAAATAGAAACCTAGTCCCAGCGGGGAATGATATAGCGCTCTTAGAAAAAAGTGTTCTGAGACTGTTACCTGAAATGCTCCTCCATGATACTGACAAGGGGGAGATCGAGTTAATAATTAAATCACTGAAGACCAAGAACTCTCACGGATATGACGGGGTATCTAGCAGAATACTGAAGTATTGTTCTATGTATGCCAGCCCAGTTCTCAGCCATATCTGTAACTTTTCCTTTAGGAGTGGTCGGTTTCCTGACCGATTAAAGTACTTGGTAGTGAAGCCACTTTATAAAAAGGGAGACATTGATAATGTTGACAATTTTAGACCTATTTCTATGCCATCGGTGTTTGCTAAAGTTATCGAGAAGGTTGTATATACAAGGTTACTGGAGCATTTAAATTCATATAATTTGCTGTCAAATGTTCAGTTTGATTTTAGAAATGGTTTAACAACTGAAAATGCTATATTCTCTTTTCTCTGTGAGGTTTTGGACGGATTAAATAAAACGTTGCGAACGCTAGGTGTTTTCTTTGATTTAACGAAGGCTTTTGACTGTGTTGACCACAAAATATTACTGCAGAAGTTGGACCATTATGGAGTAAGGGGAGTAGTTTACAATTGGTTCGCCTCTTACTTTAAGAACAGAAAGCAGAGGGTAATTCTCCGCAATATTGAGAGTGGTAGTGATGTTCAGTCCCAATGGGGCACTGTTAAGTGGGGCGTTCCCCAAGGGTCGGTACTGGGGCCACTGATGTTTCTTATTTATATAAATGATATGCCTTCTAGTATTACAGGTGATTCAAAAATATTTCTGTTTGCTGATGACACCAGCTTGATAGTGAAGGATCTTGTGTGTAATATTGAAACAGTAACAAATAATATAGTTCATGAAATAAGTTCGTGGCTTGTGGAAAATAATTTGATGCTAAATCACAGTAAGACTCAGTTTTTACAGTTTCTGACTCACAATTCAACAAGAACCGATATTTTGATCAGACAGAATAGGCATATTATAAGCGAGACAAAACAGTTCAAGTTCCTAGGCGTTCGGATAGATGGTAAGCTGTTGTGGAAAGCCCATGTCCAGGATCTTGTTCAGAAGCTAAATGCTGCTTTATTTACCATTAGAACAGTATCTGAAATAAGTGACACTTCAACACGAAAAGTAGTCTACTTCGCATATTTTCATACGCTTATGTCTTATGGTATTATTTTTTGGGGTAATTCTTCTGATTCAAAAAGGGTATTTTTGGCTCAAAAACGGGCTGTTCAAGCTATATGTGGTGTAAGTTCAAGAACCTCTTGTCGATCCCTATTCAAAAATCTGGGAATTCTGACATTGCCCTCACAGTATATATTTTCTTTAATGTCGTTTGTTGTTAGCAATATTAGCCTATTCCCAAGAGTTAGCAGCTTTCACTCAGTTAATACTAGGCAGAAATCAAATCTGCATGTAGAAAGCACTTCCTTGACTCTTGTGCAGAAAGGAGTGCAGTATTCTGCTGCATCCATTTTCAATAAGCTACCACAAGAACTCAAAAATCTTAGCAGTAGCCCAAACTCTTAAGTCTAAACTGAAGAGTTTCCTCATGGCTCACTCCTTCTATTCTGTCGAGGAGCTCCTGGAAGAGCGAAAAAATTAAGCAAATTCCAGTGTTACATTGTTGATTTTCTTCATTTAAATTTACGACTTGTCACCTGAATATGTTTTTTTATATTTCATTTTATCTGTTTCTAATATCGTGTTATAATTTCATGTATTGACTCGTTCTATGACCATGGAGACTTCTCCTTAATTTGGTCCCACGGAAAAATAAATGATTAAATAAATAAATAAAATAAAAATTAAATGAACTGACAATATAATATCTAAATCCACATCACTAATGTGGTTCACCTGCGTTTTAATAAATCAAATGCTACTTATTAATTCACTAAAATGAATAGGATTATGCCTTGTGGAAGTATAGGTCAGGACAGCATAGGGTTCACATGTTATTTACACACACACACATGCACACCTGTTGTCTATACTACAAACTAACTACCCATAAACATGTATTACTCAAAATTCTACTTCAATCCACTACTAGTTTATCCAACAAGCTACTTCAATGCTACTCCAACACAGTGTTTATACCACTACAACATTGTTCTAATTCGTCCTCTTCCTGACGCTAGTGGCATATGTCTTGTCACATGATAAATATGGAGAAACTTTCCTTAAACACACACAGTAAAAAGAGCAATGGTTATTTACACGACAAAACATTTATACCAGTTGACACACCTGATAAGAGACTTGCAATTATACATTTATCATACTCATATGTTTTCACACAAAACACTAAGACAATTTCATCTAAAATTACGTTATCACAAGAATTAATCACACAGATGACTCTGAGAAGGGTAATAAATATTTTCGTTATACAGGTTATACTACATTTTCTTACCCATTTCGTTCCTTCTTTAAGTTACCTTTCGCTTCCAAATCAGTTATTTCGCCTGTGGTGGTCATTCTGGATTCATTTCTCATGAATCGCAAAATTGTGGTCACCTCTATTCTGTAAAACAGTTTCATCTTAATATATTGAACTTACAACAGACACATAAGATCCGAATCCTCCTGTAGTTTAAATGACAAATGTTTTGCTTCATCCTTCTTACATTGAACCAAGCTTTCCTTCGGTCCCATAATCAAAATTATTTAATCTTCCTCTACCTTCAAGAGGGAAATTTCCTCAGTACAAATCATATAGGCTGCAGTGCATCCCGCACCAGCGAAAACAGTAAGCTGTAATGCTCACAGCATCAGCAAAACACATAAACGTCGCTTTTCTAGGACAAGTATTAACGCAGAATAATTTTTCAGGCTCTGGCTCAACATCAGTCAAGACTACAGAAAGGATCCATATTTCTGTTCCATTCTCCATTAGCTGAAAAATTGCTCGTATTTGACTACCACAATAATATTTCAGGGCCACGTAAATTACACAAACCACAATTCTTCTTTCACCTTGAAGGGAATCAATATACTGACGAAATCCGCAGACAGCACTTTACATACTCAGCTATAAAAATCAAAAAAGACATATATCATCAATATTAACATATCATCACATATTGGGAAGCAAAATGGTTAAACAATCGTATTATTGCATCTTGTTTTCAAGATTCTAAACTTACTCATTCCTTTCTCAGAGTTCCCCTATCTTAAAACATTCATACAGCACGCATACTGTAGTAAGAGATACTCATTTATACTGACAGATATAGAATAGTAATAGATAGATAGTAGCACTGAAAGCAGAAAATCGGAAACATGGCTACTAACAGCTGGGGACCTGGGTTTGCCAGACCCATAATACCCACAGATCGGATATTACCCTGAGTTTTGCATTAATTCAACACAGATCTTGCTTCTCTCAGGAGCGACTCCTTTCAATTTACACAAAAAAACATAAACAACATTTCACTCGTTCACAACCTTTTATCTTCACCTTTGAACCAACCTAAATCATAATTGCACAAGGAAAGAAAAAAAACATCACTTCAATCAATCACATAGAAACATCTTTATCATTATTTTACCAACATATTGTTCAAAATGCATACGTCACAAATCTAAACTAATCAATTCTTTCTCCTCACCATCCTCTCTAGTTCTCACTGTCCTTTCTACTCATTTGCCATGTCGCTCATTTGTTCTGATTGGGCGCCTTCTGCGCTGATCGTTTGTCATTGCCGGTGTGGGGCGGCGGATAAGTTTGTAAAAATAAATCTAATTACTGGATAAATGCTTGCAAGTTGAATCAGTTTCTGGCTTTTAGAATGTTCTTAGTGCTGTCTTTCGCCGTTCTCAACACTGGCTCTCTATTTACTTTTTAGCGCCCAGAAAGTGATTTAACAAAACGTGGAGCCAGTAATTAGAGATCCTAGTGCCCACTTTATTTGAGAATATCATTATAGCTGCAGCTTATAGCTCTGAGGAATTAGGAGACTGTCCAGGATTTCTAATCAAAAACGGTTTTCCAAAATAGTTGAGTATATTCTGAAATTCACTGATAAAAAACACAAGTATCCCTACAACCTAACTAACAGAGCAGTTCAGAGTCTAATGCGCTGATGCAACTATAAATGTCCGAATTAAATGTTAAAAAGAATGCTCGCCATAATTTGATGAAAATATTTCATCAAACGCCACGCTAAATATTTGGTAGAATGTCTGTCCCGCGACGGCACGTGAAAATACGACAATACGCAAACTGAAACTAGATAATGAAAATCATCCCAGAATTAACACTTCACATGAAATGTTTTCATGGTTCCACGTATCTCTAGTAACTTAATACGGCACCCGAGGCTGTATGTAGCAGTGATACCGACGCGACGCGATTCCCAACACAGATGGCGTGTCATTCAGCGTCTGGAGAGAACTGGGGCCTTCCTTCCTCATGCAGCGTTCTTATATATAAAGCCGCGGTGCGGACGGCTAAGGGAACGCCTGATCAAATCGGCTCTCTCGACTAGCCGCTGGGCTAGTAACGCACCACTTCAAGTTACATAATAATTTATAGCTTCTATTGCTGATGGCCGATGAAGCTCTTAATTTAAACGTGCATTCAGCACGCAGGTAAGTATTGATAATAAAATTTTGACGTGGCTAAGTTAAATATTTTGGGCGAGAGAATTACTTAAATTACACTGCACGCAGTAGATGAGCTCTGAACTGGCCCTTTTGAGATCCGCTATCGCTATAATTTTATAGGTATTAAAAAGAAAGTTTACACATCTTCATAGTCATAGCGGACCTCCAACCTATTTAAATCTAAACATCCTAGCCTTATTTATTAGCCTACTTAATCTATCTTGCTTCCTTCAGTTTTGAGACGAAAACCAGAAAATCATGAATTTCCACTAAAATCTTAATTTGTGAAATTCAAAGTACTATTTTTATTAAATCATTATGAAAGATGAATCTAAATATAAATTTTGAAGTCTCTAGCTCTTTTCTGTTGCGCCAATGATTTTTCCAGAAAAACGTCCAAATTTCGAAAATGGCTGAAGTTATCGAACTGATATTTAACATACATTAATTTAGTATTATTTCTGACATGCTAGAAAAGTTTTAGGTTCTTTGCTTGATTTTTAAAGTATTGCGCAACATTTATGACGTCAGAGCTAGTTACAGCAGACTGGCTGGCACACAATGGAAACTGATGTGAATTTACTACAGCGTGAGTAGGCTGCTTCCCTATATCACCCTCTACTTAAATTTTTTTTTATTTATGAATGTTAATGAATGAAAAAAAATTTAATTACAAAAAAGGGAAGCAAGAGTACAGTTTAACTCCCTATGAAAAATCAAAATTGAAATATAAACCTGTAGAAACATTAAAGAAAACTGATTACCTACATTAATTATTTAAATTGTAGGCATGTTCACTGCCTTTTAAACAATGTCATTACTCAAAATTTTAAGCAAAGTCAATGAAATATTTTGGCATACATATTGCCTTAGACAAACAAACACATACAAATTGAAAAATTATGAAAATCTTAGATCCATTAAATACATTCAATACATTTTTCCATACACAAATTCAAAGAAAATACATAAACAGATGATTATCTCTTAGCAGTCTTTTCTAAACCTGAAAGAAAAGTTCACAAATAATTTTTAAACACGTGGTTGTAGCCGCTTTGGCTGGCGTCCTACACTTCCATTCACAAGGGTAGAGGAGGGGAAGTTGCTATGGTGTGCGTCCTTCATGATCACTCTAAATTACATGGGGGAAAGGGGAGGGGTCACTGTGAGTTGTGTCCAAGTCACTCCACGCTTTCACGCAGGTACCAGGCTGCCATTATCTGGATTGTCCTGTAGAACAAACAAAAAGAGTGCCTCAGACTCTGTTCACTTAATATCTATGGATGGGTCACAATGAAATGGGGATATATACATTTTATCCTTCAATATGTTACTGGAACAAAGTTAACAGAACCTTTTTAATTTTACTCTCACGGTTACTTAACTGTCATAAAATCGGTAAACAAATGGCTCAAAACGCCGTTAGTCACGTACTGGAGAAAATTTATGCTCCTAAGGCATACAATCATAAATCATATTTAATCTGAATTTCTTATTTCTGGGCCGGAACACTGAACCAATGCTCGGTACATTCCTGAAACATTTGTATTTTAAGCACTTAACTGACTCATCTTTGATTACCTTATTCTTAGAGATAGTATGAGTATGATTAGTGGTTGTTTTCTCAGCTTCTTTGTACATGTGAGTAACTTTTGGTAATAGTACAGTTGTTAGTGTTCAAAACACACTACGTTTCGTTGACTACTAAATCCACTTATTGGTCCTCTGCTGTTGTCATTTCCCCATCTGCAATTATGTACTTACTTACTTTGAAGTGTATTTATGCTGAGCTAAAATAATGTTTCACGTCTGTCAGTATGTTATTTATTTCTTTTGCTAGTGTATGTACTTATTTAACACTCACTTTATTAATATTTAAAGCATAGGATACCACATTTATTTCATATTCATAGTGTACTGCAGCTGATTAGTTTGCTCACGTGGCAATCCATTTCCACTCGATCGGACGCTGAAACCTCAGGTAGTCTCTCTCAGACCTACCACTAAAGTGCATCAAGTAATTATGGACAAGCGTAATGCTAAATTCCTTAAACCTATAGGACACCATGAGCTGCTATGTCTCATCTAACATAAGGGTACCTATGGTCGCATTCACGCCTCCAACTCATAACCTCAATACGTGTAGGTGTATCCTGTCACACACTACACTAAAATAATGGCCAGCTCCAACCTTATAAATACTTCAGGGACGTGTCCTTCACGTCTCAACCACAAACACTGCTCAATTCTATTACACTGCCTTTCCTTGCTACACCAGGTGAATTTATTCTTGCAATTTATCTGCATATTTTTCCTAACACTAAGCAATCTCTTTTACTATTTCTTAGTTAGCTCTAATGCGTACACTAGGTTTCACTACCACTTCAGATCCTGCTTGTACACGAATTCATATATCTTTTTAAATTACTGTTGGTGGACCATTTCCAATACAACCACTTTGTAGTTACTATATTACCTGGGTTCTATACATACTTGTTACTCAAATACATTTTATATCTTAATTACGTCATACTCCTCTATTGTTTGCCACTATTAGGTTTGTCACATTAGGTATTTTTCTTCACTAATCGGTAGATAGAATGGTTACATAACTCATGGCTTGATAGCCATGACAGAAAATTTTCATGTCTGGAAAGAAGAGGTCGAAATTTTTGTGGATAGGAAAGATGAAGAATGAGTGAGACCTGAAATGGAAAGAAGATCTCACACAGCTGGGACTGCACAGCTGCCACACTGTGTAGAGGTTACAGAACAACCTCCTCCCTACAGCATTCATTAGCTTAATGCTGTAAAGAAGAGTTAGAAATTTTAGGTGGATAGAAAAGATGAAGAGTGAGTGAGACCTGAAATGGAAAGAAGATCTCACACAGCTGGGACTGCACAGCTGCCACACTGTGTAGAGGTTACAGAACAACCTCCTCCCTACAGCATTCATTGGTTTAATGCTGTAAAGAAGAGTTAGAAATTTTAGGTGGATAGAAAAGATGAAGAGTGAGTGAGACCTGAAAAGGAAAGAAGATCTCACACAGCTGGGACTGCACAGCTGCCACACTGTGTAAAGGTTACAGAACAACCTCCTCCCTACAGCATTCATTGGTTTAATGCTGTAAAGAAGAGTTAGAAATTTTAGGTGGATAGAAAAGATGAAGAGTGAGTGAGACCTGAAAAGGAAAGAAGATCTCACACCGCTGGGACTGCACATCTGCCACACTGTGTAGAGGTTACAGAACAACCTCCTCCCTACAGCATTCATTGGTTTAATGCTGTAAAGAAGAGTTAGAAATTTTAGGTGGATAGAAAAGATGAAGAGTGAGTGAGACCTGAAAAGGAAAGAAGATCTCACACAGCTGGGACTGCACAGCTGCCACACTGTGTAGAGGTTACAGAACAACCTCCTCCCTACAGCATTCATTCACTACCTATGAATTTCTTTATGTCGATCACGTTCCTGAGACCTAATAGTTTCTTACTTTTAGGGTACTCCAGCCTATATGCATTGGCATGTGGTTTTCCTATTATCCTGAAAGGTCCTTGGTATACGAACATGAATTTCTTTGTTTCTGCATTTACTTTCTTTGATCTTTCTTTGGTTTTGACAAGGACTAATTGACCTATTTCAAAGCTAGTAGGTACAGCTTTTGCGTCACGACGCTTCTTCCTTTCCAACGCTCTTTTCCTCATATTAGCCTTAGCCTTTAGTTTCTTCTCGTCTGTGGATATTTGCGTTAGAATAGGGAATTCTACCATATCTGCTATCACATTATGCGGTTCTTGGCCAAACATCAATTCGCAAGGTGCAAAACCAGTTGCATCATGTCTTAGGTTGTTAATTACATTCTCAAAATACTTAATGTGCTCTGCCCAACTTGAGTGTTTCCGAGCACAATAAGTTCTGCAAAGCCTATTCAATTCCCTCATAATACGCTCACTCATATTTCCTTGGGGGAAATACGCAGATATTTTCAGATGTTTCACGCCGGCCTTATCTAGACATTCCTTAAATCTATCAGAAGTAAATTGAGGCCCATTGTCTGACAGCAAATTCTTCGGAACGCCAACGTTCACGAAGAAATCTTTTTCCAACTTTTCAACCAATGTTTTTGCATTTGCTCTTTTAATTGGGTATAGCTTAACATATTTACTGAATCCATCCACCACAACAAAAACATGGGTACAACCACCTCTCGAAACAGGAAGAGGGCCAAACAAATCACAAGCCAGTAATTCTAGGGTTTCAGTTGGCTCTACTGAATGCATATCCCCTTGTATTCTGGTGTTGGCAGCACGGACTTTCTTGCACACTACACACGATGCTAGACGCTTGGCCACACGGCGGTACATGTTGTCCAACACAACCTTCTCTTGTAATTTTGCAATGCGCTTCTTTGCACCGTAGTGCCCATACCTCAGGTGTACATAGTCGATTAGTAAGTCTACATGTTGTGAGGGAAAGCACAGCTTCCACTCAGAAACACCTACCTTCTTCCTTCTAAACAGAATATCTTTATGCAGACAATAGTATTGTGAAACCTTAGGATAGTTCGCATTTCCTAAATAGCTCTTCACTAATTTCAGTTGGTCATCTGCATTCTGCTCACGTCTCAAGTTCTTAATCACTCTCCTTAATGCACTTTCTTCCTTTACTTCGTGCAATGCAAACATTCGAACTTCATTTAGGTCGGTTGCTGTAATTCCCGCGTCATCACAGAGCTCTGCACTTCTAGATAACCCATCAGCTACCAGATTGTCTTTCCCTTGAATATATTTAACCTCAAGGTCAAACTGCTGGAGATACAATGACCATCTTACCAAACGAGCATTCCTCAATTTACAGGTCTTTAAAAAGGTCAATGCCTTATGGTCACTGTAAACTATTATCTTGTGACCTAATAGATACTGCTCAAACTTCTGTACCCCAAATACAATTGCCAAAGCTTCTAGTTCTGAGATGCCATAATTTCTCTCTGCTGCCTGTAAAGATCGACTTGCGAAAGCTATAGTCTTGTGCACTTCTTGTTCGTTCTCTATTTCTGCTTGGAATATCTTCACAGCTATACCATAGCCACTAGCATCAACAGACATACAGAATGGTTTTTCAAAGTCAGGATGATGCAAAATTGGACTATTAATTAAAGATTGTTTAAGCACCTCAAACGCCTGTTGACATTCTGCTGTCCAAACCCAAGGGGTATTCTTTTTCAGCAGGAGGTGAAGACAGGGAGCATTAAAAGCCTGATCACTAACAAAACGCCTATAGAAGCCGAAAAGACCGAACATTGATCTCAACTGCTTCTTGTTTCTGGGAGCCTCAAATTTTTCAATGACTGCTAGCTTGCCTGGGTCAGGCAGAATACCTTTTCCACTTATCCTATATCCCAAGAAACCTATTTCCTCTTTAACGCACTCTGTCTTTTCAATCTTTAGCTTCATGCCACCTCTCTCAATAACCTCTAACACTTCCTCTAATAAAGCTATGTGTTCTTCCCAGGTAGGAGTTGCTATTAACAGATCATCTACGTAGACTGTTATTTTATTACTTAAAGCCGGTCCTAAAACATGGCACATCACACGTACGAAGGCACAAACAGAGATATTAAGTCCGAAAGGTACCACACGGTATTGGTAACAAACTCCTTCGTACAAGAAAGCTGTGTACTTCCTTGAACTTTCCGCCAGTGGCAAATTCCAATATCCACACGTGATGTCCATAGAAGTTAAGAATTTTACTCCCCGGAACTTTTGCAATAACTCGTCCATGTTCTGCGGTCTATCACTTTCCCTAACCACTATTTCATTCAACCAAGAGCGTCCAAGACCAATCTGACACTCCCGTCTCTTTTTGGTACAACAACAAGCGGATTATTGTACTCACTGACCGCTTTTTCAATCACACCCCACTCTAGCATTCTCTGTATCTCCTTCCGAACTGCCTCCTTCCTAGCTACATGTATTTGGTATGGCTTCCTGAAAAACACTTGACCAGGTTTCACCTTTAATTGACATTCATAACCTTTGACTATGCCAGGTCGATCTGAAAATACCTTATGATGCCTTTTTAAAACCTGTCCCAGTTCTTCCTTCTGATTAGCTGAAATCTTATCGATTTCCTGCAATTTAGCTTCTATTTTGTCTAAAATAATTGCTTCTTCTTCTTCTTCTGTGTTCAGCTTACTGTTACTAAGATTAACATCCTCGTCCCAATACCTCCTATTTTTCAGAACTCGTATAGGCAGCTCCCAAGTTTCATCATCAGTTACTATATGTTTATCACTAAAAGGTACTATAATTACTCCGGTTATTGGCAAGACCATTTTTACCTGGCTTCTTTCAAAGTCAACAACACTCTGATATTTCGACAATAAATCTATGCCAATTAAAACCTCAATACTGAGATTGTTTACAATTAAACATGGATGATCAATTAAATTACCACTTATGTTGAAGGGCAGCAAAGCGTCTTGCTTTACTGTTTTTGACACCTTGCCAGTAGCACCAATTATTCTTAGTCCTGATACCCTCATTACTGTAAGCATGTCTTTACCAGGTAATGCATCAAAGAAGGACTGAGATATCGCACTCACTTCACTTCCACTGTCTAAGAGACAACGTACATTGATACCCAACATATTCACTATTATTATAGGGTGGCTTATTCTAGGTTGTACAGGTGGTTCCTCACATTCTTTTGGATTTGTCTCCAACTAAAGTGATCGACATCTGTCTTCATTACATTTAGGTCACAGTGTGTAGGGGTTTCCTGAATTACATTTTCAGCTGCCTTTTCCAGTCGGTCTATTAATTTTAAATCGAAACACCGCACGACTTCATTACATTTAGTTTGCTGAACATAACCCAGATTACTGTAGTCTGGGCGATTCTGCGCCTCCAGACTGGGCATAACACTAGTTACAGCTAAACCACTTTCACCATTATCGTCGGTTTCCTTCTCAAGTGACAACTGGTCACAGCTACTGGGTTCATCGACCCTCAACAGCCTACCCTCTACATTCTCACTTATTTCCTGTCCTAAATCTGTTAGTACATTATCAACATCCTGCACAGGCACTTTAGATAAGAGCACATCATCCTCATCGTAAATATAAGCATGAATTTCTTCTGCTTCTTCACCTGTCAATTCAGTATTTTGTAGCTCGTCCCTATCGTTACACTGCTGAGCCTTCTCTTTCTCTTCCCACTTAGAAAGCGTCTCTAACACGGTATCTATCAAATACTGTGAGTGATCTAATATTTCTGTTGTATCCTTAGATGCTACCGACCCTTCATCCAACTGTTCAGTTTGAGTATTCTGATCTGTCTTACCAATTCCCGTAACTACTGGCTTAGGAAAAGTAACCGCCTGGTGAGCGCCAGTGTCCTCATAGACGGGAACTAGTTTTCCTGCCTCGGCCTACTGCTGTTTCCTTTAGTTTCATTATAGTTAGCTCGCATAGCATTGCTTTCCGCGCTGTTGTTTACCTGCATAATTCTGTTAGGAACAACATTACTGTCATTTGGATGCCATTGTTGGTTCTGATAATTATTTCCCCAATTCCTACCTCTCCTAGGATGGCGAACACCTACTGTTCTGACGTTTACATTGCCATTTTGCTCGTTCCTAAAATTACTATTATTGTTATTGGCATTTCGGTTATTACGTGCTTGCTCCTCGTTGGCAGCAACACGTTCTACACGTTCCAAATACTCAATGAAACGATCAAGATTGTCTCTAGGGGCAGATATAATTCTAGTTTGCCAATACCATGGCAGTTTGGCTTCAAGACCTAGTATAATCATTTCTGGTTTTAGCTTTTCCGCCAAATGTGACAAACGTGAAATCCATGACCTAGCAAACTCTTTAATTGATTCCTTGCCTGCATTGAAGCGTTTTCCACTCCAAAATTCTCTCAACACTTCATTTTGCTTATTGCTAGACCAATACTCATTAATGAAAGCTGTTTTAAACCCCGCTAATGTTTTACACTTCAACATAACATCAGCTGACCAACGCATGGCGTCACCTGCTAAATGGCTTTTAATAAATGAGATTTTCTCTCGTTCAGACCAAGTTGGTGGAATCACATCTTCAAAATCGTTCCAGAAATCTAGCGGGTGGATATTTTTATCTGGATCGAACCGCAAGAACTGCCGACACCCGATAAAAGCGGCATTTGCAGCTACAACTTGCTGTATACTACCATTACCAGAAGTTACTGAAGCTACTTTACTCTCAATGTTAGCAATGTTAGTACTGATATTTTCTACTTTCATTTCAACATTTTCTACTCTTTGTACAATATGAGTAGTAGCAGTTTTGATTGCTTCTACTTCTGCTTGACATATGTTTACTTTTATATTAACATCTTTAAATCTATCTGAGCACAGTTCAGACTCCGCCTCGATCTTTTCTGTTAACTTGTGCTTCAGCTTCGCATCTTCCATTTGGAAGTCTTTGCGAACCTCAGCAACTTCGGATTTAACTGTTTTATACATTTCAGAAAACTGTTGAGCAACCTTTTTCTTAATATCCTCATGATTGTAATCAATTTTATAATTCAAACTGTCTAGATCCTCTTTCAACTTATTGCAACCAGCCTTGAAGGTATCGTCCATTACCTCCAATCGTTTATTAAAACTAGTTTGGCTGGCCACAATTTCAGACTTTAATTCAGCATTACTGCTTTTGACCTGTTCACTTATTTCAGACTTTAATTCAGCTGTCATTTGTGCATTACTGGCAGCTATTGCTTGTAATATAACATTTAAATCAACAGCCCCAGCATCTTTGGGTTGCTCATTAGCTGGCTTTTTATCACAGGTGACGAAAAACTAGCTCCAACACCAGAATCATCAAAACTAAATGAAACTTCTGATTGATTAGTCGTATCTAACTTCTCCTTCTTAAACTCTAGCATCTCTGATGACTGTTTCATTTTTAATTCATCAGAGAAACTATCATCCAATAAATTTACAATTTCTACTTTCCGCTTTACTACAGGGGTCTCTATTATTGAATCATTGCCCCTTCGCACACTACCGTCAGGAGACAATACTTCATATTTCACTTTAACCTTACTACTTTCATGCATATTTACACTCGAACCGTTGTCTGGATTTACAGTTCCCTCAACAGACATGGGTTCTGATATAAGTTTAACCTCAGTTTCTTTTGGCGGTTCCATCGCCGACAGTCTTTTAGTGCAGGTTAGTAAAATTTTTAACAGCTTTTCACTTAACTTAGTTCCTTCTGCACGACGTATGGCGTTGCCGGCTCGGCGTACCAGGATTCCTGATGCGACGTGGCACGTTGAACTGCAGACGGCTCCCCGACGGCTGTTGTGTGTTTGCGTGGCCCGCAATTGCAGGCTCTGCGCCGGCTGCTCCAGCGGACGACTGCGGTGCGGCGAGACTGGCTTCTCGCGATGCCGGCAGCACCGCTTGACTCAGTGCCAGCTCCGTCAATCCAGATGCGTTGTTAATCCAATTGCGTCGTCCACATGCACACGTAACACTTTCACTGTTCTATTACTCAGCTGCGTATCGCATTTCACTCGCGAATCCGAATAGTTAAAAATCACTTTTACTTAGTTGATTTCCCGGCCGATGCACCATATGTGGGGCGGCGGATAAGTTTGTAAAAATAAATCTAATTACTGGATAAATGCTTGCAAGTTGAATCAGTTTCTGGCTTTTAGAATGTTCTTAGTGCTGTCTTTCGCCGTTCTCAACACTGGCTCTCTATTTACTTTTAGCGCCCAGAAAGTGATTTAACAAAACGTGGAGCCAGTAATTAGAGATCCTAGTGCCCACTTTATTTGAGAATATCATTATAGCTGCAGCTTATAGCTCTGAGGAATTAGGAGATTGTCCGGGATTTCTAATCAAAAACGGTTTTCCAAAATAGTTGAGTATATTCTGAAATTCACTGATAAAAAACACAAGTATCCCTACAACCTAACTAACAGAGCAGTTCAGAGTCTAATGCGCTGATGCAACTATAAATGTCCGAATTAAATGTTAAAAAGAATGCTCGCCATAATTTGATGAAAATATTTCATCAAACGCCACGCTAAATATTTGGTAGAATGTCTGTCCCGCGACGGCACGTGAAAATACGACAATACGCAAACTGAAACTAGATAATGAAAATCATCCCAGAATTAACACTTCACATGAAATGTTTTCATGGTTCCGCGTATCTCTAGTAACTTAATACGGCACCCGAGGCTGTATGTAGCAGTGATACCGACGCGACGCGATTCCCAACACAGATGGCGTGTCATTCAGCGTCTGGAGAGAACTGGGGCCTTCCTTCCTCGCGCAGCGTTCTTGTATATAAAGCCGCGGTGCGGACGGCTAAGGGAACGCCTGATCAAATCGGCTCTCTCGACTAGCCGCTGGGCTAGTAACGCACCACTTCAAGTTACATAATAATTTATAGCTTCTATTGCTGATGGCCAATGAAGCTCTTAATTTAAACGTGCATTCAGCACGCAGGTAAGTATTGATAATAAAATTTTGACGTGGCTAAGTTAAATATTTTGGGCGAGAGAATTACTTAAATTACACTGCACGCAGTAGATGTGCTCTGAACTGGCCCTTTTGAGATCCGCTATCGCTATAATTTTATAGGTATTAAAAAGAAAGTTTACACATCTTCATAGTCATAGTGGACCTCCAATCTATTTAAATCTAAACATCCTAGCCTTATTTATTAGCCTACTTAATCTATCTTGCTTCCTTCAGTTTTGAGACGAAAACCAGAAAATCATGAATTTCCATTAAAATCTTAATTTGTGAAATCCAAAGTACTATTTTTATTAAATCATTATGAAAGATGAATCTAAATATAAATTTTGAAGTCTCTAGCTCTTTTCTGTTGCGCCAATGATTTTTCCAGAAAAACGTCCAAATTTCGAAAATGGCTGAAGTTATCGAACTGATATTTAACATACATTAATTTAGTATTATTTCTGACATGCTAGAAAAGTTTTAGGTTCTTTGCTTGATTTTTAAAGTATTGCGCAACATTTATGACGTCAGAGCTAGTTACAGCAGACTGGCTGGCACACAATGGAAACTGATGTGAATTTACTACAGCGTGAGTAGGCTGCTTCCCTACACCGGTTTTGTTTATTTCCATTTGCTGGATTATGTCTAGGGTTAGCCGGCCGAATTTCAACATCATGAGGTGCTCCGCCTACAGTCCTATTCCCACCGTATTCATCGTAGTATCGATTCTGGTTGCCGTACCTGTAGCGTTCACGATCTTGTCCACGTCCTCGATCATTTCCGTTGTTCCACCTGTGTTCGCGACTGTTACCCCAGTTTCTATACGGCCAGTCCCGATTATTGTTCCGTTCGCGTCGCGACGACCAGTCACGCCATTGGTTAGTACTACGGCCACGACTGCGATCGCACTGCTGTGCCCCGTAATAACTTTGTGCCTGATTAGGCGGGCATTCTCGTGTATTGTATTCCAACTCTTGGAGAAGTGTCTTAAACGTTTGCACGCCCTCTTTGCATCGTCCCGCAAGAATGACGTGGCGCAAGTGCATCGGCAATTTGGTGTTGCATATCCTAATTAGTTCCGCAGGCCCGTATGGGTCGTATAAAAATTGATTTGCCTGCAGCATGTGGTCGAATAGGCGTGCTGGGCTGCCGAAACCAGACTGGTTCAAATTTGGCAGCATAATTATGCCATGTTTGACCCTATCTTGTGCCGCTTCCGACCAATAGGCGGACAGAAAGGCTTGTCGAAACTCCGGAGTGGAGTTGCAGTGACGCGCTGCCGACCTCATGCGAATCGCCGGTTCGCCTTCCAAATAGCCACACATATATTCTATCTTATGTGATGTTGCCCAGTTGGGGGGAAGACAAAACACAAATTGCTCGAGCCATGCTCGTGGATGTATTCCTTTTTGCGAATTTCGAAATATCTCAAACTTTCTCACCGTAAGGAAATGTTTGAAATCAAATCCCCGCATTTCCTCCCGGCGAGGCCCTTGAATGTTTCTATTTTTCTCATGTCTGCCCCTCAAAATACATTCTTCCCTGTCGTCAAAATCTCCCTCTTGGCCGGAGTCCCTCTCTGCACTGTTCGTACGGCTATTTTTAGTGCTATTGGCGAGTTCGGAATCACACGCCATGCGGTTTTCCAGATGCGCCACGCGTTCTTGTAATTCGCCTGTTACAGCTTTGTGCCGCCTGTTCACTTCGAACTGTCCCTTCTGAAATCCAAGAAGCGAACGCACTTCTTCGGTCTCTGCGACCGCTTCCGGTGTAGTATTGTTCTCACTTTCCGTCACCTTCATTGTGCCTACGATGTACGCTAATGCCGCAATCTTATCATGTATTTGTCTCTTGTCCTCCGCCCCAGTCTGCTTCAATTGTTCTGCTTGCTGTTCGAGTGTGTGAATCGCTTGACTGTTGTCCAATACTGTGTTGCTAACGGACGTGGGACAATGCGTTTCCGCCTCCTGGACCCTCGAGAGTACCTGCTGGCGTTCCCTTTGGCATTCTTCTCTCAGCGTATGGAAATTCCTAAGTAGCTGTTCCTCACTCTATTTCGATTCCGCATCGTGACTCTGCTTGCGCTGTTCTAAGGCTTGCAGACGATCATCGATTTGTTCAAATGTACGGCCTAATTCTTTCATAATATCACTTTTTATTTCACTAGCCAGATTGTTTATTCTTTATGAGATATCATCGGACACTCTCTGCATCGACTCGTCGACTTTATTTGTCTGCTGGATTAGTTTTTCGTCTATTTGTTCGCCTAGCTCTCGGATCGATTTTTCAGATTTCTGCGTCATTTGTTCGCCTAGCTCGCGGATCGATTTTTCAGATTTCTGCGTCATTTGTTCGCCTAGATCTCGGATCGATTTTTCAGATTTCTGCGTCATTTGTTCGCCTAGCTCTCGGATCGATTTTTCAGATTTCTGCGTCATTTGTTCGCCTAGCTCTCGAATCTATTTTTCAGATTTTTGCGTCATTTGATCGCCTAGCTCTCGGATCGATTTTTCAGATTTCTCTGCGTTTTCTTTATTTTGTTGCAATAAGGCTTTCATGAGTTCTGCCAAATCAATTTGGTCAGTTGGAGGCAAATTAATTTCTGGCTCTGATGTGAGCCCATTCGTCCTGTTTTGCATTTCCTCTGAAGTATTCCCCAATGCATTTTCAGAACCGTCTGACGCGTTAATATTCGAAATCAAATTACCCCCTTTGTCCATGTTGCTTAAGTTGTTGGACTGCCTACTTTTAGCTTGGTTACGTGTCTGCATTAGTTCAATTTATACCCGGTACACAACACACTAATCAGAATAAACGCATCCCCCAAAAATTACGACAGCCACACGAAAGGTACCCAACCTAGTACACACTTTTTCACACACAAAACAAATTTATATCTTTGATCGAAGTCAGTGCAATTTACAAGCGAAAAAAAAAACACATACATATAAAACAAACAACTATAGAAAACAAAACAAGACAAACAACATGAAGCCGCTCAACAACGTCGTGAATCTTTTGAAAGTCTGCTCAGAAACAACGCAGAAATTGTTTGAGCGCTGTAGGGGAAAAAATTAAGTTTATACAACGCTCGCAATCTAACGTTTCAGAGATTCCAGAGTCTAGCGGAATCACAGAACAGGGTCGCCATGTGTAATGTTCTTGCTTTAATTTGCTATGAAAGTGGTACTGATAGACAATAAAAGCTAGTTAAAAGCTGTGAGCTATGTGGGGAAGTTAACCTTGCATTACTGCGCAACTGTTTCACCAGGTATCCAGTCTAGCTTACCAAATTCCCAACCAGACTAACATTAATTATAAAATATATATATATATATATATATATATATATATATATATATATATATATATATATATAAAGAGAATTTTAAAAAAAAGAAATAAATCAGTTTATATTTGGAAATTTATTTTAACATTGATCATTGAAATTTCAGCATATTAAACTTGATTCATACTAAACTGGTGCCTTATTTAGGATTGTGAAAATGTGAGTTTGTAATCTTACAGAACACATCAAATATGGAGCCAAGATTGGGAGACTGCATACAACACTGCATTCATGAAATAACACACGAAGAACGTTGAAACATATGCAAGAGGAAATTAACCAGTACCAACTGATTCAATTTTCACCCAAAGAAGTTACATTCGTGGCGCAATCCTGTCCATCATGTAATTACCACACACTAGTATACTAAATTCATACTAACTCTCTGTGAAATCTTCCCGAAAAGAATAGCTGAGGGCTACTTTGATGATTACACCACATGCTTCACGTGGTCAACTTGGTTTACACGAAGAGTGTAATCCACAATAATTTTGATAATTAAAATAAATTAGATCGAAAAGTAATTTACAAAAGAAAAACCTCGAACTGGTTACTAACGTCTTACTATTAACCTGATGGGTCAAACAATTGTATAAGCACGTGGTACTGATCTCGCAAAGTACACCCCACGTGGGTTGAACATAAAGAAAAGTTTCTATATTGGAAAATATTGTCAAGATGAGACGTTATAATCTCACGCACATTCGCATTTAAGATTGATGATCTTAGTTAGAGTTACTGATCAACACGTGGTTCCACTTTACTCACAAAGTAGTGACAAAGCAACTACCGGAATATATTCTGAACTTCACACTCGAATTACACTGCGTTGCAATTTAAGGTAACATTAGATATTTTAGAGCTAAACCTGAAATAAAGGTGATTAAATTTTCAGTTAGGCTGAACTTAAGAAATCCATTGTCCTACGGACTTAGCAGACACGCGCTTAGCCGGAGATCTTACCACTTCAGACGCTCGCCGCGGACATACTGACTGGTCCCTTCCTGAGGGGTGGCTCACAAATACCAACGGAAGTGGCCAGACGGACAGCTTCCTATGCCAACATGACAAGGGATGGACAGGACCATACTAAGAATAGAAACGTCTCTGCTTTTAGAAAGCGTAGCTACCTGTTCCGACGTTGGTCCTACGGTCCTCTAGCAGACAGGCTTGTCTGCTACCCTCAAGCATGCAACTAGAAATACATTTGCTCATTCATCCTCTCACACAGAAGGGAAGGGGGATGACAGTATCTTATCATATACAGTATATAAACGAAAGCGGATGTAGGTTCCGTATGAGACTGTGTGACGTGAATTACATATAAACTGTGTTTTAAAGTGCAGTAGTGTGACAGATCGTTCTTGTTTATGTGTAAAAGTAACACGTTCCACTACTCAGTCGCCTCCCAGACAGTCAGAAACGCCACAGTAAATTTAGAAGAGGAATTTATGCCGTAAATGACAACAGATTTAAGAAATTAACATGAAAGTAATCCAACAGAGACCTTTCATTAATTACAAATTATTAAGTTTATGAAATTGATACAAAACATTAAGGAAAAAAACTTTGAACTACCTCTTTTCATTGGTATAAAGCTTGTTAATTTTGGATTTGTACTTGAATAGATACGATGTTTGAAAATGGGTCCATAATTTAGAATAACCCTGTACAATACGTACAAGAACCGAGAGGGAACAGCAACACTGAAAGGCTAAGAACAAATCGCTCGGATTGAAAAAGGCGTAAGATAAGAATTCAGTCCTTCACCCTGTTCAAACTATATATCGAAGAAGCAATGACGGAAATAAAAGAGAGGTTCAAGAGTGGGATTAAAATTCATAGTGAAACGATATCAGTGATAAGATTCGCTGATGACATTGCTATGCTCAGTGAAATTGAAGAAGAATCACAAATACTGTTGATTGGTATGAACAGTCTAACGAGTACAGAATATGGGTTGACAGTAAACTGGAAAAAGACAAAGATCACGAAATAGGAAGAAATGAGAATAGCGAGAAATTTAACATCGAAACTGGTGATTACGAACCAGACGAAGTGAACGAATTCTGCTACCTTGGAAGCAAAATTACCCATGACGGACGAAGCACCTAGGACATGAAACGCAGGCTATCACAGAAAAAGAGGGCATTTCTGGTCAAGAAAAGTGCACTGGTAGGAAACAAAGGCCTAAACTTGAGGAAAAAATTTCTGAGAACGTACGTTTGGAACACAGAAATGTATGGTTGTGAATCAGGGACAGCTGGAAAACCGGAACAGAAGAGAATCGAAGCGCTTGAGATGTGGTGCTAGAGAAGAGTGCTGAAAATTTTAGTGGACTGATAAGGTAAGGAATGAGGTGGTCCTTCGCAGAATCGTCGAAGAAAGGAACATACGGAAAACACTTCATGGTACAAGAGGGAGCTGTAGAGCATAAAAAGGGAATGCTGAAGTTTTGTAGGCACATAGGAGATCTGTGCAGACTAGAACGTTATGCAACCATCTCCACATGATGAAGTTGCCCACTAGGCATCCCTTCCGAACAACAGTACACCCTCTCCGCCTCCTCCAGCGCCATGGTGCGTGAAAAATGTGCGCAAAGGAACACCTGGGATAGAACCAGGATCAGTGGCGTCGCGCTCTCTTCACCGACAAGTCCTGAGCCTAACGTGTAATAATCGTTGTAGAAGAAGGTGGTCATTAGGTATCACCGCATTTCTCTGGTATTCACTTCCACAGATACAGCACGGCGGTGTATCAGTCATGCATAGATGTCGAAAGTCTCTCGTCGCTTTCTAGTGTGATAATGGTGCTGTGTAGTATCGGGACAAGATCCTCCAACATATTCTCCAGCCCTAGAGACAATATTTCGGCTGTGGGATCCTCTTTCAAGACGACGATACACGAGTAGACGCGCATACCTCGTAAAGCTCGTCGTCCAGGGGCACTTATCAACCAAGTGGAATGGCCTGACATACCTGCTGGCACGAACCTGCCTGAGGATCCTTGGGACCAGTTGAAAATATTTCTGTGCGTCGACATGGGAACCCACTTCACACACAGGATAACAGGCTTGAGCAGCAAAGCCACGATCACTCTGTGGACATCATGCCCAGGAGAATCCAAGCGTATTAGAATGCAAGGTTTTAATTGTTAGCAGCATATTTTGATTTCATAGATTTATTAATATGAGCCCTTCGAGAGGATCATCTTTATTTTCGTTGTACTTTTTTTCACAGTAATGTTATTATATGTTTTTGAGTGGGATCCGCCTTTAGCAAAACACAATTTTGTTTTTTGTCCCAGATATGCTTCACTGCAGTTCCAGCGTCATCAGTGGTTTTTTTATTATTATGACTTTTAAACATAAAGAATGTTCTTTACTGTTTAAATAGATATAAATATTAGTTTCTAAATCGTAATTACAGATTTTTAAAGAACTCATAAAATTGTGTATTCATACCTTCTTCCCACATGGTGTGGTGTTCCTGCTGTATTACGTTTTTGCAGTGTCTGTTTTTCTTTACAGTTTGTCACCTGCAACTACACTCCTGGAAATGGAAAAAAGAACACATTGACACCGGTGTGTCAGACCCACCATACTTGCTCCGGACACTGCGAGAGGGCTGTACAAGCAATGATCACACGCACGGCACAGCGGACACACCAGGAACCGCGGTGTTGGCCGTCGAATGGCGCTAGCTGCGCAGCATTTGTGCACCGCCGCCGTCAGTGTCAGCCAGTTTGCCGTGGCATACGGAGCTCCATCGCAGTCTTTAACACTGGTAGCATGCCGCGACAGCGTGGACGTGAACCGTATGTGCAGTTGACGGACTTTGAGCGAGGGCGTATAGTGGGCATGCGGGAGGCCGGGTGGACGTACCGCCGAATTGCTCAACATGTAGGGCGTGAGGTCTCCACAGTACATCGATGTTGTCGCCAGTGGTCGGCGGAAGGTGCACGTGCCCGTCGACCTGGGACCGGACCGCAGCGACGCACGGATGCACGCCAAGACCGTAGGATCCTACGCAGTGCCGTAGGGGACCGCACCGCCACTTCCCAGCAAATTAGGGACACTGTTGCTCCTGGGGTATCGGCGAGGACCATTCGCAACCGTCTCCATGAAGCTGGGCTACGGTCCCGCACACCGTTAGGCCGTCTTCCGCTCACGCCCCAACATCGTGCAGCCCGCCTCCAGTGGTGTCGCGACAGGCGTGAATGTAGGGACGAATTGAGACGTGTCGTCTTCAGCGATGAGAGTCGCTTCTGCCTTGGTGCCAATGATGGTCGTATGCGTGTTTGGCGCCGTGCAGGTGAGCGCCACAATCAGGACTGCACACGACCGAGGCAACAGGGCCAACACCCGGCATCATGGTGTGGGGAGCGATCTCCTACACTGGCCGTACACCACTGGTGATCGTCGAGGGGACACTATTCTGCACGGTACATCCAAACCGTCATCGAACCCATCGTTCTACCATTCCTAGACCGGCAAGGGAACTTGCTGTTCCAACAGGACAATGCACGTCCGCATGTATCCCGTGCCACCCAACGTGCTCTAGAAGGTGTAAGTCAACTACCCTGGCCAGCAAGATCTCCGGATCTGTCCCCCATTGAGCATGTTTGGGACTGGATGAAGCGTCGTCTCACGCGGTCTGCACGTCCAGCACGAACGCTGGTCCAACTGAGGCGCCAGGTGGAAATGGCACGGCAAACCGTTCCACAGGACTACATCCAGCATCTCTACGATCGTCTCCATGGGAGAATAGCAGCCTGCATTGCTGCGAAAGGTGGATATACACTGTACTAGTGCCGACATTGTGCATGCTCTGTTGCCTGTGTCTATGTGCCTGTGGTTCTGTCAGTGTGATCATGTGATGTATCTGACCCCAGGAATGTGTCAATAAAGTTTCCCCTTCCTGGGACAATGAATTCACGGTGTTCTTATTTCAATGTCCAGGAGTGTATATGCAACTTAATGTACACAAAATATTTACACAAAAATTAAGATTTCTAAACTATTATGGCTACGACTGAGATTAATAATTTATGTGAAATATTTTCTGTGGGTGTTTCTGTTTACATTATGTTTCATTTACTTTTTTCATCATCTTATGGCAGACAGTGGAACAGTTGAAGGTGTGAAAACAAAATGGTGGGCAGTGGAACATTTTGAAGATGTCATTGGTGGTTGTTCTGAATCTCTCAGAGGTGTGTGTGTGGATATATATATATATATACATATATATATATATATATATATATATATATATATATATATAGAGAGAGAGAGAGAGAGAGAGAGAGAGCGTGATGACTGGGTGTTGTGTGATGTCCTTAGGTTACTTAGGTTTAAGTAGTTCTAAGTTCTAGGGGACTGATGACCGTAGATGTTAAGTCCCATAATTCTATGTGTGTGTATGTACAGGGTTATTACAAATGATTGAAGCGATTTCACAGCTCTACAATAACTTTATTATTTGAGATATTTTCACAATGCTTTGCACACACATACAAAAACTCAAAAAGTTTTTTTAGGCATTCACAAATGTTCGATATGTGCCCCTTTAGTGATTCGGCAGACATCAAGCCGATAATCAAGTTCCTCCCACACTCGGCGCAGCGTGTCCCCATCAATGAGTTCGAAAGCATCGTTGATGCGAGCTCGCAGTTCTGGCACGTTTCTTGATAGAGGAGGTTTAAACAATGAATCTTTCACATAACCCCACAGAAAGAAATCGCATGGGGTTAAGTCGGGAGGGCATGGAGGCCATGACATGAATTGCTGATCATGATCTCCACCACGACCGATCCATCGGTTTTCCAATCTCCTGTTTAAGAAATGCCGAACATCGTGATGGAGGTGCGGTGGACCACCATCCTGTTGAAAGATGAAGTCGGCGCTGTCGGTGTCCAGTTTTCCGGAATGTCCAGATACACGGGTCCTGTTGCGAGGTGCCGGGGCTAGCAGTGTATTTAACACTAAATTCTTCTAGAATCTACATATGTAAATGATGCTTTAACCCCCACCTATTCTAACTCCGACTTCTGCTGTTGCACAAGGATTAAAAAAAATACGCGGACTGACTCTAATCAACCCTACCAGTGGAGTAGAAGAGAGTTTGGCACATGCAATAATTTAATTTGATAAATAAGTTAAATAAACGAAGGTATCATTAACATAGTGAGGAATGATAGGGTTGCTCTACCGATTAACAGAATGAAAGTTCTGTCCAAAATAACTATATGATTTATTAAGACTAAACACATGAAACATTTACAATATATCAAATTGGCTCAAATTGGATACTCAAACAAACGCTGTGAATGTGAAGTTGTCCCTAAACTAGATTGTGAGGATTATGATGAAATGGTATGTGGAGCCAATTCCTTGCAACTCAAATCTTAAAAGAAAACACATAGCCAACCCAACATTAATTGCTGCTACCCAAGACAGAACAAAGTTAGAAAAAGACGAACAGGCGCGCTCTGCTGAGCTCTGATTATCACCAAGGAAAATCCCTGCCTGCCGGTGCTGCGGACATACCTTACCAATCTGTCTTCTTAGCTGCAAGAACACGATTTGGCGTACCGGAGGCGATGGCTGCTTGCTTCGACGTCCTCGACCGAAAGGCGAGAGCCGACTACCTAGAGCACCCGTACAGGCCGAACACACGACATTCCCGCCCCCACGACAGTGGCCGTAGTTAAACGTTCCAATCAGAAACTCTAAAACCGGCGGAAAATTCCACTCTATTGCCAGAGCACTACCATTCCACCAATGGAGATTCTTGGCGCCAATTTCTGCACTGATTTTGCTATGTCACGGAGCTATGCCCTGAGCAAGCCAATCACAGTTACTATTTTGCAGAAAGCGCGGGAATTTTCTCGCCACAACTGCCTCACACCCGTCGGCTTAACCCTTTCCAGATCAGCAGTGCCCGCCTGTCACCAGACCACCCGGGTGATGAGAGACGCTGCGTGGGAAGTCTGCGTGTGAAGGAATGGCAACTTTTCACTGCATGCAGTCAGAGACGAAAATCGTAAGATAGAAATGTGAGAGGGGGCTCATGCCACCTCTCATAGCCCCTACGCCATTTTAGATTGTAACTGGTGAGCGGTTGGCTCACTTAGGAGCAAGGTAGTGAGTCAATCGCTCAAGAACAATCTTACAAACTGACTCCACATGTCGCACTCTATAAAAAAAATCATTGCAACTGAAAAAATGCAGCTCATAGAGGGAGGATTATTTATGATGTAGCCAACTTCACCTTCTTAATATGGAACACTAAGACTCACATCACACATCCATACCCAGGGAGCCCCTTCCAAACACTGATTCACACAGACATTCACGCTCTAAATATGGCCCGGGCATGTGAGCCAAATATGGAGCAGTTTGTTCTTTACAATCAGAGTTGGAGTGCTCCGCAATTAAATGCCCAAGATTTTACAACAGTTTGAATCATGAAACTAACCTGAACTCACTCATACATGATACTATTTAAGTTAACAATCTCTTTGTGAGCTTTCAGAATCTAGTTACAACCTCCGATTCATTCTGTCTCCCTGCAGCAAGAATAACCTTTACAAAATGTTCCCTGAACTGATGGTCCATTCACAATGACAGTGGTGGTATCTGCTTCAGTTTATGTGGATTTCAGGCACACTGTTTGCATACACACAACAATAAATACAAAATACAAAAAAAAACATGGTGTGGAGAACAATACAGTAATTTGTAATAAGAATTACAGTGTAAAACACAAACACATACAAGGTATAACATACATTACAAAAACAACACTAGAGAAAGAAATTTAAGAAAAAAAAACAAGGTTCATGGGGCATCAAGTTGTGCGTGCACATTGCACAATGTTCACGACTGTGCTGTGAATGAGGCACTAAATCACATTGTTAGAAATATTCGAAGCACTTCACAAATTCCACAGTACTGACATCACATTGGGCTAAACGTCGGGTGTTGTTGCTACGTTGTTGCAACGGCAATAGGGTGTGCTGGAGCATCTGCAGTACTCTGTTGAGATTGCACCAAGACCCACGCATATGATCACGGCAGTACGGTAGGAAGACACAGTGATAGGCTCTCCTCACGTCGATTAATTGTCTCTGAGGTCTACTTGTTGGGATACATCACTAGTCTAGGTCTCTTCTCTCGCTGGACAGTACTTTACGTTTCCCAATATTGCAGTTCGACGAGGGATGATGGCACGTGGAGTGACTCCACAAGTGTGTGAGGTCATCCATACAGGATCGAACTAGGAGCGACGATTGCTAAAACTGCTCTCTAATAGAGAGGAGAAGTTAGAAATGAGACCATACATTTGTTAGTGTGGCACGATACTGCTTTGTGTATGCAGATCGGCCAATGCTAGTGAGTTGTAAAAACCCGAACAGGTGAGTATATAGCGTCCCTTTCTGTCCTGAGGCACATGAGGTGCAGATTCTGACACGATATGTGATCTTCTTCGTGTACTCACGACAACGCGGTCTGCCGCAGGGAATCCCTCGAAATGGCTGCCGCGTCCGGAGAGCTAGCAGGCTGTCGCGTGTAAATCACGTGTCAGTGTCAGCGGCCAGCCTCACTTTCGCTTGTGGCCCGGCAAGGATCCCGCCTAATCCCTCAGGTATACGGCCCGGTGACTGTCAGCTTGCAGGACCGGACGCTCACCTTCTTGCAGATAGCCGAAGACCTCTTGTTTTTGCTCTGGCTGGCCTCTGCATTGCCACAATACCCGTCAGCAGCACAGTTCTGACAAAAATCTTATGCCTAACTTTTTCCCATGACCTTCTATTTATAATAAATTTACATAATGACACATTGATGGTCTGTCATTTCAGACACTCTTATTTTACTTTTATAGTTATTAATCTATGGCTATCACTATAACAAAATCTTGGTGTATCAAATTTAAACATGGAAATAATTTATCTTGATATTTGTGTAGAGACCGGTCTCACTACTATACATGGTGTGTGACGCTACACTGGATGAACAGCTAAATGTGCGGGCCCACACTAATATTACTATTAATTATATAGATCGACAGTAGACATGCTCAAGTATTAACTACCATTTGCCAACGATCTACATTCTATGTCTTTTGAATAAATTATGTTATTATGCAGGTCGAAGTTTTACTGAGCTTATAAAAAACAAGCAACTATTCTACGTTCGCTTGCCGGTCGTCCCTCCATCTTGGGTCTGTGATTTGATGACCTGAAAAATAACATCCCAACAGGCGCGCGCCAAACACTTGTGGTAGAAAACCCCCACAATATTAATCTAGTTATTGCTGAATCCTACAGTTTAACTTATCCTAGTATATCGTACCTTTTGTTTGTTTGTTTGTTTACCTTATACAATACTCTTACATAATTCCTGTTACGTTGAGATGTCTCGCTGCTCGCCGCTATTGACGACAGTGATGTGCGCGCCGTACGACATGACCTCCGAGTTTTCATTACGCCTCACTGAAACTTCAGAGACTGGGTTAGCCATGGCTATACACGACAATAAATTTATAGTTGCAACTTCCTTCTCTATGTGATGCGGTTTTCGCGATCAAAGCACACCTTTCCAGAGGTAATGTAATATGACTAAGCCAGGACTGGTTCCTGTTGAGGATTCAGTCGCCCAACACACGCCAGCTACACAGTATGTCACGAATATCCAAGTATAAGTCCCTGGTTATTCATCTGTGACAGTCACGAGCAGCACGCTAAATCCCCAACCAGCACATTGGCATGGTAGGCTTTATGGCCGCATTTCTCTCGTCTAGGGCACCATTGGAGTCAAACGCTCACAGGTTCACCCCGACTTGCAAGACAATGATGCTGGCGCAGCTCTGCAAAAAACTATACTGCCCATATTCATCCTCGAAATCACGCAATATACCACAATCTTGCAGTGCAATGATGCGTGCCTGCAAGCACTGGTATGAACGTTTCACGAACTGGTTGTGGCCGCTATGGAGCGTAACACGATTTCTCAGAACGCTTCTAAGAGCACGTTCTTGTATGCGCCCGTTTGTGCGACATCTCGTCACTCTCTTTATCCCTTAACATGGACACCAGATAAGAAGGGACAAAAACATTGCTCATGGAAAGGTAGTGCCTCTTATCGCAACGACAGAGGTGATCCCGAACATAGACAAAAAAAGTTAACAGCAGTAAATTCTTATGCGAGAAAACGCAGCGTGTTAATACTTTAACAATCTTAATCTATTAATGCAACGATTATTGTTCCCCGAAGAAAGGTTCATATATTTGCCTATTCTACTATGTACACCACTTACACTACTATTATAGCAAGGTTCATGTATTTGCCCATTCTACTATGTACACCACTTACACTATTAGTATTCCACGAACTCCTTTATGTGAGAGATGTGGTGGAGTCCTATGGACTTTCAGCGTCTCCAATTCATAAGCATTGTGGTGAGCTGCTCTCCTTATACGGTACGGGCCGTTGTAGACAGAATAGAATTTTTGGCATTTCATTTTTTGTTTGTTCGAAAGTCGGAAAGACTTAACGAGCACCTTTTGTACAATTTGGAAGTGTCGTAGACGAGCTCCCCTGTCGGCACGTCTCTTCCTGACCTCTGCTGCAGCCCGTATCCTCTTGAGAGCCAAATCCACTATGGCTTGGTGCTGCGTTCGCGCCCTTGGTGGGGAGTTTACGACCTCGGTTATCAAGTCCTTAGGAATCCGATTTTTCAGTACTGTAATGGGTGCCAATTTTGCTATCCCATGGGGTGCCTCATTGATCACCTCCTGGAAGTCTTTAAGGAAAACGTCCCATGTCGTGTGCTGTTTGTTACAGTACAACCGGCACAAGTTTCTGAGTTCTTTAATAACCCGTTCTGCAGCATTCGAGCTCGGATGGTGTGAAGATATAAAAATGGGATCAATTTTACATCGACGCAACGTCTCCTTAAACTGTGGCCCGTTATCAGAAATAATTCTACTCACATGACCAACCTGTGGTAGGAAATCCCGGATTAGGGCTCGTGATACAGTTCGTCCTGTCGCCCTCTTCAGTGGCGTAAAGGTAACGTATTTGGACGTTAGTTCAACAAACACTAATACGTAAGTATATCCTCTTCTTGTTCTTGGCAAAGGTCCCATCAAATCTGTTGCTGCTAATTGTCTTAATTTGGTCGGTACGATTGGGTATAATGGTGCCTGCATGCTCACAGTGGTGTGCTTAGCCTTTTGGCAGTGTTTACACACCGACAGTACCCTCCGAATTCGACGTTCCATGTTTCGAAAGTAACACATGGTCCTTAGCTTGAGATTGCACTTGCGTGGTCCGAAGTGTCCATAGCTGAGGTGAGTATGCCATATAACCTTGTTTATTAGGTGTTCAGGGATGCATACCCACCATTCAGTGTCATTGGCATAATTTCGGTGGAAAATTATGCCTTTCCGCAAGAGGTAGAACTGCCTGATGGTGGCGTGTCTTCTGTCTATCCATTTCTGTTTCAATAACACTAGGGCAGGGTCCTTGTCTTACTCCTTCTTGATGTCCTGTGTACTACAGGTAATAAAATTTTCAAATGCTACTTTCTGCATATAGAAAAGGCAGTAGTGATTTTCCTCCAGATCTTCTTCAATGTTGTGCTCAAATCCGATCGGTGACCGTGATAAGGCGTCTGCAATAATGTTCTGACTGCCGGGGATACATTCTATCGAAAAGTTGTACTGCTGCAGATATGATGCCCACCTAATGAGCCGCCTGTGATTAAGCTTTGCAGTCATCAAGAACTCGAGTGCCTTGTGGTTTGTGTAGACCCTCGTCTTGCGACCAAACAGAAGGTATCTGAATTTTTCAAACGCCCATACAATAGCCAGCGCCTCTAACTCGGTTACTGAGTAATTCCTCTCACTCTTGGCTAGTACTCTGCTACCAAACGCAATTGTCTTCCACACCCTGTTTCCTTCATGTACATAGTCTTGGAACACCTTGACACCCAGACCTGAGTATGAACTGTCCGTTACTATGCAAAGCTCTTCTGCTAAATTAGGGTGTGATAGGATGGATGCTTGTAATAATGCGAATTTTAATGCTTTCCATTCGGATTCGGCCGCCTCATCCCATTCCCAAGGAATCTTCTTTCCTGTAGGTTGATGCAACCTAGGACTGCTCTGAGTTTTGACATGTATAAAGCGGTTGTAAAAATTTATGATCCCCAAGAACCCCCTTAACTGCTTCTTTGTCGTAGGAATGGGAAACTTTTCAATCGCTTCGATCTTTTCGGGATTTGGCGCAATGCCCTCACCCGTGATGATATGTCCTAGAAATTTGACAGAGGACGTCCCAAAATTCTATTTTTCGATATTGATAGTCACTCCGTATTCCTTGAATGTCGTAAGGAGTTCACCGAGGAAGGCATTGTGCTCTCACCAAGATTTCTCCGCGATCAGCAAATCGTCCACATAGCTGGTGACATGACGTTTCAAATTATCGCTTAGTATGCCGTCCAGCCCCCGAATGAATGCGGCAGATGAAACGTTCTAACCAAATGGTAGACGACGAAATCGGTAACATCTTCCAAATGCTAAAAAGGCTGTGTACTGTCTGCAATTTGGATGGAGCTCGATCTGCCAGAAACTCGATTTTAGATCAACTGATGAGAAGATTGATATTCCATGGAAGTTTTGTAAGAGTTTCTCTAATCGTTCCAGTCTGTCTGTTTCGGGTTCTATTATGGTATTACTTTGTCGCGAGTCCAAGACTAAACGAATACTACCATCTGCCTTCTCGACTACTCTTAACGGGTTATTATAGGCTGAAGCCGTAGGTTCTACTATTCCTTCACTCAGCATTCGCGTAATTTCAGCTGCTACTTTCTGTCGATATGCCAAGGGGATTGGATAGGGTGGCACACGAAACTGGTTGTGCGGACGTACACGAAATTCATCTTGGAAGTTCTTTATTGATCCTGTCTTGGGAAAGAAGACCTCCGCATGTTCTACTAGTAATTTATGAAGTTCTTTGCGGTGGTCGCACCTTATATTCTTTATTGCTTCCACTTTTTCTCCTATTTTCTCCTTTATTTCTCCCATTATTCCGACTTCATTCTCATCCGTGTCCTCTCTCCTACCCGCAACGTCGACCTGTTCTTCCTTTCTGTCTTTCAGACACGCATAGTTTATCCGTACACAGTTAGACGGTAGTTGAGCTGGGATCAGCTGGTCGTCGAACTTAATGTGGACGGGATTCCCTTTCCTCAAAACCACTTCACCTCGTCCTAGATCAACTATCGCTTCATGTTCATTTAGGAAGTCCGTTCCTATTATCATGTCGATCGCCAGATTTGGCACGATCCAGAAGTTAGTCTCTATTTTGTGTCCTTGGCAGTAGAATTCCAGTCTTGTTTGTTGGGTGACCTCCGTACATTTACCCGCTAATGCCCCTTTTATTTTGGTTTTCTTAACCGATAGGACAGGCCAGTCCATCTCCTGAGAGCACCTCTTGTATGCTGCCTCAGATATTGCTGTTATGTAGCTTCCACTGTCTATTATCGTATTCATACTCGTTTCAGCTATTGCTACTGTGATAAGAGGCTGCCGATCTTGTCGAGGAGTTGCTTTATGTTCCTCGAGCAGGATTTCTGATAAATCTTCGTATTGTATCATCCGTAGTTGGCTAGGTCCGAGATTACGTGCGAAATTCCGGCGGCCTATGTTCGCACTAGTCTGGCGTCAATCCCTTGTTAAGCTCCCCCTCCTCTGACGTGCATTAGGATTTGCGGGTCTAGTTTCAATCTCCTGGTTCCACTGTTGTCCTTGGTTTCGCTCTATCCAATTACGGTCGCTTTGCCGTTCGTTATTCCTCCTATCCCAGATTCCTTGTCTAGATTGACCCTGCTCCCTGACGTTCTGATTTCCGTGTCTTTGGTTTCCATAACCTTGAATAGCGTAACCTTGACTCCCGTAACCCTGGTTTCCTAACTGACCAGTGTGATTATGCGATCTGTTGTCGTCTTCCCTTCCTGGCCCGTGGTATTTGTTACTTTGCCCCTTCTTCCTGTCCTTTGCGTCTTGTTTATCAAAGACTACTTCGAGTTCGCGCAATAGACACTTGAATGCTTCTATGTCAGATCCACACTTCCCGACAAGTGTCTGTTGGTACCTAACTGGCAATTTGGAAAAGCAAAATTTAACGATTTCTCCGTTGTTATATGGACTATCTAAAAATTGATTCTTCTTGAGTAAATCATCAAGAAATTTGGTTGCGCTCCTGTGCCCGGCCACTTCCGGTCCAGGACAAAATATTATTTCCTCTTTAATCCTGTCCTGCGTTTCCTTTGACCAGTAGGTCCGCAGGAATGCACCAACAAATTCCTGATAAGTCCGACACGTCACTGCCACACCCCGCATCTTTTCCGCGGCTTGGCCTTCGATGTGTCCACACATGAATTCTAATTTTGCCTGGGTTGGCCATGATGCCGGTAATGAATTTGTAAACTGCATCACCCAGCTCTTCGGATGCATCGACCCACCATTTTCTTTGAACTTCTGGAATTTTAGTATCGACAGGAAGTGATTGTGATCAAAATCCTGTCTGATCCTCGCACTGGTGTTGTCACTCGTTTCCGATACTTGCACGTCTGCTGAGTGTCCTGTTCTATCTTGCTGATAACTGTGATGTGCTACCTCTGTATCACAGTGGAAGTGGCACTCAGAAGTCACTCTCCTAAGTGGGCTATAATTATTGGAGCTATTACTCGCTGTTTCTGCGTGTGCATTGTTAGTTCCGCACTCGGTCATTGGGCTAGAGTACGGCGGGCTTTTCCTCGGAGACACCATTCTGTGTATTCCATCATTGGTATCCGAACGCGCAGTGCTCGTGTGCCCGTTTTGCTCTAGTTTTGCTATCTAACTCTCTACTTCTTCCATTCGTTTCGTGGTGTTCGCAACCGCGATATTACCTTGAGTTTTTAAGAGTGCTAGGGATTTTGAGTGGGATTGTGTTGTACGTCGCAAGCGTACTGCGAGTTTAGAAGTTGCTTCCGCGACTTTCATTGCCCCTATTGCTGACGTTTTGGCCAGGCCTGCTACTTTTTGTGCAGCCATTGACATTTGTTTTACTTCTCCACATTCTTTCTTTATTGTTAGTAATTCCCCACGAATTTCCCCTATATGCGAAATTATTGCCTCAGTGTCCTTCTTACGCTGTTCGTCAGCTTCTTCCTTCTCCTTCTTACGTTGTTTCTCCTCTTCTTCCTTCTCCCTCTTATGTTGTTTCTCATCTTCTTCCTTCTCCTTCTTACGCTGTTCGTCAGCTTCTTCCTTCTCCTTCTTACGTTGTTTCTCCTCTTCTTCCTTCTCCCTCTTACGCTGTTCGTCAGCTTCTTCTTTCATTGATCGTAGGAAGCTCAGTATTGGGTTCACGTCATCTTTTTGATCCTCTTCAAACGTGGGAGATGTAACTCTGGACACCTGGGCGCTAGAGCTCTGACGTGGCCGAGCTAGCCCCTGTCTGCTCTCGTTCGTTTGATTATAAACTTCTGCTACCGTCTCGACCTGTGTGCCTGTCTCTGTTTCATCCTCTACTGCACTATCATAATCACGGCCGCAACGCTGCTCTGAGATCGCGTCCAAATCACCTTCCTCATCAATGACCCTGGCGTCCTGTCCTGCTAAAAATGTGCCCATCTCATCTCTGAACCTATTCCCGTCAGTAAACTGCCCCTTATCCATTATGCTATCCTCTTTTGTTTTAGCTTCGCTCGATAATAGTCGTGCCTTGCTTGTCGTTATCATTCATGAAAAACAAATTTATCTAAAATGCACAATAAAATTAACCTACTCCATATATTTTTTACACATAGATAAGAAATTTCAACAACGCCTCTCCAACGCTGTAATTATATGCACGATTTGTTGTAGTACAGGAACCTCACACAAACCTGACAAAGTGGGATGTGATACCGACACACCATCAAAGGAACACAAAAACAATGAACAAAAGAATATATACACTGAAAACAAAAACTGTAATTATGTGCCGCTTCTTAAAACTAAACGCGGAACTACCAGAAAAAAACTTGGGTATTAATCAATAAAAAAATTAAGCAAACAAAAAAAAATTCTGAATGTCCCTACTACTAATAATACTTGCTTATCAGCGATTCACAGGAAAGATCCGAGGCTAAGGGTAGCCATTTTATGCGAGGTGCCGGGGCTAGCAGTGTATTTAACACTAAATTCTTCTAGAATCTACATATGTAAATGATGCTCTAAGCCCCCCCTATTCTAACTCCGACTTTTGCTGTTGCACAAGGATTTAAAAAAATACGCAAACTGACTCTAATCAACCCTGCCAGTGTAGTAGAAGAGAGTTTGGCACCTGCAATAATTTAATTTGATAAATAAGTTAAATAAACGAAGGTTTCATTAACATAGTGAGGAATGATAGCGTTGCTCTACCGATTAACAGAATGAAAGTTCTGTCCAAAATAACAATATGATTTATTAAGACTAAACACATAATAATAAACAAAAACACATGAAACATTTACAATATATCAAATTGGCTCAAATTGGATACTCAAACAAACGCTGTGAATGTGAAGTTGTCCCTAAACTAGATTGTGAGGATTATGATGAAGTGGTATGTGGAGCCAATTCCTTGCAACTCAAATCTTAAGAGAAAACACATAGCCAACCCAACATTAATTGCTGCTACCCAAGACAGAACAAAGTTAGAAAAAGACGAACAGGCGCGCTCTGCTGAGCTCTGATTATCGCCTAGGAAATTCCCTGCCTGCCGGTGCTGCGGACATACATTACCAAACTGTCTTCTTAAATGCAAGAACACGATTTGGTGTACCGGAGGCGATGGCTGCTTGCTTCGACGTCCTCGACCGAAAGGCAAGAGCCGACTACCTAGAGCACCCGTACAGGCCGAACACACGACATTCCCGCCCCCACGACAGTGGCCGTGGTTAAACGTTCCAATCAGCAACTCTAAAACCGGCGGAAAATTCCACTCTATTGCTGGAGCACTACCATTCCACCAGTGGAGATTCTTGGCGCCAATTTCTGCACTGATTTTGCCACGTCACGGAGCTATGCCCTGAGCAAGCCAATCACAGTTACTATTTTGCAGAAAGCGCGGGAATTTTCCCGCCACAACTGCCTGGGTACACAAGTCATTCCCACTCCTCTTTGGTAGCCCGCCAGAAAGTGTTTTCGCTAAGTTTCTGTGAAGTAACGGAACCTCTAGCCCAGCCGCTACTTCAGACCACGCCGGGCGTGTCTTTTGACAATGTCGGCGTCTGCAAAGCATTCACTCGACTTCCTCACACCCGTCGGCTTAACCGTTTCCAGATCAGCAGAGCCTGCCTGTCACCGGACCACCCGGGTGACGAGAGACACTGCGTGGGAAGTCCGCGTAGCAACTTTTCACAGCATGCAATTAGAGACGAAAATCGTAAGATAGAAATGTGGGAGGGGGCTCATGCCACCTCTCACTGTAACGTTTTTTTTGCAGAAGAAAAAGGGGCCGTATACTTTAAACCGTGAAATTGCACAAAACACGCTAACTTTTGGTGAATTGCGAATTTGCTGCACGAATGCGTGAGGATTCTCTACCGCCCGGATTCGCACATTGTGTCTGTTCACTTCACCATTAAGAAAAAATGTTGCTTCATCACTGAAAACAAGTTTCGCACTGAACGCATCTTCTTCCACGAGCTGTTGCAACCGCGCCGAAAATTCAAAGCGTTTGACTTTGTCATCGGGTGTCAGGGCTTGTAGCAATTGTAAACGGTAAGGCTTCTGCTTTAGCCTTTTCCGTAAGATTTTCCAAACCGTCAGCTGTGGTACGTTTAGCTCCCTGCTTGCTTTATTCGTGACTTCCGCGGGCTACGCGTGAAACTTGCCCGCAGGCGTTCAACCGTTTCTTCGCTCACTGCAGGCCGACCCGTTGATTTCCCCTTACAGAGGCATCCAGAAGCTTTAAACTGCGCGTACCATCGCCGAATGGAGTTAGCAGTTGGTGGATCTTTGTTGAACTTCGTCCTGAAGTGTCGTTGCACTGTTATGACTGACTGATGTGAGTGCATTTCAAGCACGACATACGCTTTCTTGGCTCCTGTCGCCATTTTGTCTCACTGCGCTCTCGAGCGCTCTGGCGGCAGAAACCTGAAGTGCGGCTTCAGCTGAACAAAACTTTATGAGTTTTTCTACGTGTATGTACTGTGTCGTGACCATATGTCAATGAATGGAGCTACAGTGAATTTATGAAATCACTTCAATCATTTGTAATAGCCCTGTATGTTTGTGTCTGCGTGTGCATGTGGGGGGTAGTTCTATAGGCTGGTATTGTCTAATAATTCTTTGAGGGCAGAGAAAAAGAGTTCCATTGCAGGGAGCTGTGTATTACTTTGTAATGTCCCCACAGAAAATACCCTCCACCACGCACCAATTAATCATTTTCAATCAAACCATCCACATTCATTCACTTTGGAAATGTTATCTGATCTGATTTTTTCGTAATATATGCGGCGACAGCTCGATGGCGCCAAAGTATATTCTAGTGCGTTTATTCTTTGAAATAACATGGATGTATATATGCATTCTCCATGGTTGTTAGAGTGGTAACTAGGACAGCTTCTGGAGTATCTGTTGAGGGATTGACGTGTTTCTGAGAGATACATATTCTGCTTTTCTTCTCGCTAAAGGAAGCCAATTAACATTTGTGCCGCTAGCGGTTTGTTTGAAGAGAAAGAGACTGTAAACGGAAAATAATTAAGGCGTGGAATCACCGGAGATCTGGACATGTAATGGAGATGGATTTAATACACAATTTCCTCCGTAAATAAGGTTTGTGACTTTTTTGTTCTGGAGTGAATGAACGAATGAGTTTTTTCTGAATCATTTGATGATCACGTTGGCCCTGTAATTAGTGGGGAAGTTTCAGCTGTGTCGAAGAGAGCCTGCAATCACTGAGTCTGTGTTAAATCTTCCAAAAAGGCTTCGTACACATCTGGAATTCGCAATCTTTCGTAAAAGGAACAAATTGTCCAAACGATTGATTCTCCCGACTGACTGCAGTGTTTAACAGTAGTAATAAATGTAAAGATCTCTTACAGCAAGCCAGCCGCTGATTACCAAGACGAAGGACTCCACCAAAGATCCTATTTGGCTGATTTCACGTAATGAAATATTATATTAAAAACTGTACATAGATAAAGGAGAGAAAGAGAGAGAGAGTGAATGAAAATAGAGATAATACTAATAATCCTCCATTAGTCTAATTTTTCGCCTGTCTTATCACGGATCTGCCAAAAACGGGGAGGGCCTTACTTTACTGTATAGATTTATGTGTGAAGGTGAAGTGATCTTAAAGGCAACAGATACACGTCTATACAGACAAGACATTACACAGAGATAGCGGCTAGCTGCATGCATAATCTATTCTTAGATAAAGAGACAGCAACTTATTATCCGAACATTTAAAATATGTTAAAACTTGTTTTCCTTCAAGTGGCTCTGAGCACTACGCGACTTAACTTCTGAGGTCATCAGTCGCCTAGAACTTAGAACTAATTAAACCTAACTAACCTAAGGACATCACACACATCCATGCCCGAGGCAGGATTCGAACCTGCGACCGTAGCGGTCGCTCGGATCCAGACTGTAGCACCTAGAACCGCACAGCCACTACGGCCGGCTGTTTTCCTTCAACAATGGCTTTTTGTAATTGATTATTTTCTTCAATTATTATTTTTTGTGGGGGATGGGGAGGGGGTTGTTGCTGCATTTGAGAATTTTCAAATTAGTGTTGATGTCTTTTGGATTATGTTTATTATCCATAAGGTGGAATGTCGAATGACTGCTGTTATTTTTTAATGCTCTTCTGTGTTCTGTGTATCTGGTATTAAAGTTTCTGATTGTCTGTCCTATATAAAATGATTTGCAGTCCTGACACATTACCTGGTAAATACCAGATAGTTTGTGTTTGTCTGTTCTTGTGTTGGTTGTCCTTAATTTCCTCTGTGTTGAATTGTCTGTCCTGTAGGCTTGTGAAGTTCACAGATGACCATCTCCATAATTATTACTCAACAACACATCTATATCAAAGCTCCAAAATGACTGACATTATTTTATTCATTCATGTGAGCTGCAATCTCTGTGCCAGCTAGTGGTGTGAGTAGTTGTAATCACTCTGTGACTTCATTGTAGTGCATGTACTGCAGAGGTAATGTGTTCTATTTTTATCCTATAAGTCAGTGCCTTCGCCTTTGTTACGTAAACCAGTTAACGCGGGTTGTAATAATGTCAATGTATCTCCTACTGCTGGCTGGAGTGGCCGAGCGGTTCTAGGAGCTACAATCTGGAACCACGCGACCGCTACGGTCGTAGTTTCGAATCCTGCCACGGGCATGGATGTGTGTGATGTCCTTAGGTTAGTTAGGTTTATGTAGTTCTAAGTTATAAGGGACTGATGACCTCAGAAGTTAAGACCCATAGTGCTCAGAACCATTTGAACCATTTTATCTCCTACTGTTTGTGGTTTTTAATCGTCCATATGTCGCTTTGCATTGCATTTGTGCGTTAGTTATACATAATATTTCAGCATACGTTTTTATCTCTTTCGGCGAATAGTTCGTGGGGTTCGAAACTTTTAGAAATAATAGTTATATTAAAATGGGCGTTTGTCAGACTCCTTTTCTCCAACCTGTATTGTACCCTTGGTTAATGTATAGGGTGCTTTAAGTGTACATCCGGTTGATCCTGGCTGATCCCATAAGAAACTTACAGAAAGATGATATAGTCTGAATGACTCGACTATTATTGGTTTCCTGCAAAACTTGCACCAGCGTTATGTGACACTTCATACAGATTTAACTGGCTGCCCCAAATGTTTAACACCGATGCACTTCTTTCTTACTACGAGCCATGCTGTAAACATTATCATGTGAATTCACAGTGTCAGATTGATGCACATCTTCCTGTTACACTGCGCTGTGTTGGGTCTAACAAGGAAGGTGAAATAAATGAATAATTTTCTCACTGACTTTTTTCTGTCCTTAAAAAATAATAATAATATTTGCAGTAACTGCAAGTTAGAAAATTATTTGGATTAAAGTAACAGGAACTTAGTTATGTTAAGGAATCAACCGAAATATATCGAAAAAATAAATTAGACACTATAGGAGGAGAAATGTTCGCTGCTGTAGCAAAAAATATTTTGTCTGTCGAGGTTTAACTGTGAAATTATCTGGACATGAGTAGCAGGCCTAAGTGAACTCAAGTTGATTATCGAATGTTTTTTACAACCACCTGGTTCCGACATAACAGTTGTAGAATCATTCAAAGAAAGTTTATGGCCAGTAGTGAGGAAATATCCAGGTCATGAAGTGTTAGTCGGAGGCGAATTTAATCTAACGAGTATAGACTGCGGGGTCTATGGGTTCACTGCAGATTGAATGAACAGATAGTCTTGTCAAGTACTTCTTTCAGGAGTGCTAGTTCTGCAAGGTTCGCAGGAGAGCTTCTGCAAAGTTTGAAAGGTAGGAGACCAGGTACTGGCAGAAGTAAAGCTGTGAGGACGGGGCGTGAGTCGTGCTTGGGTAGCTCAGTTGGTAGAGCACTTGCCCGCGAAAGGCAAAAGTCCTGAGTTCCAGTCTCGGTCCGGCACACAATTTTAATCTGCCAGGAAGTTTCTTACTGTTCAACTTGTTCTCTGAAAACTGCCTTAGTTCGGCATCCCACACACGATGGAAATATTTTAGACCATTTATTTACAAATAGGCCTGACCCTATCGGCAGAGTCAGTGGCCGTGATATCATCATAGCGACGATGGTTGCTGAATTTAATAAATCTGTCAAGAAATGTAGGAGAGTATTAATGCTAGAAAAAGCTAGAAAAATTCGATAAGCAATTGGTCAGCATACAACATAGACAATGAAAAAACATTATTTAGCTCCAATGCGATAGACAGAGAGAAATTGTAGGCAAAGTTTAAACTGAATGTAAATCACACACTGGAAACATATGTGCAGGTGAATGAATTAAGGATGGAAAGGATCCTTAGAAGTTTAATAAACAAATTCGTAAAATGCTGAGGAAACAGAGTTTGTTGCACTCTCAGTTCAAAAAAGAAGACACAAACGTGAACAGGCAAAAATTAGTAGAGATAGTAGATACAGACCAATGTCCCTAGCATCAGTTTGTTGCAGAAGTCTTGAACACATTCCAACTTCGAATATAACAAATTTCCTTGAGACAGGTAAGCTTTTGTCCACAAATCAGCACGGATTTAGAAATCATCGCTCAAGCGAAACTAAGCTTGCTCTTTATTCACATGACATCCTCCAATCAATGAATGGAGGGAACAGGCATATTCCATATAGCTAATTTTCCAAAAAGTATCTGACATGGTGCCCCACTGCAAGCTGTTGATGAAGGTCTGAGCATGCAATTTAGGTTCCTGGATATATGAGTAGCTCGAATACTTTTTAAGTAATAGAATCCAACGGTAAGTGCCAATCAGAATATGGTCAGAAGTTCTCCATGGAAGTGTGACAGGACTGCTCTTCATACCTACATACATAAATGATCTGACGAATAGTATGAGCAGCAGTTTACAGGTCTTTGCTGAGAAGTATATAAGACGACTTAGACAGACTGTCTAGTTTGTGTGATGAGTACTATAAACAATGCTGAAAAGTTAGAATACAGCATTAGTAGGATGCTGCTTGACACAGTCACATCGATTACATATCCAAGCATAACGTAGCAAAGCGATGTGAAATGGAATGGAATGAACATGTCGGGTTGGTAGGAGGTAGCTCATTTATTAAGGATCATATAAAACGCTAGTGCAACCCCTTCTTGAGTACAGTTCAAGTGTTTGGGATCTCCACCAGGTAAATTAAAGGAAACCGTGGAAACAATTCAGGGGTATGCTGCTAGATTTGTTAGTGGGAGGTTAGATCGCCAGTAGTATTATATAAATACTTTTTGAATCAAATGTGAATCCCTGCAGGGAATACGATGCTATTTGCACGAGGCATTGCAGAAATTTAGAGAACCAGCATTTGAGGCTGACTGTAGAACGATTCTACTGCCGCCATCGTATATTTCGCAAAACGGTCAAATTGGAAATTGAACGGTGGCTTGCAGAATATTTATGCAGATGCAGATGCTGCTTTACTCACTAAGCCACAGTGACTACATCTTTTAATTAACTCTTAATTCTGGGCCCATGTCTCTCGATATAGGAAGAAGTTTCGATAGTATACTTAAATAAAAATAGTAACACATAAAAATAAGCACAATTGTAAAATCGATATAAGTAAATTTGATCCAAATTGTTAAGATAAATAACCTCCGTACAAAAGAATGTCATACTCTGTGGAAGACGTATAATGTTATCTCTGTTGACTACTTGTATGAACATCTTTGTAACTGTTCTGTTTATGTACGGTACTATACTGTCGATGTTTAAAGCTGTGTATGATGTTTAGTGTGTGTGAGACTGCACAAATGGACCATAAGAAAACTTAAAGTCAACGAAATGAAGCAGACTCTCACACATCGACAACATCACATAGAAGTGGCATAATACACACAAAAAGCGCACCTGGAAATGAGAATCATTTCCTGAAACGCATCGAGTTAAAAGTAAACAAAGAAAATCGTGACTAGTAGCAGAATAATTATTTATAAACAAATCAATTGTTTTCACAGTCGCAGGCTTTCAAAACCAGTTATAATGGATCAAGTCAGACACTTAGACAATGTAACAGATCTACTGAAGAGACTGCCTTCGCTACGCTGTCCGTCCTCTTTTAGAGACTGCTGCGCGGTATGGGATCCTTACCAGATAATACTAACGGAGTACGTTGAGAAAGTTCAACAATGAGCAGAAAATTTTGTATTACCGCGAAATAGGGGAGAGAATGTCACGGATATGATAGAGGATTTGGGAAACTACGGTGTTTTTCGTTGCGGCGAAATCTTCTCACATAATTTCAATTAGCAACTCTCTTCTCCGAATCCGAAAATATTTTGTTGTTGCCGACCTATATAGGGAGAAACCATCATCATAATAAAATATGGGAAATCAGAGCTCGCACGGAACGATAGAGGTGTTCGTTTTTCCCGTGTGCTGTTCGAGAGTGGAGTAATAGAGAATTATTGTGATAGTGGTTCGATGAATTCTTTGCCAGGCACTAAAGTGTGATTTGCAGAGTATCCATGTAGATGTAGATATAGACGACTGAACTGATTTGACATAACACAATAATGATAGAAACAAAAAATGGATAATTTATCGTAATATTGTCAAAATAAAAATCATGGAGTACGTTATCGTCATGCATGTCAGCTGATGGAGCTTGATCTGAGGAATGTGAACCCCGAATCACATTTAGTCGAAGCAATATGTAAGAAACGTAATCAAGGTTTCCATATCGATTCATCTTGCAAGGGGAGACTAGGTGCCTGATCTGATGTGTTTTGACCATCTGCTTCAAGAGAAAAAGCTCGGTTACATAAAAAAGCCTGGTTGTATTTGGAACTAAAAATAGATAGCGTACGTCTTTCCTAGGTTTCGTAAAAAACTATTATCATACTAGGAACAAAAGATGCAGAGCGGTGCCAAGTGCCGTCAAAATGTGTAATTATGTTAATAAGCCAGCTGTATACTCCATACTGCAAGATATTCTGAAAAAAAAAAAAAAACATATTATGGAACAAGAGACCCTTCTCATTCTATGTCTCCAAAATGATGTTGATGCGAGGGTTAATAAACTTATTCTCATACATTTAAATAGGACATTGAACCATCCATATTTCCTTTTTCCTGCCATTTGGAACTGACTGGACAGGAAATCAGAATCGAAAATTATTCACGGTGGTATAAACGACTACAGACACCCAATATTCAGATTACTCGGATCTTCTGATGACAATTTTTCGAACATCCCACCTAGAGCTGACAGAAATGCTAAGTGGAGGAATGATGTATAACAGAGTCATTAGATTTCCGGGACGTAGGCACAGAAACTCAGTGAGTTTCACTGGTATTTCGGACGTATACCTTTCGGTCGTACTCGCAGCGAGACAGTTCTGTAGCTGCAAACTGCCAGGAATCAGACAATGTTCCGCAATACACAGAAGATACACACGTGTGCAGTAGGTTTAAAGAAGATGATTAAAAGGCAGTGAAGACTTTGTAGAATAATTGATTCAAAAAATGGTTCAAATGGCTCTGAGCACTATGGGACTTAACTTCTGAGTTCATCAGTCCCCTAGAACTTAGAACTACTTAACCCTAACCAACCTAAGGACGTCACACACATCCATGCCCGAAGCAGGATTCGAACCTGCGACCGTAGCGGTCGCGCGGTTCCAGACTGTAGCGCCTAGAACCGCTCGTCCACCACGGTCGGCAATTGAGTTCATCAAGAAACTAGGAGGTTCGTGGATCACATACTGTTCTTATTCGCTTCTTGTGCAATCTTTTCTAGCCAGGTGGTCCTTACATCTGAAGCATTTCTTGTTCTACCAGCAAACAAACATGAAAAGGAATGGCAGAAATTAAATATGACAGCGGCTGTGGCAAGTGATGCAAGTCGAGTGCGGACAGTGCAAGGGCCGACTGTGTCGCTGCTCGTATTTTCTTAAGGGTTCCATAAAGCGAGCCATCTGCAAAAAGCCCGGTCCGGACCTATTTGTACTACTGTTAAACTGCGTTTTATGATCCGCGCAGGCCGGTGTGTACACGGCAGGAGGTATTTCCAGCAACATGTGGCGCGCTGTTGAGTTAGTGAGCTATTGTGTTTAAAAGCCTTTATTTGTATTCGTTCTGCCAGCTAAGTATACGGCTGTATATGCTTCAGTTTTAAGGGAGCGCTTTTTACGAGCAGTAAAAACCTCGCGGGCCGTTGTAGCTCCCTGTCGTTACCCAGCAGAACTTGCTGGGTGGGTGGTAGGAACAGCTTCGTTCCGCATAAAGGAAGGTAGCAATCATCCCAAAATAAATGCGATAAATAAAATAAAAGGAAAAGATGATGGTGAACAGTCTGCCAAGCTGGCAACGCCAAATCGCTACACAGCGTTATATGGGCACTAGACTGAAATGTGGAAATGTGTCCCAAAGAAACTGAAACACATTTCGAATGAAGGTAGTAAAATTATAAACCAGTTAACAACCCAAAGGTTGGTATGAATACTACAATTCTTCACGATTAATAGTCGTTAGTACACTACACCCTTGCTTTTCTCCGGTCTGAGACCTGGCTCACGCAGCTGTTTATGTGGCAACCAAAAATTTCAAGCAAAATCTGACTCAAGTTATAAATCTACATTTATCACATAGACAAAGAATTGAGAGAACTGAAAGACAGTTAAGTGACAAAAAATTATTCGCTGGATCAGAGATCGAATTCTGTGTCTTTGGAATTGTAACCTGGCAAAAAAAGTCTCAGAAGAAAGCCGTAAGGCACGTCGTTCCACTCCAAAGCCACACCACACCCACTCCGAATTTTCGACCTGAGAAAAGGTGTACATACCAACTTTTGTATCCTACTGTGATAGCAGAGGCTTTAAAGCTAATCAAGGTACGAGTGGGCCTCTTTTTTCTTACTGTGTTTACAGCAAATGACACCACCAGCCTCCAGTCGTTGTGCTCGTTGTAGACCTCAGTAGGAAGACTGGTTTGATGCAGTTTCCCGGTCTATTTCGCCTGTGTAAGCCTATTCACCTCTAGGTAACTACTGCAACCTAAATTACATTTGTCCAGCACAACCGTAGCATTTCCAATCCAGATCATGAACGGGTACTTTGTACATTGGCTCACAGTTTCTACAGCTCCTCAGATTCTGAACATCTTTCGTGTTCGTTCGCTCACCTCAAAGGTACCTTTCGCCAGAAAGCACGCAGTGAAAGGCAAATCACGTTTCACTGTGGACCTACGGGAATCGGGTGAGTGATGAGGCTAATGAGATCGTGCCTAAGTCTACAGTTTACGCAAACAGAATTTCCAATAGAATTAGTCGCATTCCGAGGAGACGTGGTTCAAAAATGGCTCCGAGCACTATGGGACTTAATATCTGAGGTAATCAGTCCCCTAGAACTTAGAGCTACTTAAACCAAACTAACCTAAGGACTCCACACACATCCATGCCCGAGGCAGGATTGGAACCTGCGGTCGTAGCGGTCGCGCAGTTCCAGACTGAAGCGCCTAGAACCGCTTGGTCACACCGGCTGTCGAGGAAAGGTGGTGTCAGGTGTGTTTTTCCATCAACATCCTAGATTATGGACCTTTTGGAATCCGTAAAGGATGATCTTGGGTGTAAGAGAATACCAAATTTCAGGCATTACTTCTCACCACAGGCACGCAATGGCCGACGGCCATCAATTAGCGACCGAGGACAGCGGCGTTTGCGTATCGTCAGGGCTAACAGACATGCAACACTGCGTGAAATAACTGCAGAAATCACTGGGGAATGTGCGACGAACGTATCCTTTAGAATACTGCGACGAAGTTTGGCGTTAATGGGCTATTGTAGCAGACGATCGACGCGAGTGCCTTTTCTAACAGCACGACATCACCTGCGGCGCCTGTCCTGGGGTCGTGACCATATCGGTTGGACCCTAGACGTCTTGAAAACTGTAGCCTGGTCAGACGAGTCCCGATTTAACTTGGTAAGAACTGATGATAGGGTTCGAATGTGGTGCAGTCCCCACGAAGCCATGGACCCAAGTTGTCAGTGAGATACTATGCAAGCTGGTGGTGGCTCATAATGGTGTGAACTGTGTTTACGTGAAATGGGCTGGGTTGTCTAGTCCAACTCAACCGATCATTGACTGGAAATGGTTATGCAGCTATTCAGGGACCATGTTCCCAGACAACGATGACTTTTTGTGGATGACTATGCACCATGACACTGGTCTGAAGAACATTTTGGACAATTCGAGCTAATGATTTGTCTACCTAGATCGCAAAACGTGAATCCCATCGAACTGTAGCGGCACCACCGTTTAGAATAGGGAAAGTTAGTGTAGTGCGATATTCTGTGCACAAGTTACAGCCAGGTGCGGGTCGGATTGCACTAAGTTACGCTGCAAGTGGAATGGAGGCCACAGGGCCGTCGAACCGCTGCAAAGAGCAGCGGTTCGCATGGCGTAAGCTATAGGTAAAAGGGGCCCACTGGTGCAACCGGGGTGTGGTGCGTACATAACGTGAAGCGATGCATTAGCGAAACATAGGCGCGCAGTCGAGTATAAATAGGTGTTGCTTTCTAACGAGATTCATTCAAGTGTGGCAGCTCTCCTGGACAGCGGGGCTTGTCACTCCACCGGGCTACATGCAGCAATAGATGCGGCAACAGCGTCCCAATCCATGGCAGGTCGTTGGTTCGACCCTCTGAGGCCGACGCATGGTCCACAGCCAGTCAGCGCAGGCCACTCTACGGCTCGCTACTGCGGGCAGTTGTCTCGGCTCCTAACACACGCCGGAGACTTCTGAGGCGAGGGGCCGCAGATTCGTACGCCAGATGACGGGCTGTCATTGCCACTGCATTCCCAGCCACTCCAGCTGAGAAAGAAGCAGCAGCGGGGCTGGCTACGGCTCCCAGCAGAACAGTGCGGAGTCGACGGGGATGGTGGCTGCTCAGTCAGCTGCTGGCGCAGCCATCCTGACGTAATCGGAACTCTGCAGCTGGCGTACAAAGGCAACTCGACACACCGCATTGCACTGGGTCGCTGGGGCAGTGACCTCAGCATTGTGGGACCCGGTGACGCGGACCAAGGTGAACAAAGCGCTGTAGAGGAAACGAATAAATCATTTGGAAAGTTCTCGCTGAGTTTTAATACGGCACCTTCTGGCACCCACCCACTACATTTGGTGTTAATATGCCGCTTTTGGCGTCCAATACCACAACAGAACATTTACGGGACATAATCGAGAAGTCATTTCGTGCACAAAATCCGGCGCCAGCAACACTTCCGCAATTACGGACATTTATAGAGACAGAATGGTTCAGTATTCTGCAGGGGACTTCGAACGATTTTTTTTTTTTTTTTTTTTGAGTCCATGCCACGTCGAGTAGTTGCACTGCGCTGGGGAGAAGGAGATCCAATACTATATTAGGAGGTATCCCACGACTTTTGTCGCCTTCGTGTATATTCCGAACGTGACTCATTGTAATATCATCTTTCACAACAGGTTGACATTTTAACACTAAGACTAGATGTTTTCACGAAGGCTGGCCTTTACCCCCTTCAGACTCTGTTGACTTGGTCACAGCGCACCACTTGGCGTGTAAGATGCTCGGTGATTTCTCATGCAAAGTTCGTTACTGTCAGTACACGATACTCAAGAGCCACCGCCCTTCTACAACTCATTATACACCCTCTGGGGCTTTCTGGAGAGCACAGTTTTGCCAACATAGGTGCTGTCACCCTGCAGACTTAATCCTTTGGATGTCACAACAATTTTACAGTGTTGTATGTTCTCTTGTGTTGGAGCATAACAAGAATATCGGTTAGAAGGTAGGTGAAATTAGCTTCACCTCAAGTCGCGTCGGAAAAGTCTGAACACAGCATTTCGGTGTCACAACGGCTCAGTGAAAATTAACTTAGGTAACGGCAGCTCTTTGCGATCTACATACTGTCAGCTTTTTCTATGGTGACCAGTCGCTAAACTCCAACCAAGCAAGTAAGCGACAAGGACTGTAGTTCATATTCAGTCTGTCTCTGGTTGCAACTATCGTTTTCCACATCTAAATCTACGTTTACATCAACATCTACACTACCTGATAAAAAGTATCTGGAGAGCTATTAGCGGACATAAATATGGAGTGTGTCCAACCTTCTCCTTTATGACAGCTTGAACTTTGCTGGGGATGACTGAAAGTCTGTGGAGGAATAGCTGCTCATTCTTCCTCAAGAACCGAAACCAGAGACGGTAGTGATGTTGGACGCTGAGGTCTGGTACGAAATCGACGTTCTAACTCATACCAAAGTTGTCCCATTGGATTGAGGCTGTGACTTTGGTTGGGCCAGTCCATTTCAGGGACATTACGGCCTACAAACCACTACCTCACAGCTGCTGCTTTATGATTGGGCGCATTGTTATGCTTAACAAATAGTGATCGTCTCCAGACTATTCCTCTATACAATACCTTAAAACGCGTTAATTTGGTCTACATTTAGGGTTTTCTTAAGCACAATGATGGGAATGCAGCCCAACCACGAAAAACTTCCCCATACTGTAACACCATCTCCCTCCATACTTTACTCTTGGTACTACGCATGATGGCAGGTAACGTTCCCCAACATTCGCCAAAACTAAACTCTTCCATTGGTTTGCTAGAGCGTATAACATTGTTTCGTCACTCCACTTGTTTCCAGTCATCCTCTGTCCAGTGACGTTGCTGTTTACATAATCTCAAGCGTCGCTTAGCACTGACTACAGAAATGTGTGGCTGATGAGTAGCTATTCGACGATTGGACACTATTCTTTTCAGCTCCATACGTACAGTCCTTGTGCTAGCTGGACAGCTGGCTGCACTTTAAAACTCACGCTATGCTCGTCCGTCCCTGTCCGTCAGTACTTTAAATCTGCCTGGTCTTGGTTGAGCTCTGGTTCTTCCTTTGAGTTTCTACTTTTCAGTCACGTCACCAACAGCCGACTTGGTCAGCTTTAGAAGGGTGAAACGTCCCTGGTGAAATTATTACTCAGGTGGCATTCAATGAATAAAGCACGTTCGAAGCTCTCCTGCCCGCTCATTCTCATGTTACTGCTGCTCTACTGACAACACAGTACTCCCCACCCCCTTTCATATTGGCAGGTTCGCCTCTCGTGGCATCTACTGGTCAATGCCACATTACGTAGAGGTGACTGGATACTTTTGATCAGGTTGTGTATACTCTTCAAAACACTGTGAAGTGCATAGCAGAGGGCTTCTTCCCATTCCACTCAGCTATGAAGCGTGGGAAGAACGACTGGTTAAATGGCTCTATGCGCACTGTTGTTAGTCTTTTCTTGTTATCGCAGTGCCTACAGGAGTCGGCAAGACTCAGCACAACCAGGAGCACCTCCGAAGATGTCCAACGTACTCTTGGACGAAACGTCAGGGATTCAAGAGTTCCATGGACCACGGCCGTACAACCCGGAAAAATTCTCAGCAGCTGATATGTAGAGGGTTGTAGTACATTCCTAGAGTGTACAGAATCTGCAATACATAGTGGTTAAAACCAGGCTAACTTAACCGCAATTTTCTTCACAAATTCTGGCAGGAAGATATTTGCACAGCCTAAAGATTTGTCCAGTTTTAGAGATACGAGCTGTTTCTGAACACCAGTAACAAATGGTTCAAATGGCTCTAAGCACTAAGGGACTTAACATCTGAGGTCATCAGTCCCCTAGACTTAGAACTACTTAAACCTAACTAACACATCCATGCCCGAGGCAGGATTCGAACCTGCGACCGCAGTATCAGCGCGGTTCCGGACTGAAGCGCCTAGAACCGCTCGTCCACAGCGGCCGGCACGCCACTAACACTTATATCACTAAAGTTTGCAGTGGCGTGATTATTACACTGTGGCAGTACTTCTGTATGTATCTTTGTAAAAGAATATTTCAAAACTCGTTTTAGCAGTTCTATTGTTGCTTTGCTACCCTCAAAAAGAGTTTCTGTCTCGTCAACTAATGTCTGGATGCTTAATTCGGCACCATTAGCAACCTTTATATAGGCCACCAAGAGTCGAGGGGCATAAAAGGGAAGCAGTGGTTGGGAAGGGAGTAAGACAGGGTTGTAGCTTATCCCCGATGTTATTCAATCTGTATACTGAGCAAGCAGTAAAGGAAACAAAAGAAAAAGCTAGAGTAGGAATTAAAATCCATTCAGTGTAATTCTGTCAGAGACAGCAAAGGACCTGGCTGAACGGAATGGACAGTGTCATGAAAGGAGGATATAAGATGAACATCAACAAAAGCAAAACGAGGATAATGGAATGTAGTCGAATTAAGTCAGGTGATGATGAGCGTATTAGATAAGAAAATGAGACACTTAAAGTAGTAAATGAGTTTTTCTATTTGGGGAGCAAAATAACTGATGATGGTCGAAGTAGAAAGGACGTATACTGCCTATGGCAAGGAAAGCGTTTCTGAAGAAGAGAAATTTGTTAACATCGAGTATAGATCTAAGTGTGTATGGAGTGTGTATGGAGTGTAGTCAGGTATGGAAGTGAAACATGGACGATAAACAGTTTAGAGAAGAATTGAAGCTTTCGAAATGTTTTGCTACAGAAAAATGCTGAAGATTAGATGGGTAAATCACGTAACTAATGAGGAGCTACTGAATAGAATTGGGGAGAAGAGGAATCTGTTGCACGTCTTGACTAGAAGAAGGGATCAGTTGGTAGGACACGTTCTGAGGCATCAAGGAATCACCAATGTAGTACTGGAGAGAAGCGTGGAGAGTAAAATTTGTAGAGGGAGACCAAGAGATGAATACGCTAAGCACATTCGGAAGGATGTAGATTGCAGTAGGTACTGGGACATGAAGAACCTTGCACAGGATAGAGTAGCATGGAGAGCTGCATCAAACCAGTCTCTGGACTGAAGACCACAACAACAACAACATGTAGGCCACAATTCCTTTAGTTTTTTTGAAATTTTTCCGATAAGAATCTGCTATGGTATTCCTCAAAGGCTTTGTGGTGGGATGAAATGTAGCAGAACTTGGAGCAATGAGGCCACAAGCTACTGACGTCAGTCGCAGTCTGCCATCGCCTGTGTTTGATCAGCACACCTCAGCAGCAGCAAGACTTCCTTGACACTTTTGTGGCGGTGTTCGTAGCGACAAACACTTGGCTGTAGAAATGGCTTACGAAGTCACCGCCACACTTTTAATAGCGGGCCGACCGGTCCGCTGGAACAGTAAACAGAAAGATGAAACCCCAAACACTCTGATTAAATAAAAGTCGGTACTTATCTTTATTGATGAAGATACAGAAACACAGTAGTGAACTCGGTGTCTACAGAAATCTGTCTAGTTCGAGTCGGAGCGGCTAGGTCAGCGTCGGCTGACGACAAACAACAACTCTGCCGCTATGAACACACAACTGACTAGCAAGTACACAGTTCGGTGGCGAGTATACAACTGAGCGGCGAATACAGAACTGTCCTAGCGCTCGCGACTCCAGCGCTTAAGAAGCCAGAAGCCAGCGGTGGCGCGCGCAGACTTGCGGCGATTTGCTGTCTCGCTGGCGCTGCTTATGCGGACGGCGTCCGGACTTTGATGCTGCCAACCTTTTGGCAGCGGGCTCGGGTGGCATTACTGGCTAGGACATAACAGACACCATTCGGGGTGACAGCGCCCTGGCGCCAGCGTTTGAGAAGTCACTGTGACTTTATTGGTTTTATAGTCGTCGATGCACGCTGCCAGTTACATCAGACCCAAGCTGTTACCCGTCCCAGATGGTTCGTAATGGCCCACAAACGCGAGAACCAGCATTTCAATGCAGGCCGAGCCGAATGCATCATGACTGGCACGGTGGGCTCACCCGGCGTCTGCCATGTTCAGTGGTCGCTACAATTTCTACTGATGCCGACTTGAATCTTGACCATTAATCTGTCACCATCATGCTACGACCTACGAACCTCTGCATGGCTGCCTCAGCCCTGTCAGGCAGAATGCTGCCATCACCTCCAAGGGACTGCTCATCATCGCTGGAGTCTACCAGCAGCCCGTCACAGTTCTTGACCATCAATCTGTCACCATCATGCTACGACCTACGAACCTCTGCATGGCTGCCTCAGCCCTGTCAGGCAGAATGCTGCCATCACCTCCAAGGGACTGCTCATCATCGCTGGAGTCTACCAGCAGCCCGTCACTGTTCTTGACCATTAATCTGTCACCATCATGCTACGACCTACGAACCTCTGCATTGCTGCCTCAGCCCTGTCAGGCAGAATGCTGCCATCACCTCCAAGGGACTGCTAATCATCGCTGGAATCTACCAGCAGCCCGTCACTGTTCTTCAGTCAGCCCTTCAGAGTTAGGTTCAGGGTAGTGCTGCGACCTTCCTTCGTGCCAGCTGAAGTCACCTGCAGCCCGTTCTATGCTGCAGCGGATCCACGTGCTTTGGCCTGGGCCGTTACTGTTGAGTCAGCGCGCCCAGTCAGTATTCTTCTGTGTTCTTCCTCTGTTGCTGCACATGTCCAACCCATCTTCGGCAAAGAAACACCATGTCCACTCCCAGCGAAACTTTTTCTCTTGTAACAGATACCGGTATTGCAATTTTGACGTCCAAATGTGTTTCATTTAGCATTTCTATTCTTTGTCTGACTCCTACTGTGAAGCAATCACGGTTTCTTTACAACTTTCGTTACCGTCACTGAACACCACGGATGATCTCTCCTGTCATGAACTGTTCATACACTGCCTGATAGAAGTCCGCAGCTCGTGGTCGTGCGGTAGCGTTCTCGCTTCCCACGCCCGGGTTCATGGGTTCGATTCTCGGCGGGGTCAGGGATTTTCTCTGCCTCGTGATGAATGGGTGTTGTGTGATGTCCTTCGGTTAGTTAGGTTTAAGTAGTTCTAAGTTCTAGGGGACTGATGACCATAGATGTTAAGTCCCATAGTGCTCAGAGCCATTTGAACCATTTTTTTGCCTGATAGAAAATTGAAACATTCAGAAGGACAGGGGGAAACGAAATGAAACTACACATGTTGAGAAGGCATGTTGCATTATTTTAGTGATTACAATACCAAGTCAAATTTACAAAGAACTTAGCAGAATGAGTCCAATTAACAATAAGATATTGTACCTCCATTGTATTCTATTCTGAAGTAATCTGGATCCACGAGTGTCGTAACTGGCCCTCTACTCGTAGATCGTGGATGCCGAGAATGGGATGGAGTTCAAGGCCGAGTTGGTCCCGTACTTCGTATCACGGACTGTATAGCTCACTTGCACTATTCAGATTCGTCAGCATTACCGTGACGCTTTCGTGGGTCGAACAAACTTGTGACCATTCATTCTGATCTTCTTTGTATATATTCTTTATCTCCTGTAAGTGTTATTTGGTGTGCGTTCCCCAGACTTAAGCAATATTCTAAGATGGGATGGACAAGAGGTTTGTAAAATGTCTACTTCGTGGTCTGACTATACTTTGCCAGTATCCTGCAATGAACCGCATTCTGACACTTGTTTTAACTATAATTGAACTTATATGGTCGTTCGACTTCATATTCCTATAAACTGATCCACACAATTATTTCTAAGAGTTGGCTGATTCCAGTTGTGCGTTGTATTTATACGATACTATTTTTCTGTATTTTGTAAAGTGTACAACTTTACACTGCTGTACATGTAAAGTAAGTAAGTAAGTTGCCAATTTTTACACCACTTTGAAATCTTATCAGCGTCTGAATGGATATTTGTGTACTTTTTAAAAAAATACTACTTTGTTATACACTGTTGGGAAAGACTGAAGGACGAAAGTAGCTTTCGCGTGGTTTATCACTGCCAAGTAACATACCTCGATGGAACTTGGACCATGCAAAGAAAGAACTGCTACAATATAGTACAGACAGTAACTCCAAGAGAAGTGCGCTATGAGACGAGCAGAAATAACTGCACTGACGTCACCGCTATTCATGATAGTCCCCTGGACATTACAAAAGATGGGACACGATTCGTGGACGACAGTGCATGCCATGCACCGTGCTCCCACCTTGGGCACAGGGTTGGTAAAGAGTCCTTGTGGTAAAGAGTTCCATTCCTCCACCAAGGAGGTTGACAACTGCTCGATCGTCTGTGGTGCATGGGGACATGGTGCAATACGTTCGTCCCTCCCCTTTGCCCCCCCCCCCGCCCCCCCCCCCCCCACGCATCCCACACACTGTCAATGGGGCTGAAGTCGGAGGAACAGACACTCCAGTCCATTTGCTGAACATCCTCTCGTCTCTCGTTCCAAGAGATTCTCCACTTGCGCTTTTCGAAGCAGGCAGGCTCTGTCATCCGTAAAGTAGGAATCATGGCTGAATGCACCCCGAAAAGCTGCTCGTGGGGAAGGAGTCAAATGACTAGTGTGTGAACCGTGTTCAAAGATTTGGAGGTCAGTACGCCCATGCAACATTACGCCTCTCCACGCCATAACACACAACCACCAAAACGATTATGTTTGAAAAATTTCCTGCCTTATGTAGGTAAGGGTGACAATTGGTGAACTACATGAAATAAAATCGTCATAGCTTCTGAACGGTTTGCGTTAGGATGTTCAAACTGAACTGTTGGCCGCAGGGCATGATGGGAATTAGTATGCGCATGCGTGGTTTGATTTAGCGACGAAGCCCGCTTTCATTTGGATGGGTTTGTCAATAAGCAAAACTGGCGCATTTGGGAGACTAAGAATCTGTATTTCGCGATCGAGATGTCTCTTCACCCTCAACCGGTGACTTTGTGGTGTGCAATGTCCAGTCACAGAATAATCAGCGCGATGTACCTAGACGGTATGGTCACTACCGAACGGTACGTGAAGGTTTTGGAAGATGATTTCATCCCCATTATCCAAAGTGACCCTGATTTCGACAAGATGTAGTTTATACAAGACGGAGCTCGGCCCCAACGAAGCAGGAGGGTGTTCGATGTCTTGGAGAAGCACATTGGTGGCCGCATTCTGGCCCTGGAGTACCCAGAGGCCACAGGCATGAGCCTCGGTTGGCCA